>NC_091482.1:8442908-8777091 GCF_036971445.1 Narcine bancroftii
CCAATGATCGAAGCAGATAAAGACCTGGCTGGCAGGAGTCATCTTTGCCCTTTAGGACTGCTTCAAGAGCACTGACTGGCATATGTTTAAAGAGGCAGCAACAGATGTGAATTGCATCTAGTGAGAGGAGTACATGGCATCAGTGATCAGCCATATTAGCAAGTGCACCGATGTCATCACCGTGCCCAAGACCATCACTACTCGTCCCAACCAGAAACCGTGGATGACTGCAGAGGTGCATGGGCTGTTAAGGAACTACGACTCCGGCTTCAGACAACACAAGAGCCAAGCTGTCCAAGGCCAGCAGGGAGGCAAAGAGGGCTCATGCCCGGAGCATTCAGAGTTACTTCCGGGTTACCGGTGACACACGGTGCATGTGGGAGGGCATCTGTGCCTTCACCAACCACAAAGCCCCACCAGTCGCCTGTGCCGGGGATGCCTCCCTCCCGGATGCTTTGAATTACTTATATGTGCTCTTCAAGGTGAAAAATGACGTGGAGGCGAGAAAGTCCACATCCCCTCCATATGAGCTGGCACTATGTCTCACGAAGGCTGAAGTGAGAAAGATGCTCCTCAAGGTCAACCCTCGTAAGATTGCAGGTCCAGAAAACATCACTGGCAGGGTGTTCAGAGGATGTGCAGACCAACTAGCTGAAGTTCTCACAGACATCCTCAACATCTCCCTGGGCAGCGCCTCCATATCTTTGTGCTTCAAGGAGGCCACTATCATCCTTGTGCTGTCTCAATGACTACTGTCCTGTCGCGCTCACGTCCACCATCATTAAGTGCTTTGAGAGGAAAATCATGGAGCACTTCAATGCTCAGTTGCCCCCTCGCAAACCCTGCAGTTTGCGTACCGTCCCAACCAATCTACAGACGACGCCATTGACACCATGCTGCCCTCACCCGCCTGGAAAATAAAGACTTGTATGTTCAAATGCTGTTCATAGACTTCAGCTCAGCATTCAACACAATCATACAGGAATCATTAGGAAGTTAAATTTGTTGGACCTAAACTCCTTTCTCTGTAACTGGATTCTCAGTCAGTCTGGATCAGAAACAGCATGTCCAACCCTATCACACTGAGCACGGAGATCCCCCAGGCTGCATGCTGAGCCCTCTGCTGTTCATCCTGTTGACCCACAGCTGTGCAGCAAGATACAATTCTAATCACATCATCAAATTCAGGTAGGGCTCATCAGCAAGAACGATGAGTCAGCTTACAGATAGGAGGTGAAATCACTAATGGACTGGTGCAGGGACAACAACCTACACCTGAATGCCAATAAGACAAAGGAGAAGGAGGTGAACTTCAGGAGAGCCCGCGAGGGGGGAATCCACTCTCCACTGACCATGGTGAGCTCCACCATTGAGGTAATCAAGAGCTCCAAACTCCTTGGCGGTCACCTGGTAGAGAATCTCTCCTGGTCCCCCAATACCAGATCCATTGCCAAGAAGGCCCAACAACGCCTTTACTTCTTGTGGAGGTTGAAGAAAGCTTCCACCCTCTACCCTCACTACATTCTACAGGGGATGTGTTGAGAGCATGTGTTATAACTGTATCACTACCTGGTTCGGGAACGGCACCATCTCTGAATGCAAGTCCCTGCAGCAGATGGTAAAAACTGCTGAGGGGATTATTGGGGCCTCTCTCCCTGCCATCATGGACATTTATAATGGCCATTGTTTGCGGAAAGCCATAAACATCGTGAAGGACTCCATACACCCCTCCCACAATCTGTTCCCCCCCGCCATCCGGGAAGAGGTTCTGAAGCATTTGGGCCCTCACGACCAGATTACGAGACAGCTTCCCCCCCCCCCCCCCCCAAGCCGTGAGGCTTCTGAACTCTGGGGACACAGAGCCAGCATATGTAACATGATATTTAATAAGTGATATGTTATTTCTAAAAAAAATTTCTGAGGTAATTTATCCATGTAAATAACCAGCTCCATGGTCCGGAGAAATGTTACCTCGTTTTCACTGCACACTGCAAGGTTTATGGAATGAATGACAAAGAAACGCGACTTGACTTAATATTCCTTCTTTATTTTTTTTATATATGAAATTATCTGTCCCCTCAGGTATAAGCTTTTAATGCATCCCATATTAGGAAACTACCATTGGTGGAGGGTCCATTTGTTTCAGAAAAGAATTCTATTTGTTCCCTGACAAAATTACAGAAATCTGTCCTTCTCAACACTGTAGGATTAAAATGCCATCTATAGATACTCACTGCCTCTCAGGCATCATTATCATTAAAGTCAGAGGGGCATGGTCAGAAATCTGTCTGGTTAAATAAATATTCCTTTCAAACACTCTGTTTTTCAATTATGCAGACATTAAAAACAGATCTATTCTTGTATAGGAGTCATGAACCTATGAATAGAATGAATAATCTCTTGTCATAGGTATCTGTTTCCACACAGCTATCAAGTTTAAATCCTTCATAAAAGACAGAGTAACTTTTGAAACCTTTGTCACTCTCCTGGCTGATTTATCAAGGATTGGATCCAAACAAAAATTAAAATCTCCTCCAATCAGTACATTTTGTCTATCCTCCACTGTTTTTAAGAAGACATTTTGTATAAAGGATTCTTCAAAGTTTGGAGCATAAATATTCATGAGCGTCCAGGATTCTGCATATATCCGACAATGTGCCATTACAAATCTTCCCGCCAAGTCAATGAATGTGCCTTTGATCAACACTGGTATATATTTATATATTAAAATTGCTACCCCTCGCTTTGGAATTAAAAGAGGATATGACTTGTCCCACCTAATCCCTTTTTAACCTATCATGTTCCAATTTTGTAAGGTGTGTTTCCTATAGAAAACTATATCTGCCTTTAATTTTTTTTAAGTGTGCCAAAACTCACTTCCTTTTTATGGGTCCGTTTATCCCATTAATGTTGTAACTGATCAATTTTAGTGTTCTATTCATGTTTATATTTGTACATATTCAGCTCTATCTTCAGACCCTTTTGCTTATTTAAACAATAGAGTGATTTTCCCTTGTTGCCCCTGTTCTGGCGGTGATGAAATCAAGAAATCTCAGAAGCCCGTGAATAAAGCCTGAGGTACTGTCCAAGGAAGAATCCCTCCCCTTAATTTATGCATGATTTTGAAAAAAAATCTCCCTCTCCAGCATCATTAACCCCCTCAAGTCAGAACATCCACCTTGCTACTAGCCCGCCAAGCATTTACTCTCTGTTGGGCTCTCCATTTACCTTTCAATATTACTTTAAATAACCAATAAAAGATATTTCAAAAATATCTTTAATTTCACTTTTTATTCATTTTAAAAAATCATTTACAGTTCACTTTATCTTCATTCTTGATCTTCTTTCTGATATATACTTTGGGTCTCCTTTACCAATTTTGAATCTTCAGAGAATTTCACCAGGTGATTCCCCTCAGTCCTTTCTTTCATCTCGTCGATTTCTTCTGCTGAAATTTTCCATGTGGCCTATTTTATCCAAGCAGCAGTTATATATTTGCTTTCCATTTCTTTGTATCTTCCTCCAGGGCTTTTAGATGTTATCGAGTCATTATCAGGTCGTTTTCAACCCGGCCCACTCAGAATCTCCATGGATCCATCACATTTTTGAAAATCCTTTGTCGCACCCCCCCCCCCCCCGCTTCCTTGGATTTGAGTCGACACTGTGGCTGCACATTCTTCACCACTCCCTTGTGGACTTTCAGCCAATGGATCTCAATACTTTTCAGCTTCTTCAATTTTACTTTTATGGGTCTTATTCTTACCCATCAAGTTTATGTTTTTAATACAAGAAATTTTTATTTTGTCAACTTTAACCCAGTCTTTTAATCAATCTTCTCTAGATCCTCAGCATGTTACCAAGCTGTATGCCTAAATTTAAAAGTTACACTTAATTTAAAATATAAACTTAAGGCCGAGAAACACATGGCCCAACCTCTAACTAAAGAAGCCCAATGGCAGCTTAGGTAGAGTAGATCCCATCTCTGGACATAAGTTCAGGGAACATGTAATGTAACACAGCTTTCTGCGGAGATATGATCATCAACCTCCTATCTCCTACTTATTCTCAATCCCTTTCCTGCCTTATTCACAATGACAATTATATCTATTAGACAATTATCTGAAATCATTTACCTGCATTTAACAATTTCAACATATTACCTAAGATGTGGTTTATTTTTGCAACTGAATGCCTTCAGCCTGATTGCAGTGTCAGACAAGACCAAAAAAAGGAACTATCCAGTAATAGAGAATGAAACAAAAAAGGTCAACTAGGCAACACCCATCTTCATTTCCCTAGTTCTTCTAGTTATGTCTCTCTTCCATTTTCCCACTGTCTCCTTTCACAGAGTCAAAATCAATTCTCACCTTTTCTCTTATCATATCCAATCAACACCTTCTGTTTGTTGGTCTGGATTCCTCCCCCTCCCATTCTTTCTCTCCCCAGTCTTTAATGAGATGCCTACCTGCTTTTTGCTTATTCCTTGAAGAAGGAAGTGCTCAAGCCTGGAAAGTTGGTAATGTATATCTTTACCTCCTACAAGGTGCTGTGAGACTGGCTGAGCTCTTTCGGCATTTATTGTGTGTTTTTAATCCTATCAGTTGATCTATAATTGTTCTCAGAGTGGACAAGCACTTCTTCCACGAACCAACCTCAGGGGTGGTGATTTGAGTACAGTGCGCACTTAAAATAACACTTGCAATCAACTATAACCCAGATAATAAGGTCTGGGTTTTGAAAGGAAGCTTGAAAGAATTTTATTGCCTACGGCTTTAGGAAGCCCTTAACACATGCAGATTCCTTTATGCATTGCCTCATTCTCCCAGCTAAAGGAAAAGTAGATGAAGTCATCTCTCCTTGAGTATTCAGCATCAGTAAGTGCCCTAATGTAGCAAGGAGAAATGGCGTGGATGTGTGGCAACTACCTGGATTGACGTGCTAGTGACCTTGAGGCACTGGATGCGAATAAGTTTGTGTGCTCAATCCCCAGGTGACATCTTCTAGTACCAATTACCCAGAGGAGTTACATCAGCCAGAATATGTCAGAGCACATGGACAAACTTATTCTGTACTGACTGCTTGGTTGGAATATGGCACTAGATTCCTCCACTTAATGCTATGGGGAAAAAACATCAGAGCTCTCTCTCCAAGCAACTATTTCCATGTCATGCTATTAGTTTGTCTGAGAATTTCATGTTGAATATCACAATAATTTGAGAATATATTCCATCAAAAATTCAATCTATATTGCTCGATGTAATATGAAGCATTGATAAAAAAATAATCTTTGAATTGACTGACATTTACTTATGACGGATATGTATGTATTCTTCATTATCAACAGTTACCTCAGCCTGAGCCAATGTCAACAGTTTGCACAAAAGTGAACAAAAGCTCAAGTTTCAAAAAGTAAATAACAATAAGTAAGCAAGAGAACTTTATCAGTTTTATCAATTTCTAAGTACGAACACACATTCAGCTCACATGTTTCTGCATCTCAAACATCCAAGATAAGAGGGGACCCCATCCCTTAAACTAAATACTAATCATCTTTACAATTGGTCAACAGTAAAATTCTTTCTAACAAATTCAAAACTACACCCAAGGTTTGGGACAAATTCAACTATTCCTACTTGAACCATGACCTCATTCTCTCCATTTAAAAAAATGGAAATAGAAAGAATTCCAACATTTTTCCAATCTTTGGTCATTTGTCTTAAGTCTTTAGCAATAGTGGAATGTTATGCTACAGTGAAAGTGAAGTAAATGGACATGATCACATGAACAATACACAAATATTGTGAGGAAGTCAGTAATTTATTTGGGTAGTACTTTGAGTTGATGGAACTGTAATGGACCTGTATCATTGCCCACAACCACACATGAGAGCTCATGGCATTTTGACATATGTCAACTGGTAAATGAACAATGTGTGAGCTTCCCTCCCACCAAAGTCCTTAATCTACAACTTCTATTGCCTTGGAAAAGCAGTCAATATATTGAAAAACCCATCAACATCTGACAAACTCTTTTCTCCCTCCTTCCATGGGGCAGGGCTTAAGATTGCGAAAGCATGCACCAGCAGATTTAAAGACAATTTCTTCCCTGAAGCCATCAGACTCCTGAATGAACCCCAAATCAATGTTATGATGTTGTCCTTGCTTGGTGCCAATTGGTCTTTTTCAGTGTAGCCCCATACTCTATAAATTCTGCTTTACTCTTTATGTAATGTGAGAGATAACCTGTTGATCTGTTCACAGAAGAATCCTTCTCACTGTGTTTGGTATCTTGTGACAAACAAACGTGAAGCAGAACCAGTGGAGTGAACCAGTATTTGGATTTCCAGAAGCCATTTGGAAAGGTACAACAATGAAAGACACCGCACAGGGCAAGCACAGAACAATGGGGGCAATATAATGGCGTGGATAGAGGAGGACTAACCAACTGAAAAGTGGGTTGGGATGAATGGGTGTAAGGATGAAAACTGCCAATAATGAGAAAGGGATAATGGCTCAGAAGTTCAAGAGGTTGATTTACTCTGGGTGATGCTACTTTATTCCTAGGGATAGAAAACATTAGATGGGAGTTATCTATGGGTCTCCAAAGTGTAGTGTTAATATAGGGGATGGCACCAAACAGGAAATCCAATACATGTAAAAAGATTCTGGTGGGAAAATATAGATCAGTGGTAAACCCAAAGTTCAACAACAGCTGAAATACAAAGACTCTAAACTCAAAATCAAAATTCATAAAACACTCCTCATTAATTTCTGAAACGGATGGCATTCCAAGGACTCATCAACTATCCATTCCTCCATTTCACTTTTGTTTCCCCATTGAGGTCCAAGTTTATTAACTGTGGCCAAATTCCTATATGAGAGTTTCATGATAAGCAAACCAAGTTAATGCCTTACCAAATGGCTTCTGGTCCACTGGTTCTGCTTCATGTTTGTTTGCCCATTCTTTTGCTTGTCGTGTAGATATTTATTACTTCTGTTGATTCATATTTTTATACTGTTAAAAAAAATAGATAAAATTACACAATGGATTTGAACCAAGCAAGGACAACTTCAGTGTTACAAGAGACTATAGATGCTGGAATCTGGAGCAAAAAAAACCCCAATCTGCTGGAGAATCTCAGCTGGTCAAAGTTTTGAGGCCTTGAATTAGGACAACTTCTCTCTTAATGCATCCAGAATGACCATAATAAGCACATACTCCACCTCTAGGATTTCCTAGTTTTCACCCATAACAAACACATGGGCCTGCAGGGTCCGTTGACCATCAGGAGATAAATAATGGTAGAATGCAGCACTGTGGCACAAGGTCACGTGGCTGTGCGAATGAGTCTGGGTGATCACCTGGTCATACAACTTGACAGCAGTGGGGATAACAGAGGGGGAGCAATTAGAGGGACTCTCACAGAACTCCCTTCACAGAGAGGTGGAAGACGTCTTCAGGGTAGACATCCCTTGTGGAGGTTTCACCAAGGTGCAGCCATGGAACCTTTGCAAACAGAGAGAAAACATTCTGACAGAATACTTTGTCAGAGTATTCTGCAACAATTTGTAAGGCTGCAAGTTGGCAGTCCTATGGTAAGACTCCATTTCAAGATGGTTTTTGAATTCTGAGTTCATCCTATTCTAAGTCTCTGTAGTCAATTGAGAGGCTGTGGCTGGTTATTGTGTTTCTCCTGGAATAGGGGAAAAAAGAACACCACTTTGTTGTAACCTGGATGAAGTAGTATCTTTTGGAAAAACCCAAGAGGGAGCAAGTTTCTTCAGAAAGACACTTCAGTTGATGATTGAAGGTGATCAGTTTGTATCCACCAAACAATGAATATCTCTCTGAAACCAACAAAGGTCTTCCTAAATGGTAACAACATGTAAAAACATCAGAGCCTGGTGAATATAATATCTGTTCAATTCTGTACACAGTGTGGAAGACTGCCTGATACCAGTAAACCTGCAGAAGTGAAAAGTGGACACTGAAAAATAACTTTCCTGAACACATAAACATTTCATACATGTGCACTTAGAATTAGAAGGGGGTTAAGTTAATAGTTATAAGTATTGATTTTATTATTATGTATTAAGAAAATAAAACCAGTTTGGTTTATGGAGCCATTGTCTTGGCGAATTCCTCATTTTTTAGTCCTTTGGGCTTGAAACGGTACATATCCACTAAAATTCTTACTTGGCTGCAGCAGCTAAAAAGGCACTTTGCAAAAAAAAAACAATTGAATTGAATCAAAAAGAATCAAACATTCACATGCATCCCTGTTCATCTCTTCTAAGCATCCAGATTCATTGACAATCTCAGACTTGTTGGTGGTTTAATTGGCTACAGTAAATTGCCCCCAGTGTAGGAGAATCAGGGAGGATTTGATGTGCACATGGGAAAGAACAGGTTACATGGAAATAAGTAAGAGATAAGATTGAGAATGATATGGGATCCAGGGTGAACTAGCTGACTGGATACAGAATTTTCTTGATGATCAGACATAGAGGTGGTAGTGGAAGGTTGTTACTCAAAATTAGAGGCCTGTGACTAGAGGTGTGCAGCAAAGTTCTATGTCCACCGTGGTTTGTCATCTATTATTAATTATTTGCCGGCATCACCTACAGCTCCTAGAACGCTTCCACCCGCGTTGTCTCCGGTCCATCCTCAACATCCATTGGAGCGCTTTCATCCCTAACGTCAAAGTACTCGAGATGGCAGAGGTCGACAGCATCGAGTCCACGCTGCTGAAGATCCAGCTGCGCTGGGTGGGTCACGTCTCCAGAATGGAGGACCGTCGCCTTCCCAAGATTGTGTTATATGGCGAGCTCTCCACTGGCCACCGTGACAGAGGTGCACCAGAAAAAAGGTACAAGGACTGCCTAAAGAAATCTCTTGGTGCCTGCCCCATTGACCACCCCCAGTGGGCTGATATCGCCTCAAACCGTGCATCTTGGCGCCTCACAGTTTGGCGGGCAGCAACCTCCTTTGAAGAAGACCGCAGAGCCCACCTCACTGACAAAAGGCAAAGGAGGAAAAACCCAACACCCAACCCCAACCAACCAATTTTCCCCTGCAGCCGCTGCAACCGTGTCTGCCTGTCCCGCATCGGACTTGTCAGCCACAAACGAGCCTGCAGCTGACGTGGACTTTTACCCCCTCCATAAATCTTCGTCCACGAAGCCAAGCCAAAGAAAGAAGAAATTAATTATTTGGATGACAATGTAGTCAGCATGGTTTACGGAACACCGAAGTGATGATGGTTATCTAAGATTGCAACATCTGCAGATTTTCTTGTTTATGTAGGTTTATTTTGTGACGTAGAGTTCTACTTTGTGACGTGCTTGGGGAGATTTGGTATGTCACCGAAGATTCTTGAAAACTTCTACAGACCTACCATGGAGAGCATTCTGTCTGGAGGCATCACTGTCTGGTATGGAGGTAACAATGTTCAGGACAAGAAAACAACTCCAGAGGGTTGTTAACTCAGCCTGTGACATCACGGGCACCAGATTTCACTCTCCATCGAGGACATCTACAAGAGGCGGTGTCTTAAGAAAGCAGCCTCTATCCTCAAGGACCTCAACCACCCAGGTCATGTCCTCTTCACTCTGCTGCCATCGGGAAAAAGGTACAGGAGTTGAAGACAAGCACTCGGCAGCACAATTTCTGCTTCTTTCCTGTTTCCATCAGATTCCTGAATGATCTATGAACCAAAGACACTGCCTTATTTTGACTTTTTGTGCACTATTTTTATTTATTTTTGTAAGGTGGTTTATATAAATGTTTGAACTGTGAGGCTGCCACAAAACAACTAATTTCATGACTTGTTCATGACAATAAATTCTGATTCTTCTGGAAAAGAGGGTCATGAAATGGCATATGGAATTTAACTCAGACAAGTGTGAGGAGTTGCACTTTGGTGGGTTAAAGTAGGGCAAGATGTATATAATAATAAAGTATGAAAGTCTGCAAACATCATGATTGAAGTTTAAAAAAAAATGCTGGAGAAACTCAGCAGGTCAGGCCTTGTGCAGTGAATGGAAGGACACTGAAGAGTGTTGTGGAACAAAGTGGCTTCTGGGAACAGGTACATAGTTCCACAAAAGTGGCGATGCATTTGGACGAAGTTGTCAAGAAGGCATTTGGCATGCTTGTCTTCGTCAGTAGGGGCACTGGGTGCAGGAGTAGGGATGCCATGTTATAACTGTACAAGATGCTGGCAAGACCACTCTTGCAAGAGTGTGTGCAATTATGGTCACCCAGTTAACAGTACAAACTTTCTATAAACTACATTTCAAAACAAATAAAGTAATGCAAGAAAAAGATAAAGTGAGGCAGTGTCTGGGCTTCATTGTTCATTCAGCAATCTGAGGGCAGAGGGGAAGGAACTGTCTTTGTGCCACTGGGTGTTCATCTTCAGGCTCCTGTACCTCCATCTTGATGGTAGCTATGTGAAGAGGGCATGGGCTGGGTGATGGTTGTCCATGAAGAAAGAGAACAAGTTGGAACGAGAACAATGAAATGGATTTTTAATTGGTTTTTGTAGCTCTTCACTCTCAAGGATATTTTGCTTCCACTTCACCTCTGTGGGTTCCAAGGTAGCTGATGAGTCCCATGCACAATGAAAGCAGGATCCATGATAAGCCAGGCAGAGTTTAACTCTGATTTGGGTTATGTTGGGTAATGGGAAGTAAGGTGAAAGGAGTTGGGAATCAGTACAACAGCATCCTGGACACTCAATGGTAAAAAATCCAATGAACACTTACTTTAGACAAAATCCAGACAGCATCTTCAATTGCCCTTTTAATGATCTGTTGAATTCTCTTTGGATCATCTTCATCTGTATTTTACATTCTGTAAAATATAACATTTCCCATGTTACCAGAATAATTTTTAAGAACTCAATTGCATCAGTTGCATAGGTGTTTTGACAAGAAGAGTCAGATGTTGATTATCCAATGACGAATGACCCATCTCCTGTCACTCCAAGAAGTCTTTCCACCATCTATAAATTCACTTGCCTGAATGGCCACAATGCCAACAATACTCATGAAGATCATTGCCATCTAGGACAAAGCAGCCTGCTTGTTTGATACACCTTCCACTATCCACACAGTGCCTACAGTCTACAAAATGCACTACTACAAGAGCTCCTCTCAATATGTGACCTCTACCACAAAAAAGATTGGGAGTACATGCATGGGGACCCCACAAATATGCAGAAGTCCTCCAAGGTACCTGCAGTTCTGAGTTGGAAATGTATTATTTCCACATCACTGCTGGGCTTGAAACTTGGAATCTTCCATCCAACAGCACAAAGGGAAAATCTTCAACAGAAGGACTATTGTGGATTGAGAATAACCAAGAATGGGCAATAAATGTTCTCTTAACCAAAGATGCACACATCCTTCAAACTTATTTAAAGAAAATAAGACTACAATGAGGGAAACCAACAGATCTTAATTCTGATTCTACAGACGCTAGACAAAAAATAATCGACTATAACAAACATTTTCATTTAAGTTGTTATAGCTGACAATAATGTTCATGTTCCACAAATACTAACCTCTGATGGACAAATGCTATATTTTGTAATATAACTGCAGAAGGGATCAACTAATTTGAATCTAATAGCTCACATTAAACATACAGTTCCTGAGATACGAGGCTTCTTGCAACTTGCATTCTATAAAGCAACAATTTTTTTTCAAAAGATTTGCTTCCAGAAAAAAAATTGGGGATAATGAACACAAAGGTAATTTTAGATTTGCTGTATCACGTAGGAAGTTGGAGAAATATTAAATGAACTTTTATTGCATTTACCATGCTTAATGACATAATGATGCTGAGAAACTTGGCAGGTCAAACAGTGTCCTTTTTCTAGCAAAGGTATATCAAGATTGGCCACCATTGATGGATTCCAGTTGCCCTGATACTGCTTCTCCATGGTCTCGATGTCCTGGTGAAACCTTTCACCATGTTCATCACTGACTGCACCAAGATCAGCAGGGAAGAAGGCCAAGTGCGAATGCAGAAAATGAATTTTCAATCCGCTGGATGTAGTTTGGTTGCCCTGTAGTAGAATAATTCTGAACAACATCTTTAAATGCCTTTCATGCTATTTTCTCTGCCCTCATTAGCAGATCTTCAAACCACCTGTCATTGATAATGAGTCTGATTTGTAATCCATCAAAAATTCCTTCCTTAATATTGGCATCAGTTATTATACTAATATACTAGTAGACTATGCCCTGAAATCACAAAATAGGTTAAAGCTAAAAATGTGTGATAGAAAAATGTTAAGGTGATTTTGTGATCAGCAGCCATAATCCATAAAATGCACCCAAAAGTGTTCAGGAAGCAAAACCTTCATTGTCCTGTGTAATTACTTGGCAAAGAGTGACAGCAAATTATTTAATTCACAGGGTTCAAAGAGGCGGGGGGGGGGGGGGGGGGGCATTCTCAGCCATTTCCAGTCCAATCATGTATGTTTTCAGGAAGGAAACTATTTTCTCCTTTAGGAATGTTGAAAAATCACATTCATGTGTTTACATTTCTTCCAGTATGCAAATGACCAAAAACTTTGCATCATTAGGTAAAGTTTGTGGGAAGTGATGTGACTGTTTTCACCAACTTCATTCTATGCAAAGTTAAATTAATAGCTTATCTATGAAGTGCTCTGGAAAGTCAATCAAAAACAAAATTTTAACTAGGCTGGACGGCTCTGGTATCACCAAAATCTAAAGCAGTCTTAAACAAATACAGATGGGTGAGTCGAAACACTGAAGAAAATGCAGTATGGCAAACTATTAACTATCTTATGCAATAACTCCTCTCAAATGTTTGAGTGTGAATACTTTCAGCAATTTGACTCAATCATTCAAAGACTTATCTTTTTGAGTAACTAAACCCTTCATACTGCAAGGATGATACAAGTTACAATTATTGATGCTATTTCTGAAGTCATGCATGTTTCATATCCAAATATGTGAAAACAGTGAGGTTCAAGTTCATAAATCAATATGTCAACAATCGTTGTTTGAGTGCTGCCAATTCCACTTAATTCTGATTCTTATAAACTGTGGTAATTCATTAAAAACATTCAACTCAGACCCAGCCTTGATATCTCCTTTGTGGCTAAGGCTTACACCATAACAGCTTTAGATGAGCAGAAATGAACAGAACCACTGATTTTAGGCAACATCACTCCATGATGTAAAATGAAATTTTGACGCTGTGCCAGGTACCTTCTGATTTTCCTCGTCCTACTTGTACTTTGAATGTTACTCGGTTTGCTTGCTCCAGCTTCCTCAGTCTGTCAGATCTTTCCACTACTTATTCACTCTGAAACCCCAACCATGCTGTCACCTTTGGACCACATTCTTTTGTGAAGGTTTGAAATTAAATACAAATTCAGCTCACTTCACCTGTTTTTCTGGATTCCTGCTGAAAGACTCAGGCCTGGAACATTGATAGTTTTTTTTTAATTTCCTGTGGATACTGCAAGACATGCTGAGTTTCTACAGCACTTTTGTGGACTGCACTTCACCTCAGCATCTGTAGATTTTCTTGTTGGCCCATATCTCTTAGTTTTCCCTACCCATATATACATTTAAATGTCTGTTAAACGTTGTCATTGTTCCTCATTACCTTTCTCCCTCTGTGTGGAACAGTCATGGTGTCTGCAGACTTTTGTGTCTTCAGCAAAACTCTGCAAAATCTCTTCAAGATTTGAAGAAATTCTCCTTTGCTCTCTGAAACGAGTTCTGTGGCATTCTCTACTGCTGCTCCCCATCTGTAATTCCTGCTGCTCTTGAGGGTCATATCTTGATGAAGGGCTCAAGCCCGAAACGTTGGTTATGTATTTTTATCTTTGCTTTCTAAAGTACACTGTTTGATCTGCTGAGTTTCTCCAGTATTGGGTTGTTACGTTTTTAAAAATTTCCTCTCAGGTCCCTTTTAAATCTTTCCCCTCACTTTAAATCTTTAGACTCCCCTATCCTGGGAAAAAAAAGATTGTCCTATCAGCCATCAGTCTCCTACACTCCAGGAAGTAAAAAAAAAAGAGTTCCAGCTTATCCAGTCTTAACTTTAGTGGGTGAGGAAAGAGAAGATAGGGGAAATAATGGGTCAGGCAGCATCCAAGGATAGAAATGGTTAGTCAAGGTTTTGGGTCGGGATCCTGTATTAAGATCCCCAGAAGTATAGAATAGTTAGAAACAATTTTCTCTTTGTTTTATAGGCATAAAGGTAAATTAGAACAAAGATTGCCAGAAAGAACAGAGGAAGCAAAATTTGTTTCAGGACTTTAATCATTTGAAAGAAAGGACTGTGGAACATGGACTTTGTGGATAAATGTGTTATAGGACCAGTTTTTGCATAATGGAACAAGTAGCCTCCTTCACACTGCACTTTCACCCAGTAATTACCTGACGATTTACCAGGTAACATGCCAGTGTGAATGCTTGTGGACCAGCATGCAGTTGTCATATCGCCCCAGGGATGAACCACCTGAGGGAGGTTGTCTCAGCGCCGATTCGTTTTGAATTGGCACACCGGTTAGTCCAGTGTAAATGGGATGGGGGTATGGAGGGCATCACAATTGGAGGATAGGCACCCCTTTGTTCTGCGATGCCAGGAGGTGAATGTGAAAGGGCGCAGAGAACTGGTTAACAGTTCAGGAATTTCATTGAACCGTCATTTTAGCAGTTCACCAATGCGAAAGAGACTATTGATAGAAACTCCTGAGTGGTCTTAATAGAACAAATCTGAAGAGAATTAAACAAGAAAATATGTCAATGCTTGGGGTCTAGTGTAATATCCTTTGCCAGGGAAGTGGAAAAATAGGAGAACATCTGAACAAAAAGGTAGGGTGAGAGGAGGAGGAGAAGAAGAGGTGAGGAGGGAGAAAAGGAAAAGGAGCAGAGGCTAACAGGCAAGAGGTAATGGGTGGATACATGTGGGTGTGTAGAAGAGAAGCTGAGAAATGATAGGGGGAGAGGGTAAATGGCTAAGAAGGATAGTTCTCTGATAGGACACGGGATAGGGGTGGGGAGCTGGAGAAAAGGAGGTAGAGGGGTTAAGAAAAAGAGGAACAACTCAAGTTTTGTCTTGGCAATCTCCAACCAGAAAGCATAAATATCAACCTCCAATTTCTGTTAACTCCTTCCCCAGTCTCTCTTTTTTGTGGCAGTCAAGAAAGCACACCATTGCCTCTACTTTCATAGAAGACTAAGGAAGTTAGCAATTCTTCCATGCCCCCGAACAACCTCTACAGGTGCAAAGAGTACTTGTTCGCTGTATCACAGTGTGGCACTTTGCTCGAGATCAGAAGAGGCTGCACTAGATGGTGAATATAGCTCAGAATATCACACAAAATTCCTACCTCTTTTATGGGCCAGCTACATCTCCAGGTGCCTAGGAAATACAGCCAACTTACTGAAGGGCCTATCACACTTTGGATACACACTTTCCTCCATCCACCCATCAAGAGGAAGGATTACCATATATTTCGGCGCATAAGTTGTGAAACCTTAAAAAAATCTCAAAAAGGAGGGAGGGAGTTGACTTATACACGCGATATACTTTTGAGACCTTAAACTCACCAAAATAAAAAAACAGATTGACGTCAATTTGGCGTACAAGTTGATGCTGGAACCACCTCCCCACTGGGGGAACCGCCGCTCCTACCTGAGACCCTGAGGTCGCAGACGCCATTCCTGCCTGGTAGGCCGACGTTGGCACTCCAGCTACATGAATCGTCGATTCTGCTGCCCAGAGGCCGGGTTTTTTTTTACTTACTTAATTTACAGCTTTGTTATTTGCGAATGGGGTGTTTAAAAATTTTTTGGGTTGTTCCGGGAGGTATGGACAGTCCAATAAATGGAGGTCAACTTATACACTGGATACACCATAAAATTAATCTGAAAATGGGGTCATCATATATGCTGAAATATACGGACTATGAAAAAAATCACACACCAACAAACTTAAAGACTGTTTCTTCCCTGTGGCCATCCAACCTCTGAATGAACCACACAAAAGTGCTCTTGTGCCTTCCTTGCTCTATACAAATTGATGTATTTTTCCTGTAACACTCAGCTCTTAAATACTTAACTTTGCAATTTCAATGTTCCTCCACCCATGACAATCACTTGAGTGGTAGCACTGAAATCACACATCATATAACCAAAGCATACAAACTCCACACGGATAATCAGCCTTTTCCTTTAAGGCTCCAATTAAACACTTTAAATTCTAAAAATGAATATCGAACCACATTCTCTCACCCAGTGATGTTTTCTGCTTTATTTCAGCATCTGCGACATTCATTTTGGAAAGCAGAAAGTGTTGGAAATACATTGCCACCTAATTCTAGTTACATGCAGAAGAGTTCCAAATGTTTCTAGTTACAGACTGGTCATCAAAATAGCAAAACACGAGAGTCTGCGGACATCGTGGTTGAAGTAAAAACACAACGCTGGAGAAACTCAGCAGGTAGGTGTACTTTATATAGCACAGATGAAGATACGCACCAATGTTTCTGGCTTGAGCCCTTCATCAAGGTACGTGTCATCAAAATATGCTTTTTTAAATTTTAGATGACTAATCAATGCCCTTTGCTCTTTTTTTCAGTCAACAATGGGACAGAACAGCTCAGGTCCATTTGGGCCCATACATCCAGATTGCGCATCAGTTTTTCCCCCCAAGCCATCAGGCTCCTCAATTCCTAAAACATACATGCATTAATATATCGTGGATTTTTATTGTATTGTGTTTTAATATATAACTCTTATTGATGTAAATTTGCTCCATGGTCCTGGAGAAATGCCATTTCATCCTTACTGTGCATTGAATTAACAGTTATATATAATGATAAATAAAGGTAACTTGAACAGTTAGTGTATTGCTATTAGAGTGCCAGCAAACCAGGCTCGCATCCCGTACTGTCTGTAAGGAGTTTGAACATTCTCCCTGTGTCTGCCTGGGTTTCCAGTTTGCGAGTGCTCCAGTTTCCTCCCACATTCCAAATAAAAAAGGGATTAGGAGGTTCATTTGTCACACGGGCTGGAAGGGCCCTGTTACTGTGCTGTATCTCGAAATTAAAATGAATGATTCTTTTAAGATCAAGTTTTTTTTGCATATTTAGGGAATTATTAAAATGACATTGGCGAAATAGTGGTGCTTCAGAAAAACATCACTAAATCCTAAATGGCCAACTCCTGCATGGAACCATGAAACATTACAGCACAGAAACAGACCCATCTTGTCTTTGCTAAACTATTTTTCTGCCTAGTCCCACTGACCTGCACCCACTCCATAGCCCTCCATACCTCTCTCATCCATGCCTTCCGTGTACCTGTCCAAATTCTTCTTAAATGTTAAAATTGAGCCTGCATTCACGACTTCAGCTGGCACCTTATTCCACTTTCTGTGATCACCCTTAACTCATGTCCTCTGGTTTGTGTCTCACCTAGCTTAAGTGGAAAAAAGCCCACCTACATCTACTCTGAATATACCCATCATAATTTTAAATACCTTTATCAAATCTCCCCTCATTCTTGTACACTCCAGGAAAAAAAGTCAATCTGTTTAACCTTTCCCTGTAACTCATGCCCTGAAGTCCGGGTAACATCCTAGTAAATCTTCTCTACTCCCTTTCAATCTTATTGATATCTTTTCTATAGTTAGGTGACCAAAACCTCACACAATACTCCAAACTTGGCCTCACCAATGTCTTATTACACTTTACCACAGCATTCCAATGTCTACATTCAATATTTTGATTAATGAAGGCCAATGTGCCATAGGCACACCCCTCCATCTCCTTTCTTCTAAAATCACTCTTTAGATTGTTCTTACTCTTTACTATATGCAACGACACAACTAGTAGGAAAATAACAAAATCTATAAGAAAATTAAAGAATAATATTAAAGAAAACCACATTAAATCCCCATTTAATGAGTTGTCCTTGCCACCTTGCAAGACAACCACAACTCCCTTTTCTACGTGGGTTGCGGCGAATACCACAAATGTCAACATATTTCGTAGTTGGCAGATCCTCCCACCTCCCCCAGAGATAACTATATTATTTTTAAAAATATAACAAATCCTTTTTATCCTCTTTTATCTTTAACATTCAAACTTATTTATATAAATTAGCTTAACAGTCCTTTTATTATTTTCTTTACTCAATGTTGTTTATTTTCCTCTCTTTTTTGATGGATGAAGAGACTTTGTATGGGGAAGCATTGGGGTTATTCAGGGAGGTTTTTCTTCCCCCCGGGGATCAGGGGGTTGTTTGTTAATTTCTGAGAGCTACATGTGTTTTCGTGGTTTGACCGCGGCCTGTAAAATGAAGGGTGGTAATGCTAATATCTTTAGCATTGGGGGTGAGGTTTGTTTTTATATTTTTTTTATAATAACTTTTTATAATGTGTTTACCTTGGGTAATTTTGATGTTTTTGGATTGCAGACATTGACACTTAATCTGTAGGAATCCTTCCTGGATAGGAATGATTGATAGAAATTTTAAAAAATGTATAGATAAAGATTTTAAATAAAGCAGTTAAAACTTTGAGTTTTAATATTAATGGGATTAACAGAACCATAAAAAGAAAGAATATTTACTCTTATAGGGCCCGTATGCTAGAATAATGAGATTAAAATTATAATTTTTTTTTATTTTGAATCCTCCTGAACAGTGAAGTTTTCCCTGAATGAATAATAAATTTTGGTATGATATTTTTGGGAACCTTGAGTGTCATCTGAAGCAATCCAAATTGTTACTATGTATTTTATAATGGATTTAGACTAGTTATGGGATTAGATTAGGTTAAGGGTGGGCAGGGGGCTTTAGGGATTTTTTTTTAGTTTCTGGTTTTTAGTTTTAGTAATTTTTTTAGTTTTTTTCCTTCTTTTTTTATATATTTTCAACATATATTTGTTAACATTGTAATATTGCAATTTGTTATTGTTTGTTATCATTATTATATACATGTTGATTTTAATAAAATATTCAAAAAAATGAGTCAAAGAGATTGAAACAAGAGGTCATTAGTTAAGAGTTATGGGACAAAAGTTCAAAGTAACATGAGGGGGAACTTCTTCACTCAGAGAGTGATGGCTGTGTGGAATGAGCTTCTGGGAGAAGTAGTGGGGGCAGGGTCTGTGGTGATATGTAATTACACCACGAGGTCACCAGGGATCATCCCGGTGACCTTGTCTATAAAGCAGTCCAGAGCTACAGTCTAGCCTTCCAGGTTTGTCTTGCAGAGAGACAAGACCTCTTAGTGTACATATTAGTCTATTAAAGCTGTCTTATACTCGCACTGCTGGTGTGGTTATTGTCAGTACAGGGTCCATTTTGTCATTTAAGGAAAATTTGGATAGGTATATGGATGGGAGGGGAATGGAGGGTTATGGGCAAGTTGCAGGTAGGTGGGGCTAGAGAGAGTTCTTGGTTCAGTGAGGACTAGAAGGGCCAAAATGGCCTGTTTCAATGCTGTAATTGTTATATGGTTATAATCAGATTAATATAGACTGTTGGTTAAAGTTTTTTAAAAATTCTCTCCTCAAATTATTTATTAAATTACAAAATGAAAACATCATTTAGTGTTCCTATGATTCCTACAATTTTTCTCCTGGGCATCTTGTTTGTCATTCTTTATTTAATTGTCAGATTTTCCACAGAACTGGAAACCAGGCTCAGATCTGCTTTAAGAGCGGTGGTTTTCCTTTGGTTTCCATCTGGGATTAGCTGGGGATTTTCACTCCATCATTCTTGGCTGCATTTCATTGTGTGCCCAGCCATCCGGATAAGCTGTAGCTGGGAGGGATGCTGAATCCACAAACTGAAAGAAAAACGGTCATGTGTGGCAGAAATTACTCAGTTGCTCAATCCAGGAATCCATTAACATGTGGGTTAAGTAATGTGCGAGGCTGCATACCTCCACCAACACCAACTAATTTTGGGCCACGGGTGGGGCCGTGAGTCAATAATGGGGAGGTCACAACCTAAACTCAGGGAGGAAGCCTAAAACAAGTACCACACTTGTGGAGAGGTCAGAGGCACATCTTTGGGTGAAGGGTGTATGGAATTCTTCAAACTGGATCAATTAACACTTTAAATCTGATGGCAAATTTTTTTTTAGCTGGCCAAGTACACGATGCAAGGTAGAACCATCTTGGATGAGTAGGGAGAGGATACAGATCACACATAATCAGAGTGAATAGGCTCGATGGGCTGACTAGATATTCCTTCCTTTATATCTTCCTAATACAGGTTGCAGAGTACCATTTCTTTATCAAGTCTAAAACCTGGAAATGTTTACTGTCAAGCAACTTGTTCAAGAGCATAGCAGATTAGGCATCATCTACCTTGTCATGTGTTTGTCTTCAACAAATCATTAGGGTGTTTGAGGTTTGCGGTGGTAGATTGGTCAGGATGGGTGTGAGAAAGAATTAAGGATAATTTGAGTAGTGTTAGTTTCAGATTTCCCTGTTAGATTTAAATATTAAATTTTTTTATAAGTTAAATTTAAATTAAAATTTTTAATTTTAAAATTTAAATTTAGACATACAGCACGGTAAGAGTCCTTTTGGCCCACGAGCTCATGCCGCCCAATTACACCCGATTAACCTGCACCATTTGGTATGTTTCGAATGGTGGGAGGAAAGCGGAGCCCCCAGGGAAAACCCACCCAGGCACGGCGAGAACATACAAACTTCTTATAGACAGCGCGGGATTCAAACCCCGATTCAAACCGCGCAGCCCTTCTCTACTCTCGGTCTTTTCACAACAGGACAAGTCACAGGACCTGGGACTCGACAGTGAAAACTATTGTCTGGGGAGATATGAATGAGAGGCCATGAGCTGAGAGTTAGGGGGAAAAAATTTAGAGGAAACATGAGGGGTATGAACGATAAATAAAGGTGACTTGATCACATTCTCAAAACAAACCTGCTATTCAGGTCTAGAAGGAGATGAAATTTCTTCACCACAAAGGCAATTAATCTTTGGAATTCACTGCCCAAGATGGTTGTTAGTTTCTGAGCATATATATAAAAGAGAAAGAATTTTGGATGTTAAGACATGAAAGTGGGCATCTGCAACTTGCCCCATTGTTAAATAAGATCATGTCTCATTTTTAAACCTTTTATTCAGAGTGTGGGTGTGTGGAATGAGCTTTTAGAGAAGTGGTGGAGGCAGGCTCGATATTAGCATTGAAGGAGAAGTTGGATATGTATATGGACGGGAAGGGAATGGAGGGTCAGTGTAGGTCAGTGGGGTTTGGTGGGAAAAAGTGTTCAGCATTTACTAGAAGGGCCAAGTTGGCCTGTTTATATGCTGTAATTGTTATTTTTTTATTGTTTGTTTGCTTTTTCCTCTCTATATTGCGCAGTCAATTGTTTGCATTTCTCTATTTCGCTACATGTGCACAGTGCATGCAGTTTAGTTTTTAGCTTGACCAATAAGTGGTCATTCTGCCTCACCTGCAGGAAAAAGAATCTTAGAGATGTATGTGATGTCATGTATGTACTCAGACAAAATTCTTAAATCTGGTTTCAGGCCTTTCCAGCCCACGTTGCCCACATGACGAATTAACCCACTATCCCGTACATCTTTGAAATGTGGTAGGAAACCTTCATGATTGTACAAACTCCATACCAACAGCAGTGAATCTGAACCTGGATGAATGCCACTGTAATTCTTTTTTTCTTTTTCTTCTTTGGCTTGGCTTCGCGGACGAAGATTTATGGAGGGGGTAAAAGTCCACGTCAGCTGCAGGCTCGTTTGTGGCTGACAAGTCCGATGCGGGACAGGCAGACACGGTTGCAGCGGCTGCAGGGGAGAATTGGTTGGTTGGGGTTGGGTGTTGGGTTTTTCCTCCTTTGCCTTTTGTCAGTGAGGTGGGCTCTGCGGTCTTCTTCAAAGGAGGTTGCTGCCCGCCAAACTGTGAGGCGCCAAGATGCACGGTTTGAGGAGACATCAGCCCACTGGCGGTGATCAATGTGGCAGGCACCAAGAGATTTCTTTAGGCAGTCCTTGTACCTTTTCTTTGGTGTCAGGATAACCAGTACACCCTTCGTATTTTGTCACAGGTCTCAGCCATTCTAGATTTTACAAGCCCGTCTATCTGATTTTAACATCTTTTATGGATACGTTATCTAGAATTCATGAACAGACATAGAAGTGGGCATCTGCAACTTGCCCCATTGTTAAAGAAGATCATGCCTCATTTTTATGCCTTTTGTATTCTTTGATTTTCCTAATATCCAAAAATCCTTCTCTTTTATATGCTCAGAAACTAGCAACCATCTTGGGTGGTGAATTTCAAAAATTAAATGCCTTTGGGGTGAAGAAATTTCATCTCCTCTTAGACCTGAATAGCAGGTTTGTTTTGAGAATGTGATCAAGTCACCTTTATTTATCGTTCATACCCTGCTCGCCTGGTAAAGACAAGATGACATTTCTCCAGGATCACAGACCATATTTATATAAATACAAGTTAAGATAGAGGTTAAACACATAAAATATTAAATATTAAGGCATTTATTGTAAGAGTCCCAGGTACCAAGGTACTCTGTGCACATATGGACTGGGGGGAAAACCTGTTGTCTAATCTGGACGTTAGGACCTGAGTGATGCAGTACCTCCTACCAGATGGCAGAAGGGAGAACAGTTTAGGTGAGGGGTGTGTGGGGTCCTTCACAATGTTTATTGCCTTTCTCCTGCATTTTGAGTGTTGTAGATGACCCTCATGATAGGAAGAGAGCCCCCAATGATCTTCTCCGGTAACTTCACCATCCTCTTCGGGGTCCCAGGAGGTATAGCTACCAAACCAGTCGGTAATGCAGTTGAACAGGATGTTCTTGATACATCCTCTGTAGAATGAAATGAGGATGGAGGGTGAGAGATTAACTTTTCTCAGCCTTTACAGGAAGTAGAGGCACTGCTGGGCTTTCTTGGCTATGGAGCTGGTATTAAGGGACCAGGTGAGATTCTCCGCCAAGTGCACTCCAAGAAGCTTGATACTCTTGATGACCTCAATTGTCAAAGGTCAGTGAAGCAAGATCCCCCGGGCCCTCCTGAAGTTGACAATCATCTATTATGTTTTTTTAACATTCAGATGCATGTTGTTGGCTCACACTCCTGCATCTAAACCAGTGATTCTCAGCCTTTTTCTTTGCACTCACATACCACTTTAAGTAATCCCTATGCCATCGGGGCTCTGTGATTAGGAAGGGATTGGGTGGAAAGAAAAAGTTTGAAAACCATTGTTTTAATCGTACCTCATTGACTCGTTATGTGCACGGTTTCATAACTCCAAAGGAAATGGGCCAATGACAATTTTTCTCAAGCAGAATATTTCAGTAACAATTGGGTCTAGAGCAGAGATTCTCAACTTTCCCTTCCCACCTGAAGCAATCCCTTACTAATCACAGGGCACTGATGGCATAGAGATTAATTAAAGTGGTATGCAAGTGGAAAGAAAATGTTTGAGAACTACTCATCTAAACACTGTCTCTGCATCTACCTTGGAAAGGTCATTCATATGTTTTAATGAGATTCTCCAGCAATACTTTGTTTCCTCAGCCATGATTTTATCGAATAGTGAAAAGGGCTCAACAGGCCCAATGCCCGACTCCTGCTCCTCTTTCTTATGAGAGGCAATCAGGAGAGGGGTGAGGTGCACTGATTAATAGAATGTTTTAAATACTGACTGGGGTGGATGGGTGGGGGGGGGTGGGAAAGATGACAACAGTTGGGTAAGGGTCTTGGTCAAATGGGTTAATGTGGGTGATTAAATGAGTCAGAATTGTGAGGAGTCAATGGAGACCTTGTAAAGGGTGAGATTTACAAACTGTTTTTGGCAAGCAGCCTATGTGCATCTTTTGATGTGCGTGTCATTTACTGCCAGAAAATATCTGGCAATGTTTCCCTATCGATAAAATTATTGAATTTCTTGGCCCACGTGGCCAACCAGAAGCCGGGGAAGAATTTGAAGTGAAGGAAAAGTATAAGAAGAGAATTGGGAGAGGCTTAACTATTCTGGCACAGATGGTGATGGACCAAAAAGCCTACCTATATATACTTTTATACTGTAAAGTTCAAAGAAACAGGAGATGCTGAAATTTCCTCCCTCCTGCCCAATAATTCCTTTTTGTGTCTCCTTAGCATCTGAGAATCCTTGCCCTTAGGTAAGCTAAGAAATATCTCATCGTCACAAGCCCTGGCCATGCCTGGTTTTGGTTCTTTTAACGTGCAATCAATTTGCTCAAAGAGGAAATCATCTCCTGCATTTACAGGAAATCAGAGAGCAGCTCGGGGAAAGTCAAAGTCCGACCGTTGCAGAAAATGACATACTTGAGGCTCTGTATGCAGAGATAATGGCTTTGAATGTCCTCAAATCAAAACTTTACTGACATTTGTTTTCCAATATAGGAGTATTCTGCTTTCAATTAGCTCAAAGATAATCTATATTTCAACCATGTTTTTAAATACTGCATTTATGATCTTTGCCTCTCAAAGATTAGCACAAAGCTGTTACAGCGCCAATGGACCCGGTATGAATCCACCACTTCTGTACAGAGTTTGTACATTTTCCCCATGTCCTGCATGGGTTTCCTCCAGGTCTTCTGATTTCCTTCCACCCTTCAAAATTACAGGGGTTGTAGGTCAATTGGGTGTAATTGAGTGGCACAGGTTCATGGGCTAGAAGGACCTACTATTGTGGTGTATTGTGACAGAGTATTTAGAGGTGGTTTGGGAGGAATTGCTAGAGCAGCTTGCACACACATTTTAAAATGCAGAATTTTTCCAGGACTTTTGCAGAGTGCTTTTTTCAGGAGGACAGAACAGTTTTGCTCTCAGAGAGGGAGGGTGTGAAACAGAAATCAGTTCCAGAAGGACAAAGCTGGCAAACATTTGGAAGACTGTCTGGTCAAAGGAGAAGGCTGTCTGTCTGAAAGGTGACCTGAAAGAAGGAGGATCATCTGGAGAACCCTGAAGGGTGCAAGTTTCGTCAGCAAGACTGATTAAACAGGAATCAGGTGCGGATGTCCTGGAACAAAAAATAACCTCTCTCTGAAGAACAACAAGAACCTTCCTGAGTGGTAAGCACCAAAGTTTAGTTGGTGAACCTTGATTGGCAGGTAGTGTGTCCTCCAAACTTTGAACTTTGTTTATGCTAACTTCTGTGCACAGTACAAGAATTGCCTGCAACCAGTGAGATTGAACTGTGATCCAAAGAACTTTTTCTAAGCTTATATACACATTACACACATCTGCGGTTAGTATTTGGGGGTGGAGGGTGGGGGGATTAAATAGGTTAGGTAGGTTAAGTAAGTAGGTTAAGTAATAAGTTAAAGTCTAATTCTGTTTTCTTGTTCAAATATATAATTAAAAACTCACTTGTTTAAGTACCTCTTTGTGCATATCTATTGATGCTGGTTTTTTGGGTCCTCTGGACTCTGTAAGAGTATGTCTACATTTAATTTTTTTACAAAATATATTTATTGAGCATTAGAAATAGCTTTGTCTACATTATTCAGGGGTACGTTTTGCTTCCTAATTTCTCTTTTTTTTAACAGATAAAACTAACACACATATACACAAACATTCACATTCACCCTCAGACACCCCTCTCCCTGACCACCATGAACATAGCAATTAAGTGTGATGCAGATAAACCGTAGAGAGGGGAAACTGCTAAACACTCTGTCCGCATAAAGATCTTGAAGTCATTTGATACTTTTAGTTTGCCATATATTAAAAAAAGATCAGTGACTGAAGGCGAAATGCCTACATTTAAATTTAATTTAAAAAAAAATTAAATGTAAAAGATTGGTCAGTTTTGGTCATGGCACCATTACAGGGTTTTCATACCAATGTGGGGAAGGCAGACTCAGTTGCTTGCCAATTTCTAACCAACATCAACCAGCTCTTCATCCCGGGCAACGCCATTTCTGTTTCACATAACTTCATTGAAGCAACTGCTACAAGCAAAGCATGAAGAAGGCTCTCCGCTGGCCGAATATCAGCCTCCATCTTCACCAAAGGTTTATGTGTTACTTCTGAGAACATCTACTTTTGCAATTTTCAAAGTATATATTTCTAACCTATTATTTTATTATTTATTTTAATTTTAAAAATTTATTTTCCTCAATTTTTTTTGCCAGTTGCTTGAGGCTGCTGATCGCTTGAATTCCAGATACCAGGGGTTTGACTGAAATTTTTTTGATGGCAGGCTGCAACAGGTTGTATAGAGACCTGCTTTCCCTAAATTCAGCTTCCGCAGATGCCGCTTAACTGGCTGAGTGGAGCGTAGGAGGTGGGATTCATTGGGAGGGGGGAGTGGACCAGGAGTGGGAGATATCAGAGTGGTGGGGGGGGGGGGTGGTGGTATGAGCAAAATGTAGACAGGCATCGGAATAAAAATGAATTTTATGAAATACATTTTACTCATTGGGGCTTAGGCCCAAAACATTGGTTATGCATCTTTATCTTTGCTGTATAAATTTTGCTGTTGGACCAGCTGAGTTTCTCCAGCTTTGTGTTTTTACTTCAATCATGGCACCTGAAGATTTTTGTGCTTAACTCCAATGATCACCTTATGTAATGGAGAGGCAGCTCTACTCCTGTTTGGAGGACACACTACCTGCCAATCAAGGTTAAAGACTCACCCCAAACCCACCTAAATCACTGGGTGCTGCAGTCCAGGCAGCCTGCCCGGACTCAGCCCTGACCTTCACCCAATTGGCCCAGGTGAATCACCTCAGCTGACCCCTGCTGAGACCCTTCACTTGCGTCGAGCCATTGGCCACAGCAGCCAACAGGACCCAGACTGCCCCAAGTGATTGCCCCCCCCCCCAGTACTGCCTGCAGAACTCCAAAAGTCCATGTGCCACTTTGTTCTGCCTCTTTGGACTCCTCGCGGCATGTAAGTAGCACCTTTCACACTGGGTTGGGGTGAGTCTCAAGGCCAGGTAGCAAGAGTCGTGTCCGTAGTACTGGTCAAGGGGTGGGGGCACGTAGTATCACTTTGAACTTAACCATTGAATGTTTATGTTCATGTCAATTCTTCCCTCGTTATCCGAGGCGAATATTTACCCCTTGCACATTGTGTGTGTATGTGTGTAGAGGTTTGCTTAGCATATTGATCTGTGTGTGCATGTGTGTAGAGGTTTGCTAGGCATATTGACCCGTGTGCCTTGTACCTCAACTTTGGTCTGGTCCTTAACCTGTGGGACCCACATGAACACGAACAACACCTTACTACTGCTGAGAAACCGTGGACTTTGACTTTGCTGTTTTGACCATCAATTTCCACACCCACCCATTCATTTGTTTCCCAAGATTGCTCATGTGTGTCTTGAGGCTTGTTGCACCCTTGGGAGTAAACAGTTATGCTCCTGCTCTGCTAGCTTTGTGACGAGTTCCTTATCGAAAGCACCTCAAACATCTAGAAGAAAAAAGGGTCACAGTACTTTGTGAAGGTCTACTAGAAACTGGGCACGTGGGAGTGTCCAGTTCCCTCTCAAGGACGGGGCAGAACTTGGTAATTGGCTGTGAGGTTCTCTTGGCACTGCTCTACGTGGCACAGGGGTAGCCTAAAAACTGGCACATTCCAGGCCACAGGACTGTTTTTAACATTAATTTTCAATGTATGTATGTATTTATTTAATTTATTTAATTTTAATTTTAATTTACACCCAATTAGGGACTACATGCTGAGGCTTGGCACAGCCAACGCAAGAGATCTGTGAGGAAGGACCACAGTGTCAGAGTCCTCTGCTACCACGCATTGAGGGGCTGAGAGCGAGGGGAAGCTCTTCAAATAACAGAGGGGGGAATAGCAACAAGGGACCACAGTAGTGGCAAAAGTGTGACATTGCAAATTAGAGGATTAATGTAACAATGCACAGTAATAGAATGTACATAAGAATATGATAGTAAAGGATGTGTAAAGAATGTATAGTTTTCCTGTGCTTAATGTTTATTTTTGGAAACAAAAATCATTTCAATTCAGATACCAGTTCCTTTTTCTGTTTCAGCTCTCTCATGAGAGGGGTAAGGATCACAACTTTCTTTCCTCTTTCTGAATGAATTTGAACTTTGCTCAAAGAGTTTGTATGCAACAGTTTTCCTTTGCTGAAGTGCACCCCCCCCCCCCCCCCCACCTCCTATGCTGAGTTCTGGCTCACTCTCACATTTGCCCAATCTTTGGCGGCATCCCCCATGAAAGGCTCAGGCCTGAAATGACATGTCCCTATTGCTTTCCATGGAGACCGCATTTTTGTGCATTGTGCTCTTGTGCTCGACTAGCTCACCTGAACTCAACACCTTGTCCACACGCCCGAATTTGCGAACCATTCATTAATTTTAATTCAGGCATACAGCGCGGTAACAGGCCTCCGGCCCGCGAGCCCACACCTCCCCTACACACCCACATAACCTACTAACCTCATACATCTTTGGAACGTGGGAGGAAACAGGAGCAGCCGGAGGAGCATCAGTTTTAATGGCAGCTCTGAAGCTTGGAGTGGAAATTGCACATCTTTTGATCCTGTGTCCTTGACAATTATAAAGAATGAGGAAAAGCCTTGCTTCTCCTTCCAGGTCAATCCTTAATAAGGGGTCTATAATAATACCTGTGTCCACAAATAATCATCCACTGGATTTTTCTTCCTGAACTCTTTTGGGTGCATTTTATGGATTTTTGGTAACCGATCAAGAAAATCAACTTCAAATTTTCCTATCATGCACCGTTTTTTCACATATAACCTATATTTGTGATTTTCTGTCATATTTCAAGTCTACTTCAAACATTCAAAACTACAAAGTGCAACATGTCATTGAAAATTAATTTTCTGCATTTGCACTTGGACGTCTTCCCTGCTGATCTTGGTGCAGTCAGTGACGAACATGGTGAAAGGTTTCACCAGGACATTGCGACCATGGAAAAGCGGTATTAGGGCAAGTGGAATCATCAATGCTGGCCGAGTTGTTGTTGGACACTGACACGAGAGGCATCAGATGCTCAGTACAAATGAAAATCAGGGCAAAACATTTTTAGGTCAGTTGAACTAACGCAATGTGTCAGTATCATTATGCGATTAAACATTCAATAAAAGTTAATTTAATGTTTCTCCAACTTCCTACAAGATGCATCAAATCTGAAATTAACTTTGAGTATTATCCCCAATTTTTTCCAGGAAGGAAAACCTATTGAAAAAAATTTGTTCTCCTGTGTAATTAGTGTTTTGAATGTTTCATTTTTCTTTGATGAACCGTATTTATCAAACATCTTGATATCCATGTTGAATTTTCCCTGGTCAGCTGCCTCGGCAAAAACGAATGTGTTGAAAGCCTCTCGTGCTTGAGGTCCCACCACGGTAATTTGTTGTGCCATCTTCCATGCATCCGGTTTGCTATCAAGTCCAACAGCTTGCCAATACAGTGTGAACCTTTGTTTGAACAGCCTCCACTCATGGTCAACATTTCTAGTCCAATTTACAGTGTCAAGAGCCCTTACTCTCTACATTTATCTGCTGATAATGACTGATACTCTCTGCACACTCCTGGTGTTCCTTCTACTCCTGTGCACACTGCACACTCATTTATTGTAATAAAGAAACGTGGGTTCTTATTAGCAAAAGCACCCACAGAGAAGACCTCGTGGAGGTCGCATTTTGAATCTACCCGTGGTGCAACAGCTTGCCTCTCAACTCCCTCTAGTGGTCAGGATTAGCACTAGCACTCACACTAGCACTCTATCAGTACAAGAAGCACAGAAAAAACTAACTAAACTTGACTGTTCCACAGGGCAGAGGGCCAATAAACTTTGAGCAGAGTCCTAAGGGGGCCAGGTTGATATGGCTGCTGTAGAGTATGGTGGCCATCTAGTGTCCTTGACCAGTATTACATGCTGAAACAAGCTTAAATTTAAATTTATCGGACACTGGAAATCTGATGCTTAACACATTCTGCTCGAGGAGGTCAGTGGTTTCAACCTGAAACCTTTTATTGTTAAAGTCTCGATAAAGGGTTTTGGCCCAAAATTGTTGACCTTTCTCTCCTCGAAAACTGATGTTGCTCGACCAACAGAGTGTTTAATTTATCTTTAATTTTCATTAAAACCAACCTATCCTGTAATAGACAAATTCAAAAATGGTAGAGATGGGGGAATAGTGGCGGAATAGATTCTGATGGCAGAAAGAAGAGAGTAATGGGGTAGCTATGAAATGCAAAAGAACATTCCATAATCATCAGTGGTGGGACCATGGCTGTTTGCAATGGACATTAAAAATTTAAACTATGGAACGAAGAACACCATTTCAAAACTTGCAGATGCCAGCAATAGTTGGAGGGAACTAGCTGATACCAAAAAGAACTTACAAAAGGGCATAAGCCAACTTACAGAAAATAATAGGCCAATAAAACCCAAAACCAGTGTAAGCGAGTAGCAAGGCCATGATTCTCAGAAGGTATGAGTCTAAGTGGGGTAAAGACACAAAGGAAACACAGAGGTCAAATACATTAATCAGTGGAGTTTAAGTCACAGACCATAAAAAGGAAATCAAATACTATTTTGAGAGAGATGGAATTGAAAAATAGGGCAGCATGGTTGGCGTCGCGGTCAGCGCAACACCTTTACAATGCCAGCGATCGAGATCGGACTGGGGTTTGAATCCTGCGCTGTCTGTAAGGGGTTTGTACATTCTTGCTGTGTCTGTGTGGGCTTTCTCTGGGGGCTCTGGTTTCCTTCCACCGTTCAAAACATACTGGCGGTGTAGGTTAATTGGGTGGCATGGACTCATGGGCCGAAGTGGCCTGTTACCATGCTAGATTTTTAAAAATTTTTAATTTGGCTAATGCATACTGATCCTTAGTTAAACCCACACTTTAATATACAGTTTTGGTTGCCTTATTGTAAAAAGAATATAAAGGTGGCAGAGAGATAACAGAGGAGATTTACCAGGAGATAACCAAAAATTTATATGCATACATATCAGGAAAATATGACATGAGAGACACAAGAGACTGCAGTTCATGAAATCTGGGGAAATAGAACTGGTTGCTGAAGGCACTCCATTTGTCTGCGACCAATCATGCACGTGCCCCTGTCTCCCACTGCACCTCTCCTCCCCCCTCTTCCTCCAATCATGATCCTTCATTTTTCAATCTACCAATCACCTCCCTGCCCCTGTATCATCCCACCCTCTTTCCTCGGATTATCTTCTCCCTCCACATTCAGTCTTGATAAAAGGACTTGATCTGAAGGGATGTCTCTCCATAGATGGTGCTTGACCCACAGTTCCTCCAGCAAATCGTTTTTTGCTTGTGAACAGACAGGTTCTCTCTTTGAAGAAAGAAGGCTGAAAGGATAGACAGAATCTTTTCCCCAGGATAAATGCCTCACTCAGTAGAAGATCTGTGTTTTTCCACAGGTGCCTGGTACGGACTTCCAAGAATAGTGGTGGAAGCAGACACTGCAGGAGCAACCACAGACCTTCTTGACTGAGGCCTGAATATGAAGGGAAGGGAGGCATATCTATCAGGTGCAAGCAGCAGAGTTTTGGTTTGGTTTGGGCACAGACAGTTGGGTCAAAGGACCTGTTCCTGTGTGGTATTGTATGTTCTAGATGAAAGGACACATCCCACTCTTGTCCCTACTCTTGACAGGCAGAAGATACATGAGCGTGAAAACATGCACCTCCAGATTCTTTTCTGCTGTGATCAGACTCTGTCATTCGGAACAGATGATGCCTTGTACTGCCTGTTGTGTTATGTACAGACTGACTTTTCTGGATAGCATGCAAAACATAGTTTTTAACTATATCTTGGTGTACATGACAATTCCATTTACCTAAGATACAAAGAAACTAGACGCAAAAAGAAAATGGCCACAAGATCTTCCAGTGCAAAGCAGGCTTGGGAAAGGAGGCATGGTGCTTGATTGGAGAACCACAGCAGGCAGAAAGCAAAATAAACTGGGGGTAGAGTACAGTCTTGTGATAAAAGTATTAATATTTCATATTCAATTTAAATTTCTAATTACATTTTGTTTACAGCGCAGTAGAAGCTGATTCTGACCATTTAAACCATTTATTGTCGGAGTACATGCACGTCATCACGTACAACCCTGAGATTCTTTTTTCCTGTGGGCCATGCAGAATTTCTATTTATCGATAATGCAAGAAGTTGTACTCAAGAAAAAAAAATGTGTGCAAAAGAAAGAAATGTAAACAAGGAAAGAAATGTAAAAATGTGCTGGCCATTTTCACCCCAATTAACCTTCAATCCTCGTATGTTTTGGGGGGCCAGGAGGAAACCGGAGCACCCGGAGGAAACCCACGCAAACATATAAACATTACAGACAGCTCCAGGTTCGAACTCGGGTTGCCAACACTGAAATAGTGTTGCGCTAAACATTACATTAACTGTCACCATCAAGGAAAAGGGTTTAATAAAATTTTAGAGCCAAGATTAACTATTTATATCAGAATGAGAGCATAACAAGATTAGTAAATGTATAATTGGTTGCAAGAGAAAATGAACCACAGTGTTTGAGAAATGTACAGCAAAGTTCATTGTTGACTAAGAAGATTAAATAAAGTATGCAGACCATTTGATCTGTGATTGAACATTTAACTCAAGCATCAATCCAGGGAAATAGAAATGAAGGTGATAAATATGAATATTTATATATCTATCCTTTTATATATATTATCCATAAGATGTAGGAGTAGAGGTAGGCCATTTGGCCCATCAAGTCTGCCCCGTCATTCCATCATGAGCTCATCTATTCTCCCACTCAGCCCCACTCCCCTGCCTTCTCCCCAATAACCTTCGATACCCTGACTATTCAGATACCTATCAATCTCTACCCTAAATACACTCAGTGACCTGACCTCCACAGCCACCCATGGCAGCAAATTCCAGAGGTCCACCATTCTCTGGCTAAAGAAATTCCTCCGCATCTCTGTTTTAAATGGACGCCCTTCAATCCTGAAGTTGTGCCCTTTTTCTGTCGCATGAAGTCCTGAGGTAATTTAATTTATACCATTGTTGGTGTATCTTATGTATCAGAATGGCTGCTGCAAGTCATCAGAACTTACGTATATGACAATAAACATTCACACTCACACTTATAGATCGTAAATACAGAATGTAAAACATTACAGCAGAGAGTACAGGCTTTTCAGCCTACGTTGTTATGCTGACCTACTGTATATACCCCTTCTCCACAACAATCTCCCTACTTCATACCAATAACCCTTTATTTTTCTTACATCTGTGAGACCATCTAAAACTTTTTTAAAAGTTCAAAGTACAGATTTATTGTCAGAGTACATACACGACATCACATACGACCCTGAGATTCTTTTTCCTGTGGGCCAGGCAGTAATTCTACTTCTTAGTAGTGCAAAAAACTGTACTCAAGAAAAAATATGTACGGGGGATGCAAAAGAGAGAAATACAATACAGAAAAAATAATCAATAATAAATAATGTGCAGAGTATAAGTCCTTAAGTGAGTCTCTGATTGAGTTTGTTGTTTAAGAGTCTGATGGTGGAGGGGTAGCAGCTGTTCCTGAACCTGAATCTCTCCTAACGGCAGCAGCGAGAACAGAGCATGTACTGGTGGTGCGGATCCTTGATGATTGCTGATGCTCTCGGAGACAGCGTTCCATGAATATGTTCTCGATAGTGGAGAGAGTTTTGCTTGTGATGTTCTGGGCTGTGTCTGCTACCATTTGCTGTGCTTTCCGCTCTGAGGCAGTTGCGTCACTGGGGTTGGTGTCACCTGGTGCAACAACTCATGGTGTCACTCCCACCCCCCCGTGCCTCCCATGGACCTCTTCCTGTACCAGACCATACAGAATCCTTAGTATTATTTCTTATACTTATGTTACTTGTAAATCGTAATTCCCGTGTATCTGTGAATGTAACGGCAATAGTAGTTGAAAAACTCGCAAAATTAAAATTACACCTTTAAATTACAATAATGTATGCAGAGCCTAAATTTGTTCACAAATACTAATGACCACAACATTGTAGCTAAAACACCAGAAAATTTGCCTATAGAAACACCAGCAGCAATGAAAACAACAGCGCGAGCTGACAAAACCACATGATTCGAGGCGTCGTTGTAATTGGGTAATAATGACAATTCTGACCTGAGCGGATTAGAAGGTTCAAAAAGTAAATTTGCATCGAGTTTTAGCCTTGTAGGGATATTGATACATGTCAGCTAGGCTTACAAAATATATTTTTGTTGTTATAACTAACTTCAGGGATATGCTTATGAAGAATAATACATTTCTGCTGAAACACTGCCCAAAAATTTTATCGACAGTCATTTTGGTGTCACCCCCTCTGATGATGTCACCCAGTGCAGTCCGCACCCCTCTAGTGATCTAATGCTCAGAGATATTAATGCCCCCGTACCAGGCCATGATACAGCCAGTCAGTACACATGTCCCTAAAGAATGCAGACATTCTGAAAGCTATCAGTGATGTGGGCCCACATCTATAAAATCCAACAGCCCTGCAATACTTCACAATATAAAGACACCATGAACCAAAGCTACCAATGGTCATTCAGCCCCTTGACTCAACCTATCATTCAAAAAAAATCCCAGCTGGTCTCCTAACTGAAAGAAGCAGTGGAGAATGGAGCTCAAACTCTGCTGCCATTTTCCTGCCAGATCCCCATGTCGTTTAATTCCTCTGGTGACTAATGATCTTCCTTTGAACTATCTTAAGGACTTACTTGTCAGAAGGTCTTGACTTAAAAGGAGAGTTTTTTCCCCCACAGTGTGGGGGGTTTGGGGGTGAGGGCTGACCATATAAAGGTATATAAAACCTTGAGGGATCTAGATAAAGGAAATAGTTCTTGTCTTTTACCCAGGATAAATAAGTCTAAAACTAGTGGGAAAGATTTAAAGGGGACCTGAGGGCTTCTTTTTTCACATGTGGTCAGTGAACTGCCATAGGAACTCATGGAGGTGGGAACAGCTATAACATTTAAAACACATTTGAATAGATGCATGGATAGGAAAGGTTTAGACCAGTGGCTCTCAACCTTTTTCTTTCCACTCACATACCACTTTAACTAATCCCAATGCCATAAGTGCTCTGTGATTGGTAAGGGATTGCTTAAGGTTGTATGTGAGTGGAAAGGGAAGGTTGAGAACCTCTGCTCTAGACCCAATTGTTACTGAAATACTTTGCTTGAGAAATATTACCATTGGCCCATTTCCTTTGGAGTTATGAAACTGCATATTACGAGTCAATTAGGTACTATCAAAACAATGGTTTTCAACCTTTTTCTTTCCGCTCACAAACTACCTTAAGCAATCCCTTACTAATCACAGAGCACCGATGGCATAGGGATCACTTAAAATGGGTATGTAAGTGGAAAGAAAAAGGTTGAGAACCATTGGGTTAGAGAGAAATGGGCCAAACATGAGTAGATAGGACTATCTCGGGTGGGCAACTTGGTTGGCATGGAGAGGAGAGTCAAAGGGTCAGTTTCCACACTATACTCATGATCTATGCGACTTAAAACCATCTGTAGGTATATTCAAAAATAATATAGTAAAATTTAAAAAAATATATGTAAATATAAAAATTAAGCTTTGTCCTACATCCACCAGTCTGATGGTTCAGTTGCCATTCACTCCAATGACACCCGAAAACTTGGTCTTATCTCCCCTGGAAAGCGAGGCAGGAGACTGACAAACACGTGGAGGAGTTCCTTAGAACTCACATCACTTAGAACACATTGAGGGGGGGGGGGGGGGGGAGGCCAGACAGTGCGCATTTGACACGAGTGGCCTCGGTAAAAGAGCGGCACATCTGCACAGATAAGCATGGAAACTGGGCCTGCGGCCAAGAAGCAGACAGGAGACAATTATCTCCAGCAGCTCATGGTTATTAATGTTGCGGATGAACAGAATGCTCTGTGCTCCCATTTCACATTCACCGTGATCATTCAATGCCCCTATTATTCAAACATAATTATTATTTGAGGGTTTTGGTGTGAGGGACAGTGGCGCTGCGAGAGCCAAGCACTTTTGTATTGCTTTATCTCCTGTGTCAGGATCAGGCAGACACAGAACTGGAGTATACAGTAAATGTGCTGTCTGCATTGGATAGGGTATCTCTGCAGCTCAGATACACTTGAACATCAGCTCCAAATTGGCGAATGGTTTCCTTAAAGTGTCAAAGAATTTCACACGAGTATTTATTTCAGCTTTAAACAGGATAATCCAAATGAAAGAGGATTACGTACTTCAGTATAAATTGGGACTCACTTAGATGGCTTGTATTTCAGGTAACCACCATCAGAGGGCAACAATGGGCAAAGATTTCTGTGGAATTGCACAAGTTTCTAAGCTGCAGTTTTGACAGAAATTGAACCAATTCCCATGAAGTTGCAAGGTTGCGAGATTAGCAGCACCTCGCCAGCAGGTGCATTCCCTCACCCTGGGCCGAGGGAGGGAAACATGAAAATCCGCAAACGCTGTGAGTATAGTCAAGACACAGGAAATGCTGGAGGAATTCAGCCGGTCTCGCAGCGTCCATAGGAGGGAAAGATACATTACCGGCATTTCGGGCCTGAGCCCTTCTTCAAGGTATCAGGCCCCGAAAATGTTGTATCAGGCATCTGCTTCCATGTATGTCATTCTTCAAAGGGATAAACATTCCTGTCTCCCCCTCCTCTCATTGGCGAGTGACTCTCTTGGTAAAATATTTCTTCTCACCATTCCTGTAACCCTCCCTTCAGGTACCTTCAGTACAAACTGCCTCAATCTAGTGGGCTTCAACCCTCTGGGTCACATCTCCTTGTCCGACCACTGTACCGCTGCTCAGTGCTGTGAATTTTATTGTTAGCAGCATTGGTCGCCTTGTCCTTTTTATTCTAAGGCTCATGATAAATGACCATTTTTTTTCTATATTGTTACTTCCACTCCAGTTCCCGTAAGTAATGTTTTGACCAGCGGGGATCAAAATAAAACATAAAGTCACTCTAAGATCATGCTTCACCTTTTTTGTCTCATCCACGCTGTCGGGTTTCACTCGTCCTTTCTTTCCAGTGTAATCCGCTTTTATTTCAGACTCTCAGTATTCACAGAGTTGTGACCTAGGCTCAATCTGATCCTCTGGGTTGGTGCTAATGGGTCACCCTGTCACCGTTCACTGGCTGCGTGCTATTGAACTGCTTTGTCAGCTGTGCTCATCGAAGGCTTGACTTCTAGCTGAAATCAGCAGGAGGTTTAAACGCTCAGAGGTTCCAGCAGCCAAATGCGTCACTCCCACCGAGGAACCTTGGCGAGCCGTGGTCTGCCCTCACCTTGCGTCTGAACCTCCATCTTCAAAGATTGAGCAGGTCGGGCCTGCAGTTCAGCCAAATGATAAGTGGGCTCGTTGACACGTAGGAGATCCTCAAAGTTCAAATTTAATGTCAGAGTACTATACATACATGACATCACTTACAACCCTGAGATTCTTATTCTTGAGGTTGAGGCAGAATTTCTAATTACTGTGTACTCAAGAAGAAAGAAATGTATGCAAAAGATAAAAATGTAAACAAACTGACTGTGCAAATACAGAGAATAAATATTCCATAATAAATAATGAGGAAAATAAGAGACCTTAAATGAGTCTGATATTCAAGAGTCTGATTGTGGAGGGGTAGCAGCTATTCCTGAATCTGGAGGTATGAGTCTTGGGGCACCTGTACCTCTTTCCTGATGAGAGCAGTGAGAACAGTCATGTGATGAACGGTCATGTGATGAGCTGCCTGTTCAGTAGTGGAAGCACCGAGAACTTCATCCACCCGACACGGTGCAGCGTTATTCCCTCGCAGTAAGGCCAGTAAACCCCAAAATCCCTTTGGCCTTGAAGTCTCAAACAGCAGGTGTCTGCAGCTACTGCATAGTGATTCTGACTGTGCGAAGCACAGACTACAAACACTTGGATCTCCTCGTGATGCTGCAGCTTTGCGGGAAGGAAAACATCCTTTCTTGTGGAGTGGCTTTGATGGCAGTACATAGGAGTGATCTGATTGAGTGGAACGCATTGTGGGGGACATCTTGTCAGCAGGAGACTGGAAGACCTCTGGACCTCAGGGCTAGGAGGATGGCTTTCTCCCTTTCCACCTGCCTGTTCCCTCAGGGGTTGTAACTTGTGGTCCTGCTTATGACGAGGCATTGGCCACCAGGTACTGACACAGTTCGACACTTGTAAAAGAAGACCCCCAATGGCTATGGATATAGTAGGGGTACCTGAACAGGGTGAAGAGATTGGGCAGGGCTTTGATGACTGTGGCAGTGGTCATGTCCGGGCATGGGATGGTGAACGGGAAGCATGAGTACTCACCAATAGGGGAGGGGTCCCTTGAAATCAATGCTCAGACATTCAAAGAGACAGGTAGCCTTTATCAGATGTGCTCTGTCTGGTCAATAGAACTACGGTTTGCACTCCGCACAGACTGGCAGTTTCTGGTCATGATTCTGATCTCTTCAATGGAGTCTTGTGCCGCACCAGAGATCGGGGTTGGTGTTTGAATTTCGCACTGTCTGTAAATAGTTTGTCTATTCTCCCCATGTCTACATGGGTTTCCTCCAGGTGCTACTGTTTCCTCCCACTATTCAAAACATACCTGGTGTTGTAGGTCATTTGGGAGTAATTCAATCACTGTCCATCATCAATTTGGTGAGTTGGCGAAGGGTACCTTGATCTAGTGTGATGAAGGCCAGTGTTGAGTCGCTGTCAGGTTCTGTAAAGGTGGTGGAGTGTTCAGGTGTTTGGTTCCAAGATGGTGGCATCCAAGATGGCAGCCTCCGCGGCCTGCAGTGGCACTGCTGGGTTTAGAGGGTGACTCGGATCTACACACCTTTGCGTAATGCCCTTTCTTTCCACAGTTAAAGCAAACCGCGTCTTTCACCAGGCAGTGTTTTCTAGGGTGTTTGTGCAAACCACAGAAGTAGCACTTTGGGTGCTTGTGGATGGCTGTAGTCGGGTCACTGGCGGGATGTGGTGGTGTTCCGCAGCCTTGCGGCCTTCCCACGTCCCAAGAAGGCAGTACCAGCGGTAACCACGAGGCGGCTGGCGTTTTGAGGTCTAAGGACTCACTCCAGATTGTGGGCCACTGGAGACTGACTCATGTGAACCAGGTATCGGAACCAGGATACAAGAAGGTGCTGAATGCAAAATAAGGTCTCTTGATAGGCCCTGGGCACTGAAGGCTTCCTCATCATGTTCAAGGTTTGCATCTGGAGCTCGAGTTACCGATGGTTTGAACTATACTGGAGTCTTGAGCGGCTGCAGAGGCTGCGGGACGCTGGAGGCAAATCTACGATTGCTCAGTGTCCCTGAGGGGACTCTCTTTTGCTTCTCTTACTCTAACAGTAAGGGGTGCCGGGCAATACTAATGATGGATCTTTGATGGTACAAGGTTGCACAGTTGGCGCAATGCCTTTACAGTGATGGGGTTCGAATCCCACTCTGTCTGAAAGGAGTTTGTACATTCTCCCCGTGTCTGTGTGTTTGGCTCTGGTTTCCTCCCAAATTACAAATAAATTATTAAGAAAATTAGGCTTGGGGAATATCTTTTGGAATAGTTTAATTGAGATTATTTTTCCTTTGGAATAATCGGACAAGATGACTCTTTGAAAAGATATATAGAAGAAAAGCAGTAGTGGGCACCTCCGCATTAGAACACAAATGTCAGCCTTGTCATTTGACCTTTATCGCTTCTCTCCCTACCTCGTTGCCATGCATGCTTTCACCTCAGGGATCCCCACAGTGTGCTGGTTGGAGTCCTTCCCTGAGACTGCAAGTACCCAGAGATCTTTCCCTGCAGGGAAGGAAATAATTAAGCAATTTGAGTGAATGAGACAGGAAGAGAGAGACACAAGAGCCTGGGACATGAAGTCAATGACTGATTCTTCGGAGGAACATGATCTGTACTGACACACTTAAATAAGAGCCTGGAGAACTTAGTGAATCCCAGGCTAACAGTGAACAAAAATGAAAGGGCACCAACTTCGCGGAAAAAATCACTGTCAGATCTTTTTTGTTCAATAATTCATGAATGAAAAAAAGTCTTGCCAAAGCGCACAACTTTTCCAACATTCGTGATGACAGTCATTGCCAGGTCACTTCTGGGCCACAAAAATACTTCTGATCAAGGAAGGTAAAAGTTCTTGATTAAAATCAGGATTTAAAAAAAAAGGAGTAAAACCTCGCAGGGAAAAAAATTGGTCCTTGCCTTTCCAATATTTATTAAGAACTGAAACGTGCAATTGAAACCAAGATCTTACAGCATTACACAAAGGCGACCACCCTGCATTTAAATATTCACCTAAAAAAACGGTTTTAAATAAAAAATATTACTGATACTGAAAAATCGGAATTAAAATAAATAAAATCGTAAAATCACCCAGTAGGTCAGGCAGCAGTTGTGGAGAGGGAACCAGTATTTCAGATGAATTATCTTTCAACTCTGTCCTGTTCTGATTAAAACCATCCACTTGAAACTCCGTTACAAGTGAATACACATGAGTTGTCCTTCAGTGCCCAGACACATGACCTGCTGAAATTCTTTCCGAGCACAATATTCTGGGTTCAAAGGTTCCTTTCCTTGTCATGTAATTATACATTAAAATGTAATATACGTGATAGATTGCAACTTTTGTCTAACGAAGAGTCACCATGTGTACAGTCCGACGCCCCTAACAGTCGGAGAAAGCGAGTCCCTTCAGAGACATTGAATGTCACCAATGCTGACGCAGCCCCTGCAGCGACACAAATCCCTGTTCAATTTGTCAGCAAACCTGAGCTCCAGGCTCAAACCTTCACTGTGATCAGGAAGCCTTCAGCATCCAAAGGCTCTTTGGGAGCCCTTCTTGCCCTCAGTGCCCTCTTTAATCCCAGTTGCGATTCCTGGTTCCCATGAGACAGTCCCCAGCAGTCCGCAGCCCGTGTGAGCCAGTCAACTGGAACTCCCCAGCAGCCCTCAGCCTGTGAGAGTCCTTCTGTCGCTAAGCCCCTTGCTGGTTCACTGCTGTGGTCACAGTCCTGTAGAGTCATCTCCTATGCTTCTCTTTCTCAATGGGGGGGGGGGGTGGAAATGTTCCCCATGCTTTTGGTGGCCTGCGCTGGTGCTCTGCTCCCCCAGAGTCTGCAACCTCCTGTAGTGCTGCCCAGCACAGGTGGTGCAATCTTGGGTGAATCTAACTAATCCACACAATCCTCTCCACCATTAAGGATTTCCCACTTCAAATCCCAAATAAATTGTCTATAAGGATCTTCATGAACACCATTATTTATTTCAAAGGGAAATTGTTGCCAAGAGAGTCAAAGTGCGGTCACCACTCAACTAAGCACTGGTGAAGCCATTCCTGCAGAACAGTATAGAGTTCTGGTTCCTTATTCAGTGACCGATATACTATAAAATCCCTGGTATCCGGAATTCAAGCCACAGGCACTCTCAAGCAAAAGGAAATAAACAGGTAAAAATTATGTTTAAAATTGTCAAGTTAGTTCGCCAACCACGCAACTTGTAATCTTAAGCAACTGAAAAATTCATGTATCCAGCATTTGCCAATCCCTATAAGGCAGGGTACCAGGGGTTTTTTATTGTACCCAGAATCAAGACAGAAAATTCACTCGCCTGATTCCTGGGGTGACGGGATTGCTCAGACTGGGACTATCTTCATTGGAGTTGGAGTTCAGAAGATTGAGAACTTTACTGAAACATGTAAGATTTTGTGAGGTAAATTTTGAGATTAAGTTTCTCCTTGAAGACCAATGAGTAACTTGGGGTGGGGTGGGGGGGGGAGGGGAGAATCATATTATTGGAATAATGAGGGTCACCTATTTAAGACAAAGATGAGGTGTAATTTTTCTCAGAGGATTGCTGTTATCCCAGAGAGCTGTGAGGACTAAATCATCTAGCATGTTCAAGGCCATAATAACTGTACATTTGGAGTAGGCGGGAGTCAGGAGAGTGGAGCTAAGGCCAAGGTTTGCCAGCCATGAGCTGAATAAATGGGAAGCCACTTGAAGTGTGTATTCTTATCGTTAATTCCCCTGAATTCCAGGCTGGCAACAGGTGTATTAAAGGAATATTGGGATCTTTTTCCACATGACGGTGGCTTTGTTTGGTTTGCAACCCTACCGACTCCTGAAGCGTATCCAAACTTGAACCAGTAAAAGGGTGCATCTGAAAGCAAGCACCAGTTTAGCTCGAGGCTGACATTTCTGGACGGTACTGAGGAACTCATGTGTATTCAGAGGGGCTGTATTTCACATCAGATCAGACAAGATGTTGAACTGACAGCTCAGCTATCTCCCGAGCTAGATTCAAGAGATTCCTCAGAATATTCCTGATTCCCTGGCCAGCAAAACATTTTCACTGTTACCAAAACATAATCTCTTCATTTAGGGTTTGTACTTTTTAACCACATAATGACTTGAAATCCACAGCGCCTTTCCTGACCTTACAGTGCCAAAAACATTTGCATCTAATGTATGGAGTGAGATCGTCTTGCAGCACAAAAGTGACCCTTCAACCCACCATGTCAGTGCTAGCCATAAAGTAGCAAAACTAAGGAAATGATTGTGGACTTCAGGAAGGGGAACCCAGGAGAACACAAACCAGTCCTCTCCGAGGGGTCAGCAGTGGAAAAGAACTACAAATTCCTGGGTGTTAACATCTTTGAAGATGTTGAGGCAATCACAAAGAAGGCTTGCCAGTGGCCAGACTTTATGAGGAGTTTGACGAGATTCATTATGTCACCAAAGACTCTTGCAAATTTCTACAAGTGTACTGTGGAAAGCATTCTGACCAGTGGCATCATTGTCTGGTATGGAGGTGTCAATGCACAGGACTGGAAAAGGTTCAGAGAGTTGTGAACTCGGTCACTGCCATCATGAGCACCAGTCTTCACTCTATTAAGGACATCTACAAGAGGCAGTGTCTCAAGAAAACAAACTTTATCCTCAAGGTCCCTCACCACCCAGGCCATGTCTTCTTCTCACTGCTACCATCAGGAAGGAGGTACAGGAAGCTTCTTCCCCTTTGCCATTAGATTTCTGAATGGACTGTTAACCGATCCAGAGGACTAGCCTATAGGTTGGATAGGAAACTGCTCCACTCAAAGGATAATCCATCTGCTTTCCCCCGGAGGGTCATTTAATCAGGCACGTCACAAGCCATTTCCCCATGTCAATCAAGGCTAGCACACCTTACAATTGGCTCTCTTGAACACCTTGCCTCATTTGGGTAGACCTGAGCCTCCAGCCGGCTACAGTGTAAAGCCTACCATGTAGAGCAGCTCTCTTTTTTTCCCCTGGGAATAAACCTTGGCTCCACACTGGGTTGCGAGCTGTGGGTGACGCTGGAGGGTCCATTGTAAGGTGTGTGCCGGTACAGGGTGGGGGGGGGGGGGCTATTGTGGTGCCTACCTAGAATGGATGGTTGTGCCTTATTTGTTATTATAAGTGTATTTACATTCTGTAGTTAATTATGATATGGTGCTAGCTAATGAGCAAGGGGTGACGGGTACTGTTCGTTCGTCCTCACATTTAGCTGTGAGATCTATGATCAGTGATGATCTGTTGGGGGATGCAAGTATCGGTTGATTAGCTATGTGCATGAAATGTATGTAGTTTCTTTGTGTCTGTGAGTGTGATTCCTGTTGCAAATTTCCCCCCCCCCCATGTGTAAAGAAAGATATGTCTTTGTGATTGAACTGTGTTGAGACTCATCACTTCTTGAACTCTCCAAACTTGTTCTCCACATCACGGACACTACCTCACTTTTTACACTAATTTATTATTTTTTTAAATAGCATATTTGTGGAAATGTTATTTATAGCAACTTTTGCACCTGTAATTCATAATAATGCTACCGCAAAATAACAAATTTTGTGACAGGTTCATGACAATAAATCTGATTCTGATTCTGAAGTAGCTATCTACTTTTTACCAGCACTTGGCCCAGAGCCTCGTTGTCTTGCAAATCAAGTTCTCGACTGGGTACCGAAATGTCACAAGAGTACCCGCCAAATCCAGATTCCGTCCACTTTCTGGGTGACTCCGATCTTCCTCAGATTCCCTCGAAACCTCTTGCACCTTAACCACAACCCACGCCTTCTAGTTCTATACACTTTGTTCCCATCTTATTTACTGGGTTTCCACTTTACCTCCTTGGACTTGTAGATCGAGATCCCACTATTCCTCACTAGACTCTCAGACCTTACCATTCAAGTAGCCTTCTAACCTAGCCACAGTTGCAAGTAGTGACCAACTCATGCGTAGACAGCTCCCACAAAAGAACAATGTGAAAATGACCAGTTCAAAGTTCAAATCCAAAGTTAAAATTTCTTGTCAGTGTACATGCATGACATCACATACAACCCTGAGATTCTTTTGCTGCAGGCCAGGCAGAATTTCTAATTATCAGTAACTGTACTCAAAGAGAGAATTCTAAACAAACTGACTGCAAATACAGGTGTCTAAATATACAGTAACAATAATGAGCAAATCTGAGTCTCTGAATGAGACTGTTGGCCTGTTATTCTGGAGTCTAATAGTTGAGGGGTAGCAACTATTCCTGAATCTGGTGATACGACTCCTGTGGCACCAGTACCTCCTTCCTGTGGTAGCAGTGAGAACAGGACATGTCCTGGGCGGTGTGGACTCGGTAATCTATTTTAATGATGTTGACTTCAAACTAAATATTGGTCGTGAATTATTCCCTTGCTCTTCTCAAAAAAAAGTGTCATGTTCACCCAAGAGAGTGTATGTGCTCTTGGTTTCAGCATTTAATCCAAAAATGATGCAGCCCTTGCTCAGTTTTGTGGGGGAGTGGCAGCATGGGATTTTCTGCCTAGATTTCAGGAGGAGGTCTTCAAACCAGCACCTTGTGAGTCGAAGCAGATAATGCATTCAACTCAGCTGATGCAAATACAGGAGCAAAGTTCGTTCTTCAGCAGATATTCCACTGGCTCTGGATCTGAGATATAACGCGGATTCAGTGGTTTGGATCCGTCAGTCAATGCTTGAAACTTAGGCGTTAAAAGCAGTTAAATACACATCTATGTCATGTCATCTATTTTCCATTAAATCTCAGCAAAGCTGTCAGCTTGATTTGCAGAATGTAAAGGTTACACACTTGGAACCTGAGCATTTTTTTTACCTCCATTGTCTTTTCCAAAAAACAGAATTAAATGTTGTGTGAGCTTTATTTAAATTTAACATTCGAGCTTACTTTTTTTTGTAACATGACAAGATTTAGTGGGTAAGTTATTATTTATAAGTGCCAGGCATTGGAAATGCGTGATTCTTTTCTAATTTTCATCTAGCATTAATTTGTCCAACAAGGTCAAATGTGACAGGAAGAAAGAGCACAGACTGCCTTTAAAACAGGGCTGGTGTGCCTGGCGAGATTGCCTCTCCTACAGTGCTAATGCCATGATGTAGTCAAGCCTTTTCACAATCTGTCACTTCCCAAGGATAGTAATGTTCTCTGATAAACTCAATATGACAATCATTAACAAAGAATGACGGTAAACTGTAGATAATCCCTGCACTGCTGTCGTTGCAATTTATGCACACTGACTGCATCCTGAGATAGGGAGCACTGATGAATGAGCTGCAATAGAGCCAGGCCTTTTTATTTTATTGACGTTTCCTATCAGAGTCAGACTCAGCCATGCACTGATAAATAACACAAAATGGCACCTTGTGCTCATTTCTAGACAAAGAAAAAGACCTCTGTGCTTTGTACTTTGACACAATATTGTCTGTGGCAAGTCATTTAGCTCTTAAGACCAAACCTGACACTGCCCCTCCCTGAGTATCAGTGAAGGGGTTTAAACTTATTGCAAAAAGAATGTAAAGTGAGCCCGATTTGATTGAATGCATCTATTCTGTCGCACAATTTGGAGAAGCTACGTTCTTCCCACATCTTGGGAATTATGTATCCCTTAAAAAAAAATCACCGAAAGAGATTGATTGATCTTGTTTTCTCGGTACTGTGGGAGCTTGCTGTGTATGAGCCACATGCTATATTTTCTGCATTGCAAAAATGACCACATCATGCAGCTGTGTGCAGGTAAACCTGACTGATTGTGCAATGATATGAATACACAAATTATATGTGCCGTTGTTCCAAGGGACTCATAAACCCTCTTACAGAGGGCACATTGTACACACAAATTATACAAGCCTGCAGAGAGGGTATGTTACACATACACAAATGGTACGCACCCTCATACAGAAGAGTATGTTAAAAATACACACACACACACACGAAGGTGCATTTCTGTAACGCACTTTATTATTAGATGGAGGGTTTGTGCACCTACTGCCCTCACCTCCTCACTGGGAGGGATGGGTCATTGGAGAGTGTTAAAGGACCAACTCACCCCTCACTATCAACAGCAAAACTTTTGATGGTCCCACAGAAAGGGTTAGTAAACATACTCCTGATTCCAAAGGTATTCCATTGTCAACAGTATGAAAAGTTCACAGTTCAGATTTATTGTCAGAGTACATACATGACATCACATACAACCCTGAGATTCTTTTTCCTGAATACCAGGCAGAACTTCTGCTTATTGTACTCAAGGACAGCTACATAGAACATATGATATTACAGCGCAGAACAGGCCCTTCGGCCATTGATGTTATGTCGATCTCTACAGTATATTCCTACCTCATAACCCTCTATTTTTCTTTCATCCATGTGCCTAAGAATCTCTTAAATGCCGCTAGTGTTTCAGCCTCCACCACCCAGGCACCCATAACATAAAAAAACTTACCCCTGATGTCTCCCTTAAACTTTTTTCCCTTCACTTTGTAGAGATGTCCCCTGGTGTTTGCTATTCTCACCTTGGGAAAAAGGCGTTGGTTGTCCATCTTATCTCTGCCTCTCAGAATCTTGTTATCTCTATTAAGTATCCTCTCATCCTTCTTCACTCTTGCCTCATAAGACTTCCAATCCAGGCAACATCCTGGTAAATCTTCACTGCACCCTCTCCATAGCTTCTACTTCCTTCCAATAACGAGGTGACCAGAATTGAACACAATATTCTAAGTGTAGTCTCACCAGAGATTTGTAGAGTTGCAACATGACCTCTCGACTCTTGTACTCAATCTCTCTATTAAGGAAACTATATTAATATGTATACAAAAGTGAGAAATGTAAACAATCTGTCCGTGCAATACAGAAAATAAATATTCAATAATAAATAATGTGCTATGCAAGGGTCCTTAAATGAGTCTCTGAGTTTGTGGAGGGGTAGAAGCTGTTACAGAGCACCTGCCTGTTCACAGTGTATCATCTGCAATCTTTCTCCACTGCAATACTGTGTTTAGGCACATTTCCAGATTTCCCCATCCTGATCCAATTCAACAACAAATGAAGATTTTTTTATATAAGGTAGGGGGAGGGTGAAGCATTTTTAAAAAGTAAGTCATCCTTTACTGTAACAGGCCCTTTTGGTCCACGAGCCCAAATCCCCCAATTGACCTACAATCCTTGTACATTTCAAAGGGTGGGAGGAAACCAGAGCACCTGGAGGAAACCCACAGAGATGCAGGGAGAACGTACAAGTTCTTTACAGACAGCATGGGATTCGAACCCCAGTTGCTGGCGCTATAACAACGTTGCACTAACCACTACGCTAACCGTGCCACCCGATGGGACGGATCTCTCAATCAAATCTGTTCCTCCTTCTTCCTTGCAGTGCTGGGTTTGAACACCAATCGCTGGCTCTGCATTAGCGTTGCACTAACCGTGTCGTCCACATTAATCTTTTTTTGTCATTTTTTTTGCCCACTTGCTCAGCCTATCTCATCCAGTTGCAGAAATCCAATCCTCATTTCAACCTGCCCTCCCACCTCTATTCATATGGTCAGCAAACTTGGATCCCTTTCTCCAGTTTACAAAGCAAACAGTGGAAGAAGTGTGCAATGATCAAAACTACAGAGCACCACCTCATCACTCACCCCACCAACCCACAGGACTAATGGAGGCAAGTCATCTCTGATCCTGAGGGACTGCTTGAGACAAAGAAAATCTTGGCTCTCGTCTGAACAGTTAAGAGACCTACATGGAGATATTGAGCCACCTATCCAGGCAATGTGTGTGAGACCAATCTCGGAGACAGTGAAGGGGAAAGAAAGGGAAAATGAAACGTTCAAAGTTCAAATTTATTCTCTGTAGTGCTAGCGACCAACCACATTAGACAGAGAGTTGTGATTAATGGGATTTGATCACCTTAAGACATCAACACATCTCATTTGTTGCTTGCCTGGTTTCAAGGCAGGTACTGAGTTTGGGCATGACTGCCTTTATAGGGATTTCCGACAGGGAGGAGTCACAGGTTGAGGGGGCAGGCCAGCCCATGCAGTACAGTGGTTGCACCACATTGTCAGAGTACATACATAATATACAGTCCTGAGATTCTTTTTCCTGGGGGCCAGGCAGAATTTCTACTATAAACTGTACTCAAGAAGAAAGATACATATACAAAAGAGAGAAATCTAAAATAAAGAAAGAAATGAATACAAACTGACAGTGCAGTACAGAAAATAAATATTCAGTAATAACTAATGTGCAAAGTCAGAGCCCTTAAAGGAGTCCCTGATTGAGTTTGTGGTTGAGGAGTCTGATGGTGGAGGGGGAGCAGCTGTTCCTGAACCTGATGGTGCAAGTCTTGTGGCACCGAGACCTCTTTCCTGATGGCAGCAGCAAGAACAGAGCGTGTCCTGGCTGGTCTGGATCCTTGCTGATTGCTGCAGCTCTCCGACGGCAGCGTTCCCTATAGATTTTCTCAGAAATGTCAGAACTAGATTTCAAAATGCCTCAAGGTTACGTTCGACAGTGTTTTTAGATTAACGTCAACATGAACTTCAATCTCGTTCTGTTCTTCCAGGTCACTGACTCCATCAGAAATCCATTCATGTTCTAGAGATCTTACTGCCTTGGCTGCATTATTTAGAAGAAAAGGAACTACTGTCAGAATGAATAGAAATAATGGAATGTACACTTCATCTATCGGGAGAAAACCACAAACCGCTAGTTTGTGTTTAATGGACCAAAGTTTCAAACGGCACTGCTTCATAATTGAAGGGACTTGGTTGAAGTGTCAGCATTTGTCAAAACAAGGTTTTTATTCCAGCATTTTGGATTTTTTCCTCGTGTATGAGGGTCTGGTTGGCCACCGTTTGCTGCCACTCTCCAACTGGATGGAAGCGCATTTACAAGAGATCAGAGAGAAGTAGGGACAATTGGCCCATTGGCATCATTCATCCTCCAACAGGCCTCACTCCCCGGCTTTCATTCTTTCTTTAGATTTCTCTCTTTCGTATATGTCTCCCCGCAACCCTGAAAAATGAAATGCCTATCAATACACGAGCCAGGTCATCAAAGGTTATGGGGAGAAGACCGGGTAGTGGGGCTGAGTGGGAAAATGGATCAGCTCATGATGAAATGGCGGGGCAGACTCAATGGGCTGAATGGCCTATTTCTGCTCCTGCGTCTTATGACATCACATGCCACCCTGAGATTCTTTTCCCTGAGGACCAGGCAGAATTTCTACTTATCTGTTGTGCAGAAAAAAAATGTGCTCATGTAAAGATATATACACAAAAACGAGAAATGCAAAGAAAGAAAGAAATGCAAATAAACTGACTGCAACAGAGAAAAAAATAAATCTTCAACAATATATAATGTGTGAAGTAAGAGTCTTTAAATGAGTCTCTCGTCAACATTATTAGGGGAGTAAAGAGAAGTGATTTTAATGGTTTATGACATTAGCAGGCATTTATATACGACACTGAACCATGACAAAGTGCCGAGAATTCTGCTCATTATACATGCTTTCTTCGAGGGCACGGAAATCACATAAAACCTACACTGTGCCACACGTGAGTCGTCCAATATGCTTCAGAGCTGCAGAAGTCTGAGCTGTAGTGAATATATCCGGAGTGAGCACTTTTTGAGAGTAAGCCTCGGGTGGAAGTGTCCTTGCTTGGTTGCATTTTTTGACGTATGATGTCGGAGTAGGGAGGAAGGCTTCAGAAACCACTTCCACTGGGCCACAAGCTACTTTGTGACAGTTGACGTAGCATGTTTGACTGAGGAATGTCTAGACATTTGTAATGATAGATGTTGACAAAATTCCTAACTAAACCTAGGCAGAATGTTTGTGAATGGAATATACATACTCCCCTTGTTGAGCATTTCAGGAATACATTGGATGCATGAGTCACTGCACCCCTCAGGAAGCAGTAGCTTGCCTGTGTGCTATATTTAGTGCATCCATTAATGTGCCTGAGTAAATTCTTCTGTGTTCGCTTGCCACAGATGGCGACCTTCTTAAAGGACAGTAATTTGTACAGATTATTGGTTACCCTGTCAGTAGTACACAGAGAATTAAATCTACGAATCAGCCACCCATTAAATATACGCTGCTGATGTACTACATTCAGTGGAGCTTAACAGTGTCTGAGAGGTGACAAATATGCATGTCCCAGCAACTCGTTCTGATTCCAATGAGTGGGCAAAAATGACTAACCACCCAATAACTCTCCACACCCATTTTTGTGTATGGACTAACACAACGAGGACTCAGAGACATGGTGCTCTTCTCATTCTTTAATACTACCAGACTACATACCTCCATATACATATGGAGGGGTGACATCATGATGTGGGCATCATAATGGACAGCAGGGCAGGCTTATATACAACACTCTTCCCCCACCGTGTAATAAATGTTGAATGGGCCCCCTCTAACTACCATTACTACATCGGGCCCATGGCTACTAGCGCGAATTAGAGTACATGTACTGTGTGATTATAATACAGGAAGGAACTTAATAATAATTATGGAACATAGTCCTTAAAGCCCTCGGGTGGTCTGCTTTCTCTCTTGCACTGCCTCGGCATGGCATGCTGGACCAGTATTTGCTCGGGGATGTTTTGGGTGGGACCCATCGATATTCAGCCGTTATCCCCAAGCACAAGTCCCAAGAAATGTCCTCAGAGGTTTTTTCCACAGCCCCAATTTTGGTGGAAGTTCTCTGGGAATATAAAACACTGGGTGGAACTTGACAACATGCAAGTTTCTTTAACTAACTTTATCATGGCAGTCAGGAGAAACACTTAAAAGAAACTCCTGGTGGATACAACAGCAGTTCGAGACATCACTTGTGCCAGTGAGTGTTTGGGAATTTCACCTTTTATATATTAAGGTAGATTTTTAACAAGATGGGCCTTTATTCTTAAAAGAATCAGAATTAGAATTTATTGTTGTGAACATGTCACAAAATTCGTTGTCTTGCAGCCACATTACAGGTGCAAATATTGCTATAAATTGCATTAAAAAAAAAGTAAATTAGTGCAAAGCAGAAAGAGTAAGGCCGTGACTGTGGTCCATTCAGAAATCTGATGGCAGAGAGGAAGAAGCTATTTTTGTACCACATTCTTCTCACTGAGCTCTATTTCAGCTGAAAAAACTTTGGATTTTGAAACAAGCATTAACATCTTTTTTCTGTTAACACAGGATGAGTATTTGTTTAAACATTGTAAAGGGAGCTGGTTTTACTGAACGCAAACAGACTGAGTGAAGCAAGCTGAGATGCTTTGGGAAATTGTCATCTCGAACTGATAAATTGCCTCCCTTTTCTCTCGGCAAGAACATTTTCCAACAATGTTATTCCAGTGGCTTTGTTGTTTCTGAAAGAGTCGGATCTCATCAGCTGCACTCAAACCCAGACCTAACCCTGAAGCTGCTCTTACTTGGAGTGAACTAACCTTTGGGATTCCCAAGACTGAAATCCTTCCACAAGAGTGGGACACATCCAGGCTTCAAGCAAGAGAGCGTTAGCACTGTCCCAAACACCAACCTTTTGAAAGGTTACTGTTTTAAATTGTTATTTTAAACAGCTTAAACGGATTTGAACATTTACCAAAATACATTTTAAATATAATTTTTTAAAAAGTTAACATTCAGTTAAAAATAAATTAAATCTAAATTGTTCTTAGACATACATCATGGAAACAGGCCCTTCTGGCCCACGAGTCCATGCAGCCCAATTACACCCATTTAACCTTCAACCCCCATATGTTTTGAAGGGTGGGAGGAAACTGGAGCACTCAGAGGAAACCCATGCAGACACGGAGAGAACTCCTTACAGACGGCAAAGTCAAACACAGAAAGAGAATGTCCAACTCCACACAAATAACATCAGAGGTCTGAACTGAACTCAGGTCACTGGTGTGGGAGTTCTACAAACTGCGTCAGAAGGAAAGCTGTTTGAACTTTGGTCTGTAGCAGACTCTGGGCGGTCAGCTGAGACAGCGTCAGACCTTTAGGACGTTTCCCACATGTCTGGGTGCACAGACTTAAGGGGCAGAAATACCTTCTTGGGGCTGTGTACTTCCCTGCTTCTAACATTAGCAGTAATTGACAAAACTAGACGGGCAAAAGGATAGTGCAAAACACACAGAGATGTGGTAAATGGGGGGGGGGGGCACATCAGGACAACGGTGAAGATAAAGCAGCCACTGCCTCAGTGGCCAAGAAATGTATAGCGTCTACTTGGAAAGATAGAAATATACTAATTTAGAGATGAAGTCTTGTTTAATTATGGAAAGGATATCTTTTTCAATTCAAGATAAGATGTCTTTTTATAAGTTGAAGTGGACTCCATTTGTTAAATATATGCAATTAAGTTTGATTTAAGTATGTTCCTAGATGTGATATTTTAGATCTGATAAATCTTTTTTTTTATTATTTTTATTTGTCATATTTTTCTTTTTCTTTGTGAGTGCTTTTTTAATACATAATATTATTAATTTTACTAATTCTTCACTCTTTATTTTGGGGGAGGGGAAGGGTGGGTTTTTTTTTATATATAGATTTTTTTTAGTTCTTGTATATGTAGGGGGGGTTAGGTTGAATTAAGTTAGGTTATTAATGTTGTATTGTAATTATATTATTTTATTTTATATCTTTTCTTTAAATGTAATTTTTCTTTTTATTCCTGTGATAAAATCTTTAAATAAAGTTTAAAAAAAAAAGCAGCCACTGCCTCACGGTTTCATTGACCTGGGTTCCATCCTGACCTCCAATGCTGCCTGCGTGCCGTTTGCAGAGTCTCCCTTTTCCTCCAGGTGCTCTGGTTTCCTCCCACATCCCAAAGAGGTGCAGGTGGGCCATTTAATCGGCCACTGTCAATTGCCATTGGTGTGTAGGTGAGTGGAAGAACCTAGAGGTATGGAAATGTGAGGAGAATGTTTTAAAAATGGGGTTGCTTGATGGTTGGCATAGACTTGGTGGGCTGAAGGGTCTGTTTTCATGATATATTGAAACAGAGGAATTCTTTGATGGTATTAACCTGCCTTTCTGGTGCAGCGGTGATTTTTACCCCCTGCTTTGGCTGATTTAACACAAGCTCGTTTCATTTGTCACCTTCCTTGTGTCGACTCTACAATGGTGAAATGCTGGTATCATTCAGTAGAAAGCTGAGGAGGAAATAATGCAAAGCACTGAAGTTGTGATAGATGTTCCCATCAAAACAGGGTCAGTGTCTTTGAGGCAAGCATATAGCCAGGAGCATTGACTTGCTGAGACAAATCACAAGCCCGCATCTTGGCACAAGCATTGTAAGTCAGTTAAGTTGCTCTAAAGTAATTTTTAAAAACCCACTAGATAATCAATTGTTTTGACATCAGGATCACAACTTTGCCTAAATTAAAACAACCAATGTCCAGCCACAATTCATCATGATGTTCCTGGTTTGAAGGAACCGAGCTTGGAGACACTGTGTAAATTAGTGTGGAGTTTCCCGGAGAGAAGAAGGCTAAGGGGTGATCTGACACAGTTTTGTAGGGAGCTGCGGTGGATAGGGAATCTTCTCTTCCACAGGGATAAGGGAAATCTTAGAACTGGAGAATCAAATCAGAATTTATGGCCATGAACATGTCACTACATTTGTTGTTTGGCAGCAGCATCACAGCGCAAACATTTATATAATCCAGTTTACAAAATAAATAAAAGTAGTGCAAGAAAAAGAAAAGGACAAAGTGAGGTCTGTGGTTCATTGTTCATTCAGAATCTGATGGCAGCGAGGAAGAAGCTGTCCTTGTGACGCTGAGTGCTCGTCTTCCTGCACCTTCTACCTGATGGTAGCAGAGAGAAGAGGGCATGGCCTGGGTGGGGGGGTCTTGGAGGATAGAGGCTGCTTTCTTAAGACACTGCCCCTTGTAGATGTCCTCGATGGTGCCTGTGATGTTGTAGGTCGAATTAACAACCCTCTGGAGGCTTTTCCTGTCCTGAGCGTTGGCACCTCCATAACAGTGAAGCAGCCAGCCAGAATGCTCGCCTCGGTAAACCTGTAGAAGTTTTTGAGAGTCTTCGGTGACAGGCTGAATCTCCTCTAACTGCTCACAAAGTATAGCCACAGGCGAGCCTTCGATGTGATTGCATCAACATGGAGGCCCCAGGACAGATTCTTGGTTGAAGTTCTTGACCCTCTCCACTGCTGTCCCCTCAAAGAAGACTGCTTTGTGTTCTCCTGATGTCTTCCTGAAGTTCTCAGTCATCTCCTTGGTTTTGCTAATGTTGAGTCCGTTTGTTGTTGTGACACCACTCAACCTGCTGACCTACCTCCCTCCTGTACCCTTCCTCGTTGCCATCTGTGATCCTACCGACATCTGTGGTGTCATCGGCAAATTTGTAGATAGTCTTTGAATTGTTCCTGGCTACACAGTCATGGGTGTAGGATGGGTAGAACAGTGGGCTAAGCACACACCTTTGTGGTGGGCCTGTGTTGATCGTCAGTGAGGAGGAGATGTTGTTTCCAATTTGTATTGACTATGGTCTTTTGATGAGGAAGTCAAGAATCCAGTTTGAGTGGAGGATGCAGAGGCCCAGGGTCTGGAGCTTGTTGATCAGTGCTGAGGGAAAGCCAGTTATTAGGAAATCCAGAAGAACAAAAGGAGTCAATAATTCATTCTGGGCCCTGTTTTGGAACATGAAAGGGAGAGCATTCCACACAGATGATGTCTACTCATTAGATCCATAAAAAATGATGTTTTAACCTTTTTGTTCTTGGGATGTGGACATCACTGACAATATTCCCCATGTCAACGAGTCCTTGAGCAGAAGACAATGATGAGTCATGACAGAAAAGATCGTTGAGAGACAGTTGGGAGTCATGCATTAGCAAGAGAAAGTAGAAATGGTAAAAACATCCTTGTTTGAAGGACTTCTGATAGGTTCACGATTGCCAGTCATTCCAGATGCACTTAATTTCTTGGATTGAAGCTCCCACACCACAATTACTATAGTAGGATTCAAACTCGCATCTCTGAGGTGAGTAGAGAAACAAGGAAAGAAGGAAGAAGAGGATAGATACAACAATTTTGGAAAATGGGAGGGTTCAATGAAAACCAAACAAAAGCCTTTAATTCCAGCACACTCAAGATTTGCAAAATGGAACACCCTCGTCAGAAGGTCAAAAGCCCAGGTGCAATTGAGCTGTTTAAAAATAAGAAATACTTAATGTAATTCAAAATTAAGAGCATTAAAGGATCTGGGAGAAGGGTGGTGAATGGGGATTAAAAAGATAGAGCTGGTCTGCCCCTCTCTTCCTCTTAATAAACCAACACAATTCAATTTAAATCACCTGCAGGCTATTTTGCATATTTTCTTTTTACATCTATTACCCTCTTTTATTTTCTCACATTGTCCACTAGTGTTCACTTTACCTGCCATCAATGTATACGTATTGTTTCAGCCTAACTTTTGCCATGTTCGTCGACCTTGGCTGATATCACTGTAAATGAAGTTACGTCCCTTCTGCTTCACTTTATCACTGCATTAACGTGGTTATCCCACCAACCACTTGTTGATAGATTCCCATCTGAGATCAACTTGTTTCTTATCCCTTTACTGTGTGGCTTACTTACCTTTCATGGTGTCTCCTGTTGCTCCCTCCTTGCCAAAACAACAAAGTTAATCAGGTCATGACCAAAATTCAGAAGGTGATTTCTTGCTCGCTGTTGAAACACATGTGGTTTGTGGATCCAGAAACCTGTCTTTAAGTGCATTATAAAAATTCAATGGGGTGACAAAAGACAAAGGAGGGAAAACCCAACACCAAACCCCAACCAACCAATTTTCCCTTGCAACCGCTGCAACCGAGTCTGCCTGTCCCGCATCGGACTTGACAGCCACAAACGAGCCTGCAGCTGACGTGGACATTACCCCTCCATAAATCTTCGTCCGCGAAGCCAAGCCGAAGAAGAAAGAAAAATTCAAGTGCCTTGCTGCTGTAACTATTCCCTCTCTCACAAATGTTGAAATTAAAATCTCCTTTTCTAAACATGGTCCCATGTTAATGGATCTTCTCTGTCAGCATAGTTGGGCATCAGTGATCAGTAACAGGAATGTGGTCTTTAAGACTGTCTGATCAGCAACATGAAGAATGAGTTGTCCTTTTGATATCATCAATCAACCTTCAACATCTATTGATACACTTAGAAAGACGAAGAGAGCAAAATGGTTCGATGTGGCACAAGATACTTGTATCTCTTTGTTACAAGACAGTAATGAGAACTTAATGCTTAGGGAATGTATCTTGATGAATAGCACTGATTGCACTTTAAAATCTTGATATGTAGTTTGCTTACTTAAGAATGAATTGGTTGGCATTTATAGTTTGTCCGCATTAATCATGGGCTTACCATCAACCCAGTTCCGAGTTGTCCCAGGTGCTCCAAAAGAGGGTGATTTTGTATCTGGTTTGACAAGCTGAAACTTAACTTATAAACAAGTGGTAACTGGTTTTTTTTGTTATCCCTGGGAAGTCCAATCCTCTATCCCTTAACAAGGACTTAAGTGTTGATCAAATCGTTGAGGATAAATTGGAAAATCGTGTCTAAGATGCTGGTGAAATTGGGCGGCTGGTTGACACTTCGATTTGCCATTCAGGATATTATGCAAACACGTATAAAGTCTTCCAAGGATCAGTATGATTTGGTGACGGGTTAGCTTGCTCATTTCCTTCCAATTAACAACTTACCGTAGGCAAGATTTACATCCTAACAACTTTACTAATGAGGGATGTACGGTCAGGGTAGCGGTTAGCATGACACCATAACAGCGCCAAAAGCCAGTGTTGGAATGCACACTGTAAGAATTTTGTACATTCTCCCCGTGTCTGCGTGGATTTTTCTCCGGGTGTTCCAGTTCCATCCCACCCTTCAAAAATATGAGATTGTAGGTTCATTTGGGTGTAATTGGGCAGAACAGTTTCAAATGGCCAGAATAGGCTTCTACATTGCTGTGAATAAAATTAAAATTTAATTTTAAAAAGATTTTTATCTGAAGTGCCCATCCTCCATGTCTAAGTGACCTGAACCAACCATGTAGCAAAAACTGGTCTTGTCTTTGTGAAATAATTTGGAAAGCGATTTGTCTTTCATTCCAAATAGGGCTCAGAGTAGAACTCAGCACCTGATTCTCAGCAGCTGTTTTTCTCGCACGTTTAGCACCGTCAATGAAAAATTAATTTCTCCTTCATTTTTCATACAAATTTATGGATCATGCTTAATGGCATCCTGGCACCTAAAGATAAGCACAGTTTGTAAAACCTTCCATAGCCAATGCAACCACTGGAATCCAACAGTTCTGATAGTTTGGTGAGTGGGCCCTGACCCAGGGGCACAGTCACGGGGAATACTGAAGGTCAGTAGGAAACGTGTGAATGGATTCAACCCGTCAATCCTCTCCTGGCTCCATTCAAATTATACTGGAGCAGAATTTGGAAACTACATGTCGAGCGCCCCTCCCCAACTCCATCTCCATCCCCAAAATGTAACGGAGGGTCATTTGAGTTCAAACAATAGAATAAGGTGAATATCCTATGCTTGTAGGGAATCTTGCTCACTGGCCTGGTTTGCTGGGGAATTCTGGATCCTGGTGCACAGCAAAGGGAAATAACAAAACATATCTTTTAAACAGACTGCAGGTTTCATTGAGGTGAAACACAAAATTCTGCAGATGCTGTGATTGCAGTAAAACACATACAGAAATGCTGGAGGATATCAGCCAGTCTCACAGGGTTCATAGGAGTATTATTGACATGTTAGGCATGAGCCCTTCTTCAAAGTATAAAAAGCAGGTAGACCTCTGAATTAAAGACTGGGGAGAAAAAGGGGAAAAAAGGGAGGGGGAGGAGTCCAGACCAACAGACAAAAGGTGTTAATTGCTATGAAAAGAGGAAAGATGAGGATTGATTTATCTCTGTGAAAAGGGTAGAGAGAGAAAAACAAGAGGAAATGAGACAGGGGGACGAAGAAGTGGGGGAGTGGGGTGGATGAGGGGTTTTAACAGAAACTAGAGGTCGACGTTAATGTCATCTGGTTGGAGGATGCCCAGATAGAAGATGAGATGTTCTTCTTTCAATTTGCGGGTGGTGTCAGTCTGGCAGAGCACGAGACCATGGACAGACATGTCAGCAAGGCAATGGGACAGGGAATTGAAATGGAATGAAGCCACTTTAATTTGAAGCCAATTGGTGACTGGAGAATTCTTTTGCAAAATGCATTTCAGAGGAGAACCCCTGGAGCTCCGCTTATGAATGGGGTTCTTTGGCAGATCAGAAGGATGGAGATCTTGCGCTTAGCAACTAAAGGGAGCTGCTGGTGTGTCTAGCTTGAATTGTCGGTGGGCTACAGCCCTAAATGTGGTGCCCCTCACTGTGAATTTGATGGTGTTCACATTGCACAGAGGCTGAACTCATGGCCTCCTTGATAATAAATGGATTAAAGTGAAACACTGTACACAACTCAAGATATGTTGATGTTCATTGATAAATAAACATCGACTGATAAATATCTGATACTGCCAAGCCTAAATTCATTCATTGTCCTGGAACCACATTAGGACAGTGCTACAGAGACATCAAGTTACTCTGTTCCGAACGCATCACCTTGTATATCAGGTAAGGAATTCATGCAAGGCCATCATTAAGTTATGTGAAGCATTAGTCATTCAGAGTGTTCACAAGGAAATATGTAAGCTCAAAGTTCAGCCACCAGCGTAATCTGTAGCAATGAACCTCAACAGTTTATTGGGGTTGTCTGCCCTCCAAGATTAGATTGTTGTACACCCTCACCCATGCTGTGTGCATTGACCTGAGCTTGTCAGTTGTAAGGAGCGAGTTATTGCCTTCTGCTTCCAGTTGCTGGCTACTGGTTTAAAACTAAACAAAGCCTCTATAAATTATGCCATAATTTTAAAGCACTGAATACCTTTATCCATCTATGAAGTTGCACTTTACTGTTCCCACTGACAATCTAAAATCTTTTCAATGCCAGAGGAAAAGCATTTTGATTGAATAGTATTGTTTTCCATGGAACTGTTTTCACAGCCTCAATTTGCAAGAGGTTGTAAAAATTGGGACTTTTGCATCTGCCAAGAGGCTTCTCAGAACTTCTCCCAGAAAAAGCCTGCAGAGTCGGAAGACAAGGCAACAACATCACATTGTGAGTCAGTGCCTTCAGGAGGGGCGGACAGAAAACTGGCTGGTTGGGAAGGGTATCTATTTTTTTTAAATCCTCGGGGTTTTTTTTGCCTACAGAAGGATCTCGACTCCTGTGTCCATGACACCACTGACATTCAGAGAGCCTCACATCTTGCAGCCTGCACAACCTCATTTCTGAAATCTTTCCAAATCACACGGCATATCCTGTAAAACTTAAAAAGAAATCCCAGAAGGCAAATGGGAAAGTGTCCACCAAATTCAGCACGGATCGGGTCTGGCTGACAAGCCCCTTTCGAAGACAAAGCTGTCCTGCAGCAGTGCTAGAGAGGTTGAGAGTGAACTTGGACCAATTACTCCCTCTGGTATTGCTGAAAGGGAACCGTGGTGATGTGGGTGCAGCCTCACATCTTGGGCACAGCTGGCATTTTCAAGCGTCTTCGGGGGGGGAACAAATTTATCTTGAGGACTGTCTAATACATCTTGCAGAGACTATAGAAAAGTGATTGAATGAGTGCAGATGATTATATTATAAAGAAACATATTTATTAACACTGCTTTACATCTCACAGTGCCCAATACCTCCCACTGGGATATAAACCACAGAATGAGTGACTAAAATCCATTTCTACCTAAATGATACACTGCCAGGGTAATATCTAAGAGTGTGGCAATACTCTTATGGGCAGCATCAATAATAACCTATCCATTGGTTCTTGGATGGTCATAGGTTGGCATAGGTGCTCTGTGGTTAGGACTTAAGGTGGTATGTAAGTGGGGGGGGGTGGCGGGGGAAGGTTGCGAACCACTGATGCTGTATTATTTAGCTCTAGGAAACCTGAAATTGCAATAAAAAAATAGTGGAAATTATTCAACAGGTCAGAGCAGAGTTAAGATTTCATGTCACTGGTCAATCACAACAGAGAAAGCTGGAGATCAAATAAGTTTTAAGATGCAGAGAAGGGGGAGGGAATGAAAATTATTGATCGAGTTAGTAGACTAGTAGCTAGAGATCTAGTCAAAGTTAAATGTTCAAATTTATTGTTAGAGTACATACATGACATCACATACAACCTGAGATTCTTTTTCCTACAGGCCAGGAATCTGCAGAGTTCAGTGATCTTGCAATGTGAGGGCACTTTTAATCATGGCAGCGAGGCAATTTAAACTCATACAATTTAATAAATGTGACATTTTTAAATGACTAGTTTCAGTAATGGGAAACCTGTAACTTCTGGGTTGTTTTAATGAAGCAATCTGGTCCACGAATGTTGTTTGTGGAAGGAATTCTGATTGCCCAAGCCCCCTCTCACCTCAATGTAACTCCAGTATTGTTGACTTTATGTGGTTCCTCAGTTCAAGGGTAAGAAGGGATAGACAATATTTGCTGGCCATGACATCCACATTCCGTGAATGAATAAAAAAAACATTTTGAGGGAAAGGAAACAAAAAAAGGATGAACATTGACTCTACATCAACACTGGTTTGAGTGGTTGTATATGTACAGTCATAAGATCACAAGATAAAGGAACAGAAGTAGGCCTTTTGGCCCATTGAGTCTGCTCCACAAATCCACCCCGAGCTAAACCATTCTCACATCTAGTTCCAATTTCTGGCCTTTTCCCCATATCCCTTGATACCGACTAATAAGATACCTATCAATCTCCCCCTTAAACTCCCCCAATGATCCTGCCTCCACAGATGTATGTGGCAACAAATTCCACAAACCCACAACCCTCTGGCTAAAGAAATTTCTCCTCAGCTCTGCTTTAAATGGGTACCTTCCAGTTTTAAGACTGTGCCCTCTTGTCCTGGATTCACCCAAGGGGAACATCCTGTCCAATCCTTTCAGCATTCAAAATTTTTCTATGAGATCCCTCTCATTCTTCTACACTCCAATGAATACAGTCAGACGATAACAAACTTGAACTTGCACAATGAACTAGATTCTATGTGGTGATGGCCATGACCCCTGATCCATCAGATTGTCATTCACAAATACTTCAATCGCGGTGTCTGCAGACTTCCGTGATTTTACTTCTGTCATTCGCAAATGACTTTTATGGAACAGAAATCAGGAAAATAGGAGCAGGAATTAGGTCAGATCTGTTCCACTATTCAACTCAATCAGCTATTCATCCAGTTCAGTACTCCTCTGATCTCACCCTCTCCCCACACCCTTGATCCATTTTGCATTTAAAAAAAGTACTGATTATATTTAATGACTTGATCTCCACTTTCTTATGTTGTGAAGAATTCTATAAGCTCTGGATGAAGACATTTCTCCTGATCTCAGTTCTAAATTGCATTCCCCTTACTCTGTGGCAGTCTGTCTCATCCCATTGGAATTGTATAGGCCTCTATAGGAACTCCTCTCATTCTTCTGAATAGAGCCTCATACATCACTTCTACCAATCTTGGAATCAGTACCTGTGATGCACTCCACTTACAGTAACTACATTCTCCCTTAGATAAGGAATCCAATTCTCAATGGGACTCTACATTGGCAGCAAATCATCCTTTCTGCTGTGCTCAAATCCCCTAGCAATGAAGGCTAGGGGATTTACACATGGAGTTTTCTTATTATGCTAATGGAGCACCATCTTTAAGGAAAATCTGTTGACAAATGTCTTTATTTCTGGAAATGAACTGCTGCTTAACTTCTGATACTTGTTTAGTACTGCATGACACTGGACAACAAATCTTTTCAAAAGGTTTGCTCCCTGAAGGATTTCCATCGTTAGGAATAAATTAATAATTCAGCAAGGGTTATGACTTTGTATTTTAGTTCGACTGGATTTTTTTATCTGAAACAAATCAAATAAAACAAAACTGAGTCACACAGGGCTAGATATTCAAGTAGTTTTGTTGCCACAGTTGGTATGAATATGGATATGAGATACATGATATCAAATGTCTTTATAATATAATCAACTGCACTCATTCAATCACTTATCTGAGAGATGTGGCAACATTAGAAAGAGTGCAGAAGAAATTCTCCAAGCTGTTGCCTGGAATGGATGTCTTTCCTTATAAGGAAAGATTTCATAGGTTAGGCTTAAGTTCACTGAAATACATGGTAGAAGCTTATTCCACCCATTGAAACCCTTGCTGCCCAATTACACCCAATTTATCTGCAACCCTGTACGTTTTGGAGCATAGTGGAAAACTGGAGCATCTGGGGAAAACCCACCCAGGTCACAGGGAGAATGTACAAACTTCTTACAGACAGCATCGGATTTTAATTTGGATCACTGGCATTCTGATAATGTGGCGTCAACCATTATGCTAACCGCACTCAAGGTTTATAACACTATTGAGGACATGAAAAGGGAAGAATATTTTCTTAGGGTGCGGGAATCTAAAACTTGAGGATAGAGGTTTAAGGTGAGAGAAGAGAAATTTAGAGAGACAGTTGTTCACACAGTAAATGGGAATGTGCTGCCAGAGGTAATGATAGAGACAGCCAATATTACACGGAGACTTGGATAGAAAAAAAGGTAGTGGGATGCATGCCTAATGTGGGAAGATGGGATTAACACAGATAGTATTATGGTTAGCATGGATGAGTTGGGCTGAAGGGCATGTTTGGTAGCTGTACACCTCCATGAGAAGAAAGTCAAAGCCTTCCTGCCATGTAAGGAAATTTCTGTGGGGCCAGAAGGTGATATGAGAGCTGGATGGCAGGGTGATGCTAATCAAATACATCATGCCAGTACCCACAGCCTAGGGGATGGGACAGTGAAATTTCCTCTCTTGAAAGACAGGAGTGAAGCAGATGGGTTTTCTGACACTAGATTATATTCAAATTCATATTATTTGCTGGATTGAAGAGCTTCTACTGCTTGATAGGATTCAGATTCTGACTCTTTAATCCAAGTCCAGCAAAATAACTGCAATGCAGCCTTATGCCCACATTCAATACACAGAAAGAAAGGGAGCATTTAATGGAATTCCTGCAATGCTGGAGAGTTGTTATGAATGTATAGTGAAAGGATTTCCTACTGCAGATGCGCATCCATACAATGAGGCTCAGTCACCAAGTTAACTCGAGAGAGAGAAGGGCTGTGACTCTGCCATGGGTGCTCTGCTGGTTTGAGGTCAGCTATTGCTGTGGGCATTGTCCTTGGGCCCCTACCTCCACTATTCAGTCCTACCCTCCCTCCAGCTTCAGCCGCTGGGTGACCACTCCCACTTCTCTCCCCTGAACATGGGGTTCATCACCAATACTTAGAAAGCAGTTACAATTACTAAATGTATTGGCTTAGTGGGCTGGCCTGTCCAATCCTATACATTCCTAAAAATGATAACAGACCCCCCCCACCTGAACCGTATCTTTGAACAGTACTGTACACGAGGGCTCCGTTATTCCAATGGCGCTAAGCATGCAACAGACCCCCTCCTGAGCCAGTACGCAAGAGCTCCACTGATTCCAATGGTGCCAGAGCCCCACTTGAGCAGTTGGGTGAAATCTTGCCCTTGCAGCTGTTTCTTTGACCAGTACATGAGAGCTCCGCTGATTCAAAATGATGCTAACTGCACGTCAGACCCCCCCCCACCCCCCCAGCGCTCCAACTTGAGCATGGTGGGTAAAAAAAATTCAATTTTTTTCATATTGTGATGTCATATCTCAGTCGAAAATATTTTCGGATCTTCGAGAATTTTGGTAGATTAGTTTCTGGATAATTGTAAACGTACTGTACGACTTTCAAAATAGCACCAACAATTAAATACCTCACAAGAACAATTTCCTGCCCCAAATTGTCTGTGTAACAGCCTGCTCTGTGGAATCCTCCAGAGAAACAGTTTGCAGTATACAACTGTCACAATATCCGTTTGCTGTTCAGAATCTATCACCAGAACAAACTCACTGAAGAGAATCTGTCACAGAACCAATCACTTACATACAAACTACAGAAACAGTTTACTGTACAGAATCTGAAACACTAATAGTTTATACAGGGCATCTAGCATATAGTAACATCTTACTGCAAAAAAATCACTCAAACAGTTGACTATATATAATCTATCACAGAATCTTCACGGCAATAGTTTATTGCCTAGAATTTACACCATCTACAATCCAGAGTCTGTTACAGTAGCAGTTATTGGGCAGGATCTGTCATGTATAATATACAGAATCCATCATACCCTATTCTACAGAGTCTGCCACAGTTACAACGTATTGCATGTAATCTTATCGCAACATGGATAATGGTATAATAACTTACCACCTAAAAATTGTCACGGGAATGGTTTATTGTAGAAACCTGTCTCAATGTTGATTTGTAGGTGCAGATCTCACCACAATGAGTTTACTCAAATGAATTACCATAGAAAAAAAAATGTTGCCTGGAATCTGTATACATACTGGTTTATTCAGCGACTACCTATGGTGGAAAGAGTTTGCTGGACGGACTCTGTCACTGTAATTGGGGTATTATAGTATTCTTTTAGAACTGATACCTGTCAGGGAAAAAAAATCCAACTCATTAGATCTTTGCAAGGAGCTTCCTTTCAAGTCAATAGCGCATCCTGAGAGTTTTCCGCAGACTTCACGACTCAGGCCACTATTTAGCCTCACAAATGGAATCCGGTTCAAGTTCAAATTGATTGTCAGCGTGACATCACGTACAACCCTGAGATTCTTTTTTTTTCCTGCAGGCCAGGCAGAATTTCTACTAATCAGTAGTGTAAACTATCCTCAAGAAAAGATATATATACAAGAGCAAAATGTAAACAAAGAAAGAAATGTAAACAAACTGACTGTGCAAATCTAGAAAAATATAACTATTTTGGCATAAATAATGTGCAAAGTAAGAGCCCATAAATGAGTTTGTCATTTAGGAGTGTGATGGTGGAGGGGTAGCAACTGTTCCTGAGTCTTGTGGCACTTGGTCCTCTTTCCTGAATGTTTGCACTTGCGTGACATGTAAAACAGTTGTAGGCACATTTGGGAATTATCCATTGGTTTTTTTTCAATATTTTATTTATTCAGCATATATAATGTCAAAAATTAAGAACATTACAATATCGTTACATAAAAAAATAACAATATATGTTGAATATCTATTTATAAAAACAAAAAAACTAAAATCTAAAAGCTAAAAAAACTACAAACTACAAAAAAACCCTAGTGACCCACCCTCCTCCCAAATTAATCTAATCCCAAAACTAATATATAAATTATTCATTGTAAAACTATTACAAATAATTAAATCAGATTACATCAGTTGACACTCAAAGACCTCAAAAACATCATAAAATAATTATATTTTTAGGGAAAACTTCGCTGATCAAGAAAAAAATTATAAATTCATAATTTCAACTTAGTATTTTTGCAAACAGACTCTAAATTTGCAAAAATAAAAAAAATTCCATTGTTGATGAGATATTGATTGGGGAGATGGGGGGAGGGGTGGGAGAATACATAGAAGTTGTTTCTAACTTTAATGATCTAGGCCTCTCACCTAGTACCAAAAGGCTCAGACACACAAGGCTCATCTAACTCTCAAATGCTAGCATGTGCTACAAGACACGTTTGTTTATTTACAAACCCATTTATTACCCTGGAGATTGCAACCAAATAAATACCCAGTAAAGAAGGTGGATTTATTCTTTATATAATTTATTAAGTGCAACAATCCCAGTGGCTTCATTACTCGAATCTAAAATTATAATTTAATCGATTACCCAGTTTCAGCAAGAATTCTATTTAAAATCTGGCAAGTGGCCATATTTGATGACTTAATGCTCTCAGGTATTGCAGGGTATATTCATTGGGAGCTGGAAATGTTAAGTGACTTCAGTTACTTTTCGAGAAAGCATTAGTAACATATTTAATCTTGGAGCTCACATCAGAAGGCATTTAAAGCATCCCCATTTCCCTAACCTTCTGCATCATGAATAAAGAAATCTCGTACCCCTTTGTTGATCGATGCTGCCTCAACACACTCTTTCCCTTTGTTAAATTCATTAATAACAGCTCAGATGAGGAATAAAATATTTTCCCTTCAGAATTACACATTTTGAATGCTGCCCTAAATCATCTTTATTTATTCATTTTACCAGCACAGTCAAAATCTATAAGAATGGCCTCCTTTTATGTCCTAAGGAAATATGATGTGCTGTGATATGATATGATATACAATATTTGCAGCTGGCACATGGGATGCCTCTTCTTAATTTCTACCGACTAGATATACCACCATTTCTTCAACTCGCAACCTAAATCCAGGAACTCTCTCATCATTTACAGCAGTTTAAAAAAGTCGCTCACATTTTCAGTAAGGTTGTAAAGTTATAAAACTCACAGAATCCAACAATAGAGATGGAGACTCTTTGACTGATTGTGACATCCAACTTTTCAAATTGAGATGGTCTCTAATACTCACCCTCAGCTTGTCCTTTTATATGTATTTATCCAATTCACTTTGGAATATTACAATTGAATTCGGGTTCTGGAAGACATTGGCTGAAAAGATAAAGGATTTCCCGTAAATTACGACGTTCAAATTTCATTTCTAATTCTCTTGCCAATTATTTTAAAATATCTATCAACTGATCACTGATCATTACGCCAATGGCAATAGTCTCTCTTCGTAATAATCTTGATCATCTCTAATAAATCTCCCTTTATTCTCTGTTTGAAGGAGAAAAACACATCCTTCTCCAGGTCTTCGTCCTGTAATCACAGGAATAATTCTTGACAAGAAAAGCAAACTGTTCATTCATCATTAAAATTCTAGTTCTAATCAGTTTATGGAGCGAAATACCACCAACCAACAGTGAGCACAGTCAAGGGACTTATCTCTGCTTCTCATTGACATTTGGCTGTCATTCATTGTATTTCCTGAATAAAATGATTGGATAGGTGGTGGGAGAAGTGAAGGGAGAAATCTCCAATCCAACATTCAAGATCTTAAACTTAATCAAGGAACTATCAGGGTGAAGCAGCAACATCACCACCTCCATGTTGGCCATCAACACAGGGGCAGCCTATTGCCTCGTGCTTAGTCCCCAACTCGACTCCCTGGACACTCATGACTAAGTAAACAAATTCAGTTCCAACTCTATCTACAAATTAGCTGGCGACACCACTGTTGTTTGCAGAGTAACTGGAAATGACAAGTCATAACATAGAATGGAGATTGGAAATCTGGTTGGGTGGTGCCAAAACAACAATCTTCCTCTGAATCACCCAACCAAACCCAAAGGAAGGAGAGGCCAAGGGATCACGCATCTGTCCACATTGATGGGGCAGAGGTGGAGGAGGTCAGAATCTCAAAGTTCCTGGGAGTTGATATGTCAGAAGCTTTTTCTGGAGCCAGCACATGGAGACATTAATGAAGAAGGCACACCAATACCTCTACTTTCTAAAGAGTCTGAGGAGATTGGGCACGTCGTTGAATACTCTATTAAACTTCCACAGGTACACTATGGAAAGTGTACTGACAGGTTGCATCACAGTCTGGTTTAGGAATTCGAATGCCCAGGAATGCAGAAAGTTCCAGAGAGTAGAAAACATAGCCAGGTTCATCATAGACTCCATTCTCACATTCATTGAATGCACCTGTGTGAGGCACTGCCTCAAGAAGACAGCCAACATCATAAAGAATCCCCTCACCCTGAAGACCACCACCTGTAGGTTCAAGAACAGTTTCTTTCCAACAGCTATTTAATCAGGGTCTGCTCCAACATCACAAAAGGGCAATCTGCATTATTCTGAAGTTTTTTTTTGTGCGTGGGATTACAGTGAATATTTATTATCCCTTTTTAATTCAATTAAGTATTCAATTTTCATTGCTCCTCAGATGGTTTTGTCAGTTTTTTTTTAAACAAAGTACCTGTCCACTGTAGCAAGTAAGAATTACAGACCACGTGCACATTGTACAATGTGTCTGTCAATAAACTCATTATCATTGCTAACAAAATCAGAACAAGGGAACATCAGAGCCATGTTGGCTTCCTTAATAAGAATCAATTCCGAATTTAGAATCAGAATTTATTGCCATGAGCAGGTCATGAGATTTGTTATTTTGCGACAGGATTTCCGTGCAAATATTGCTATTACATTTAAAATGACAAATAAATCAGTGCAAAATAAGAGGAAGTGAGGTCGTGTCTGTGGTTTATTATCCAAATCTGAAGGCAGAGGGGAAGTAGCTGTTTTTGTATTGCTGGGTATTCGTCTTCACGAGGTAGATCCGCTGGAGAGCTTTCCTTGTGATTGCACCGGCATGGAGACCCCAAGACAGATCTTCAGAGATGTTGATACCCAGGAATTTGAAGTTCTTGACCTTTTCCACTCCTGTCCCCTCGATGAGGACCGGTTTGTGTTCTCCTGATTACCCCCTCCTGAAGTCCACAATCAGCTCTTTTGTTTTGTTAACTTTGAGTACAAGGTGCAATGAGAAATGATTTTCTGTTTGCCAACTTAATCATTCCAACATTCACAGGCACATAGTGTTTGATGCAACTAATGTAATTTTAGACAAATTACCTTGGAGTGCTGCTGGGTCCCTGTACGTGCAGGAAGGCAGCAAGAACAGAGATAACCTGCATCCACCACAACGCAGACAGATTTCTCCCCTTTCACTAAACTGTGAGCAGGGTTGTGAAACATGAAAACATTGCTCTGTTGATGCACTTAAAATGTGTGAAGTGATGTCCCTATTAGATTCACAAAACAGTGGAGCAAACACCTTGCATTAAGTTTATATTGTTGACTGGTTGCAGATTTTCTAGTCAAAAGCAGCAGATACTGCCCATCCCAAATTGTTCTTGTACTGAATGGCATGTTAACCTAGAGGAGTTAAAAGGAGTTCACATTACTGTGGCCCTGGAGTCACTTGTGGGATAGACTATGCAAGGATGCAGATTTCCCATAATTACATTAGTAAAGCAGGTGGCTTTTATACACCAATCTGCTACTCCGACGTTCATCCTGACAGATGCAATGTTTTAATTCCATATTATCTAAGTAACTTAATTTTAATTCTCCAGTTGCTGGGGTTGGATTTGAATCTGGGTCTTTGGATCAGTGGGGAGGGGGGTGGTGGCCTTGTTTCCACCAAATCAGTAAGAATTGTACTGGCACTGAACAAGTGAGTTAGCTCATGCTTGTAATACTATGCACAATCCCAGTCACCATATTATAATTAAATTGAATAATTTATTCATTTATTGTCTCATGTACTAAAATAAAATGAAAATCTTGTTTTTCATGCAAGTTGACTCATACAATAAAATAGTGCAGGGTGTAGGTGTTGCACTAAGTCAGAGTGCAGAGCGAGGCAAAGAGCATGGAGTAGAGAAAAAGTACAATTAAACAGAGCACAGGCAGCAGCTTTTACTAATGAGCGGCCCATTTATAGCAAGAAAGGACCTGCCCATGAACCTGAAGGCTCGTCTTTTGAAGCTCATGTATCTTCTGCAAGATAAAGTTGTGCTTGAATAAAATGCCATCGTCCAGGAAGAAGATCTGGTTAATGTCGCTCGCCGTTAGGGTGACTCTCTTATTAAAGTGTCTCCTTATCCCTGGTTAGTAAGAGTCTTTATCTTTATTAGTGTATTATTAAGTATATTAGTAAGGCTTTATCTGTAAACTTGGGGGAGAGGACGTTAACTATCTATAATGTCATTGTTCTTCTTTCAGGCAGCTCCGTGGAGGGGAAGGACCCTGCAGTTGCAGTGAAGATTAAATGTTCAAGGCACTCCATCCCTCCGCAAAGGCAATCCACTTTGTCGTGTTCCCTAGTTCACTCTCCACAATACTAAAATTCTGTTTCCCCTTCAAGGGTTTATCCAGCTTCCTTTTGAAAGCTACTATCAGGCAGACGCTGCAATTGATAATCATTTGGGGCAATAGTTTTAGACATAGGTGTGAGAAAGATTGTCCTCACTGTCTGCTACAAAGTATTTAAATCTGTGCCTTCTGGTTCTCAACTCTTCTGTCAATGGTTCATTCTACCTAGAACCGCTGTGATTTTGAACACAAAGAATTGGACACCAAGCCTAATTCATCTATGCCAACATGTGCTCGTGCCATTTGCCTGAGTTCGGCCCATATACCTCCAAACCTTTCTTATTCACATGCTTTCCAATACCACCAGTTCTTCTGGCTCCTCATTCCTTATGCCCACCATCCTCTGGGTGAAAAATTTGCTCCTCAGGTCTCTTTTAAATCTTTCCCCTCTCATCTTAAATCGAAGCCCTCAAGTTTTGGACTCCCCTACCCTGAGAAAAAGAGCTCTGTGAAATCATCTTAATTTTTAAAAAATGTAAATGTTAAATTTAGACATACAGCAAGGAAAAAGGCCCTTTTGTCCTATGAGCTTGAACCACTCAAATACACCCAATTAACTTACAACCCCAATAGGTTTTGAAAAGTGGGAGGAAACCCAAGCACCCGGGGAAAACCCACGCAGATACGGGGAGAACGTACAAGCTCTTTACAGACGGTGTGGGATTTGAACCCCAGTCCCAGTTGCTGGTGCTAATATACTATGGCACTGATACAGCGTGGTGCTAACCGCCACTCTCGTCATGGCACATGATGGGGCAGATCTCTCAGTCAGATCCATCCCAACTTCTTCAGTCTACCCACGTGACTGAAGTCCTTCATCCTCGTACATTAAAGGGAGAATGGGGCTAGTTTACATGATCTGTCCTCACAATTAAGCCTTTTAGGATGAAACTTCAATGGACCATTTAATATTTATCCAAAGATGGTTGAGTGGGGGATGTATACATGTTGTAGTGCGCGTCGAAAGAACCAAAGACTTGTTGATCCAAACCAAGGCTTTCATTAACTAAAAGACTGGAGCGTATCACATGTAGGTCGACCAGTCCAGAATGACCTGGTCTGGCTTGGAGCAATCCTTTCAGACCTGCCAGTAGGTGTGGCTACACTCTCAGCCAATCACAGTCATCCTACACTACCATCTGTACATAGACACGTTGGTGATAGAATCTATATGATCACACATGTTAGGAGCAGATTCAGTCAAACAGAAATCATACTAGGATGGTCTTCTGCATGACTACAAATGAAAAAATCCATTGCTTGCCAAGGTACAAATTAGTTTAACAAAACTGAAGAAGGGCAGTTTTTTTCTTGAAAGCTTTTCCAATTGTGGTAGAACACAATTAGAGACTGTTAATAGTCTGTAATACTAAATTTATTAGACTGCAATTCTAAAGCAGTTGATCCCCCAGAGACTGGTTATCATTATCATTATCATCAAGAATACCTCAAACAGCACGAGAGCATTTGAAAGGAAGCTACACAGGACCACAGCAGAAAGGAGTAGGTGGGGGATGGTAAAGGGCTAGATAAGGTCAAGTAGAAGAATGCTTATAAAGGGTTCAAAGACCAGCAAAGAATGACCTGTTTCTACAGTGAGCCCTCAATGTGATGCAATGGCAGCTATTCCTCAGAGCTCTCAGGCAGTGAACCTGCCCCCAAGACATATCCATCCATCACACAGTATCTTTGACCCACTACCATCAGGAAGGAGGTACCGGACCATCAGGATTGCCAGACTGGGAAATACCTTGTTCCCCACAGGCTGTGAGATTGACGAACGGTACCCTGTGACCAATGTTCCCTCTAACTTTTAATCGTCAGTGTGTGCAAAAAATCTTACGCTGTGCAAATTTTCTTCCTGTGACAAATGCATGTGAATGGATGTGCAAATGTCAACATGAAATTGTTTCAAGATCATTTTGGCACAGCCTATCTCTCATGGCTAATAAAACTGTATTGGCATGTTTTAATATAATCCAAGTATGATTGCATTCTACAAAATAATGGATTTAGTTAAGATTTTATTCTATACTTTAAACTACTTAGTTCAATTTGTTGTTCCATTAAATCTTTTGTGCACTGGTTGTAAAACGTGTACGTGGGTGCACACGTGCACAACTTAGAGGGAACAGTGCCTATAACTGAGTAAATTACTCCAATATATTTACATATATTTATTTTACATCTTCATGCATATATGTGATTATTATGTGGTGTGTGTATATGCAGGCACCGTGGCCTGGAAAAACGCTGTTTTATCTGTATGTATATGTACAGTTGTCTGAGAGCCAAGAAAAGTGCAGAGAACAAAACAAAGGACTCTACATCACCTTTGTTGACCTCACCAAAGCCTTCGACACCGTAAGCAGGAAAGGGCTTTGGCAAATACTAGAGCGCATCGGATGTTCCCCCTCAACATGATTATCCAACTGCACGAAAACCAACAAGGTCGGGTCAGATACAGCAATGAGCTCTCTGAACCCTTCTCCATTAACAATGGCGTGAAGCAAGGCTGTGTTCTCGCATCAACCCTCTTTTCAATCTTCTTCAGCATGATGCTGAACCAAGCCATGAAAGACCCCAACAGCGAAGACGCTGTTTACATCCGGTACCGCAAGGATGGCAGTCTCTTCAATCTGAGGCGCCTGCAAGCTCACACCAAGACACAAGAGAAACTTGTCCGTGAACTACTCTTTGCAGACGATGCCGCTTTAGTTGCCCATTCAGAGCCAGCTCTTCAGCGCTTGACGTCCTGCTTTGCGGAAACTGCCAAAATGTTTGGCCTGGAAGTCAGCCTGAAGAAAACTGAGGTCCTCCATCAGCCAGCTCCCCACCATGACTACCAGCCCCCCCACATCTCCATCGGGCACACAAAACTCAAAACGGTCAACCAGTTTACCTATCTCGGCTGCACCATTTCATCAGATGCAAGGATCGACAATGAGATAGACAACAGACTCGCCAAGGCAAATAGCGCCTTTGGAAGACTACACAAAAGAGTCTGGAAAAACAACCAACTGAAAAACCTCACAAAGATAAGCATATACAGAGCCGTTGTCATACCCACACTCCTGTTCGGCTCCGAATCATGGGTCCTCTACTGGCACCACCTACGGCTCCTAGAACGCTTCCACCAGCGTTGTCTCCGCTCCATCCTCAACATCAATTGGAGCTCTTTCATCCCTAACGTCGAAGTACTCGAGATGGCAGAGGTCGACAGCATCGAGTCCATGCTGCTGAAGATCCAGCTGCGCTGGATGGGTCACGTCTCCAGAATGGAGGACCATCGCCTTCCCAAGATCGTGTTATATGGCGAGCTCTCCACTGGCCACCGTGACAGAGGTGCACCAAAAAAAAGGTACAAGGACTGCCTAAAGAAATCTCTTGGTGCCTGCCACATTGACCACCGCCAGTGGGCTGATAACGCCTCAAACTGTGCATCTTGGCGCCTCACAGTTTGGCGGGCAGCAACCTCCTTTGAAGAAGACCGCAGAGCCCACCTCACTGACAAAAGGCAAAGGAGGAAAAACCCAACACCCAACCCCAACCAACAAATTTTCCCCTGCAACCGTGTCTGCCTGTCCCGCATCGGACTTGTCAGCCACAAACGAGCCTGCAGCTGACGTGGACTTTTTACCCCCTCCATAAATCTTCGTCCGCGAAGCCAAGCCAAAGAAAAAAAAAAGAATGTACAGTCAAATTTGATCTTGAAACTTAAAGCTGCAGTGGAGTTTGTTGCAGGAAAGTCTTTGATCGTCTTTTACAAAATGATGTCTGCTTATTTTACACACACAGCTTCAACATACATTCTGACCTAGGGTGATTCCAATTTCAAAATGTCAATAGTAATGAGATTAAAGATGCCGCTTACAGATACTGTGCTGATGTATTGATACTGTGTAGTAGTGGCAAAACACAGACAATAAAAGATTACAGCTCAATACAGGCCCTTCAGCCCAAAATGTTGCGCCGACCTCTATAAACCTACACAAAAAAAACCTTCCCTACCCTCTGTTTTTCTTTCATCTATGTGCTTGTCTTGGAGTCTTTTAAATGTCCCAACTGTACCAGCTTCTACCACCACCCGTGGCAATGGATTCCAAACACCCACTACTCTCTGTGTAAAAAAAAAAGTACTCCTGACATCTCCCCTAATTGTCTCTCCTCTCTCTTTGTACAGATGTCCTCTGGTGTTTGCTACTCTCGCCCCAGGAAATAGGTTCTGGTTATCTACTTTATCTATGCCTCTCATACATAATCTTGTAGTCCTCTCATCCGTCTTTTCCCCACGGAGAAAAGCCCTAACTCTGTTAACCTTGCCTCATAAGACATGTTCTCTCACCCAGGCAATGTCCAAGTAAATCTCCTCTGCACCTTCTCCAAAGCTTCCACATCAGAATCAGAATTTATTGTCATAGTGCAAACGTGCATAATTATAATCATCTTACAACATGACTATAAATAAAAAAAATTAAAATAATAGTGCATGAAAAGTAAGGAGTGTCTTTGGTTCATTGATTATTTAGGAATCTGATGGCAGTGGGGAAGAAGCTGTCCTTGTGCCTTTGAGTGCACTTACCTTTTCCCCAATGGTAGCAGAGTGAAGAGGGCATGGCCTGGGTGGTGGGGGTGTTTGAGGATAGAGGCTACTTTTTTCAGACACCACCTCATGTTGATGTCCTCAGTGGAGTGAAATCTGGTGCCTGTGAGAGACTGAGTTAACAACCCTCTGGAGTTTATTCTTGTCCTGAGGGTTGGCATCTCCATATCAGACAGTAATACAATCAGCTAAAATGCTCTTCGCAGCACACCTGTAGAGGTTTATGAGAGTCTTCGGTGACTTACCAAATCTCCTCAGACACCTCACAAAGTATATCACTGGCGAGCCTTCTGTGGAGACTCCAGGACAGATCCTCGGAGATCTCGATATCCAGGAAATTTGAAGTTCTTGACCCTCTCCACTACTGAGCCTTCCTGTAAAGAGTTGACCGAACTGAACACAATATTCCAAGTGTTGTCTAACCAGAGTTTTATAGATCTGCAATATTACCTCTTGACCGATGAATTCAATCCTTTGACTAGTAAAGGCCTTCTTAACTATTCTATCAACCTGCCAGCAACCTTGAGAGATCTACGGATTGGAATCCCTAGGATCCCTCGGTTCTTAAACACTGTTATCTTCCATTAACCATGTTCAAGTTTGACTTCCCAAAATGCATCACCTCACATTAATCTGCTACTTTTCTGCCGAGCTTTGCATCCTGTCTATAACCAGTTGTAACCTTTGACAACACTATCCATACCTTCAACCTTCATGGAATCTGCAAATATCCTGTCCCATCTCTCCACTTCTTCGTCCAAGTCATTTATAAAAATCACAAAGAGCAGGGGCCCCCTTTGCAATACTGACCTCTAGGAAGAATACTTTCCTTCCACTACTACTTACATCTAGTCAAGCTCTTTCAATTCAGTGTTTGTAGCTTGAGGTGAGGCACGGGAACACACGAGAGGCTGCAAATGTTGGAATCTGGAGCAAAACACAATCTACTGGTGGAACTCAGCAGGGTCAAGCAGCAACCGAGGGAGAAAAGGAATCATCTCATTCATCCTTCAATTGAATGAGCCAATTTTGAACAGATCAATTGATAAATTTAGGTGCCACAGGTGGTGCTTAACTCCAATGAAAATAAGGAAAATACTGATCAAAACAGAAAGAAAACTCGGCTATTCTTCCATGTAATTCTTGGCCTGAATCTCCTAAAAGCAGTTTTGATGTTTCAAAGGATGAAAGGCCTCAGAAATAAAATTCTGCAGAGCCATTCAGCAGGTTGCCAATTCACAATCAGCCAAATTGCCCTGCTCCATAAGGTCAAATTCTAGTGGAAGCAAAGTTTTGCAAATAAAAGCAGGCCGACTGTGTAGATCTGACCGTATTCGTTCTGCATACTTTTCATGTGCAGGGTAATATATTCGTAAGTTATGCACCTGTTTTGATGTTCAGACCTTTGTAGTTCGTCGTGAAGAGCCCCGGTTGGTGTTCATGGCTGTTGGTTGCTAGGCTATCGTTTACAAAAGCTGTGTTGGAGGGATTGATGTTTCAAAAAAGCCCAACTTATTCCTAACAAACTCATGACTGAGAACCTAATGAGCATTATGTTAGCTGACAACTGAATCAGGCTTTATTGCCAATGCATTGGTCAAGATAAGATTTGGGGTTTGTTTTCAGGTCTGAACGATATTATCTTGGTCCCCGTCTATTTCCTTTTCCCCAGTTACTTGCCGTTGAGGGGGGGGGGGGGGGGGTGACATCCTTCCTCCTGAGCCTGCTGTTCGTTTAAGTGCTCATTATGTGGCCACAGTACCATTGGGCAGGAGATGCCAGAATTTTGACCTAGCATTGATTAGGAATGGCCAATTGAGGTCGTCTGTTACATGACACAGTGTGTCTGTGGTATTGCTGCTCTTGTCTTCTGAGTAGAGGTTGGAGGCCTGAGTAAATCTATCTTACAAACAGCTTTGCAACCCACATCCCAGTCTGACATGGCACACAACCGATCCTAGATTTACAGTGTAAACTGTTTCATCTTGAGTGGATCTCTTTGGAAAATCAGCTCCTACGTCAATTTTTGCCTACATCTGAGTATTGATGGTGATAAAAATATGGAAGACTAATACAGGTTGAACCTCTACTCTCCCGAGCTCTGTGGTATGGCAACTCCTGTGGTCTGCCACATTTTGAATCTGCCATCAATAGTAAAAATTCCTGACAGTGCAAGACTCAAACCCGGTTTCCAAGAGTTGGTGCTGTAAAGGTTGAATCTGCCGTGATCGGGTCTGGGGTTTGAGTCCCGGGTTGTCTGTCACTGGTGTTGTGCTAACTGCTAAGCCAACCGTGTCGCCCACAGTATTACCTCCTGTTTTAAGCTTTGTTCTACCTTTGATATGTTTATCAAAGGTAAACTTAGGGGTCAATTTCTGGTTTCTAGCATTTTCTGCATCCAGCATTGGCCAGGAACTGACGTCGCCAGATTAAAGATATTCAACCTGTACATAAAATAGTACAGTAATATTCAATCCTGACCTTTGTGGAGTTTACATGTCCTGTGATCACGTGGGTTTCCCTTTGATGTTGCAGTTTACACCCATGTTTCAAAGACATGCAAGTCGATCGGCTAACTGGCCCCTGTGAGTTACCCCAGTGTGTATGAGTGGCAAAAGAATCAGAGAAAGTGAGATAGAATAGGTTGGAGAGAATTGTTGTGGATTGGAACTGGAGCTTCTTCTTGATGGGCCCAAATGGACTCCATTCATATCATAAGAAAACCTGAGAAAAAAATTATCTTGAATTCAATTAATTATTTTATACATATTTGAATCAAAGGTATAGCTGAATCAGAAATTCCATAAGCAATAGTTAAACGAGAGACCTCTCGAAACAGTGAAAATTAAAAAAAAAACACAGCAGATACTCAGAAATCCAAAATAAAAGCAGAAAATGTTTAAAAACTCAGCAGTCTTACTGCATCTGTGGAAAGAGAAACAGAGTTAATGTTTCTCGTCAGAACGTCCATAGGAGTTGAGGAAGGGCTTGTGGTGTGGCCACTCAGAGACTAGTTCTTTGATTGCCACAGCTTTTGTCGAATGCCAAAAATGACCAGCTCAGGCCCGAAACATCGGTTATATATCTTTACTTCCTATGGGCGCTGCAAGACCTGCTGAGTTCCTCCAGCATTTCTGGGTTTTTACCATGTTTCTAGTTGAAGCCCTCCCTGCTCCCCCCTCCTCCCCCCACCCCTCACCTTGTCAAATTAGTTCTTCAAAGTCTCAAGCACCAACACCGTTGGCGAAAGTGCAAAAACAGATTGTAAATCACCTCGAGTCTGCTAGAAATTGAATTTGTTCTCATGTGCCACATTTCACAGTCTCAGCCCGTCCAAAGAATTTTACAGCCAATAGTATGTTTTAGATGTGGACTCACACTTCTAATGCAAGACATTCAGCAACTAATCTGCACACTACATGCTCTCTCGATGAGCAAATAAGCTGTCTCGGTTAATGTTGAGGAGGGACAAGTAGTAACTTATTTGTGAGGGGATAAAGTAAGTGCCCAATAGGCTTGATCCAGGAAAAGGAATAAAGAGGAGTTAAGTTTCAATATAAGGAGAGAGAGAGAGAGAGAGAGAGAGAGAGAGAGAGAGAGAGAAAGAGAGAGAGTGAGAGAGAGAGAAGAAAGAGGGTGCCAGGCAACAGATAATGGATCTTCGCACGAATCAAATCGCACAAAAGAACAATAGTGGAAATTACTCCTGACATTCACAGTTCAGAGCAGAGGTCATCACATCTAGCGAGACTGATAATGTCCTGCTGCCTCTTACGATACCACTCAATGTTCATGTTCTTCTAGTTGTCATGTGGCTACCTTTCAAACCAATGCTCAGGCTTCATAAAGGTCAAAGACACAGTCTGTCGCATTCTCGATTACTGGACTGAGGGCCTCGCTCGGGTGATCTTGAAAATCTACATCATTGACATTACATCTGAAAAATGGACAAAATTCGAGATCTGGAAATAGTTCAAAAACTTGAGATCATTTTAAACTCCTAACAGATCCTGGTGGCAATTTTACCAAATGACAGAAGGCTACACAGAAACCCTGACATTTTGACGACCCAAGCTGCTCCTTGACTTCACGAGTTTTTCCCAGAGTCTTGCGTTTGGAAGAATGAGAGGTAATCTCACTGAAACATACAAATACCCTGTGGGACTTCATGGAGCAAATGTTGAGTTGATGTTTCCCCTGCTGGAATGTTTGGGGAATCAGGAATCACAGCCTCAGAATCAAGGGTTAGCCATTCAGGACAGAGATGAGGAGGCACCTCTGCACCAGAAGATAGAATTACTACTCAGAGGGGACACTGAAACTCAGTCGCTTGATGTCTTCAAGACCAACGGATTTTCAAGTTAATTTATCGATTGTACCAGTACAATCCGTCGAAACAGTGTTCTTCGGTCGAGAGAGCAAAATGAGGCAAATGCACTTACAATCAAAACACACAGACAAGAACAGTACATATAGTTAAAGTAAATATCATTAATAAATAGTGGAGACTTGGGGAGTTGTTTTAAAAGTGCATCAGTCATTCAGCAATCTCACTGCTAGTGAGGAAAAAAGCTGTTCCTCCGGCTGGTGATTCTGGCTCGAATACTTCTTTTTCCCAGCAGGATGCTGCACATGGGGCGGTGGGGATCCTCACTGATTTTACGATATTCAGCGAATCAAGGGCTTTGGGGGGTTACTGCTGGAAAGTAGTGCTTTGTTAAAAGCAGCCATGGTAGAACAGACGTTTTTATATTGCCAGAAGCACAGCGTTGGTTTTTGAGAAAGTACTTTGCCAAGAAGTACATTTTTGTTGCCTATAATCTGCATTTTCTGCCCATCTAGTTTTCTGCATTGGCCTAGAAGTATTTTTGTAACCTCATAGCAAAGGGGTTCAAGGCTTAGTTTGTCCTTGAAATAAACAGATTTGCCAGTCGCTGTATACATTGCTCATTATCCTCTCTGCTTACAATTACAAGACTGGGCCATACCTAATTCTTGTAACTGACAAACCTCATTTCTTTCACAAGCAACTAAAAAACTCTTGAATCCTAATAATTGACAGAGCATCTATTTATTAGGTGACTGCATTCAGGAGGCTGTCTTGCATGATATGCAATGATATTTGACACACAACATTATTATGTCTTCAGAAAACACAGCACTTTTTAACAAAGGTAACATTCATAGGATAGGGCATTTATTAGCAAGGCCAGTATTTATTGCCATTCATTTTTGCACTTTAAACGAGTGACTTACTAAGCAATTTCTGACGTCAATGAAAGGTCAACAATGGTGTGGGTCTGATTTAAATTTTTTTTAAATTTAGACGTACAGCTCTGCAGCTGGCCCTTCTTGCTGCTAAAATACCCCAATTGAACTACAACACCCATAGGTTTTGAAGGATGGGAGGAAACCAGAGAAGCCGGAGGAAGCCCATGCAGACACGGGGAAGAACGTACAAACTCCTTACAGACTGCGCCGGAATCAGACGCAGGTCACTGGTGCATTCACAGCGTTGCGCTAACTGCTATGCTAAGCGTGCCAGATGTTCTCTCCTACAGTCTGATAATCTCATTGACAGTGGATTTTTAATTTACTTTTAATTTAACTAACTATATTTAAATTTTCCAGCAAGAATGGTGGAATTTGAGCTCTCCTCTCAGTTATTGCAACTAATCCAGCTGGCCTAACCTCTATGCCACTACACCGGTTTAGATAGTGTTCATGTACATAAATAATGTGATTCAACCTCAAATAGCAAATTTTCTACCGTGACTAGTAACCTGAGGAAAATTACAGGGCAAGGTGTTGGGCGCTACCAGTTATATCATTACACAAGGTAAAGTTTCCATTATTGTCACATAATACTACATTTAGAATGTAACATTCAAGAAATTCTTTAACTTTGTCTACTGTAAGGAAGTCAGAGAGTCACCACTTTGTCCAGCGCCCCTCACAGAAATGAGGCCCCATTGAGGAATGAGCTCGCTCCCCCTGGTTTACAAGACCAGTGCTCGAACCTCTCTGCTCTCCCAAAGGGCCTCAGACACTGACAGCTGCCTGATCATATTGGAGGTTTGGTCCTGGAGCTTAGGTTGCTGATAGCTTGAACTGGAGTTTGTGCGACTGCAGAGGCTGCAGGAGGGAGCCCTGGAAATGAATTGACAGACACTCAGCATCTCTGAAGGGACTCTCTTTTGCTTTTCTTTCTCCTATTGCCGGGCAATGCTCATTGCAACACTTTGTTTGCCTTACAAAAGATGAAGTACATCTTGTATATTACATCTTTTAATGTATTTTTACATGACAATAAAAAGAACCCTTTGAACCAGTGGTTCTCAAACTTTTTTTCCCACTCGCAGACCACTTTAAGTATTCCCTACGTTATCCGTGCTCTGTGATTAGTAAGGGATTGCTTAAGGTGGTCCATGAGTGGGAAGGGAAGATTGAGAATCACGTTCTAGACCCAATTGTTACTGAAATATTCTGCTTGAGAAAAATGGTCATTGGCCCATTTCCTTTGGAATTCTGAAACCGTGCACATGACGAGTCAATTAGGGACAATTAAAACAGTGGTTTTCAAACTTTTTCTTTCCACCCACAGACCACCCTTACTAATCACAGAGCACCTATGGCATAGGGAATACTTAAAGTGGTCTGTGAGTGGAAAGAAAAAGGTTGAGAACCACTTCTTTGAACCTTTGAAAATTCCTTTTGATCACTTTAGCTCTTGGGATCTGGAATTTAGAATAGCAACTGACAATGAAGGTTTGTTGTTTTCCGTATTTAGCATCAGCCGTTAGTGTAACATGTGCACAGCTCAGGCGCCTTTTGCAAGTTGTCCTTTTTTGGGTGTTTTGGGAACCATTTGGGATGGTCTATATACTGCATATAGGAAGGACTTTTTTCAGTGCCAATTAGTCCTTCTCACACTTGTAACATCGAACAGGCTTTTTATTGGGCATTTATAGTTGACAGGGCCAGAATTTCACCTTCATACCACCCATTGCATAGCAGAGTTCTCACCAATGTGTCAAAAGGTTGAGTGTTCAAGTCTCATCCGGTAGCTTAGCTCAAGTTTTTTAACAAGGTGGGCTACACTACATGTAGTGATGCCTTTATTTGGCCTCTGTGCCCTCACCAAAGTTTATCTCTTGACCAGTAGCAGGACAACAGATTTTCTGTCATATTTCCAACATTACAAGTCATCTGAAATTGAATTGTGTTTCATTGGAAATTATATCATTCATCCATGCCTTTCTGACGGCTATTGGATCACCAATTTTAGTCCTTGTCACATTTTATTTCAAGAAATCAAAACAACATTATGTAGTGGGGTAGCACAATTGGTGTAGTGGTTGGTACACTGCTATTACAGCGTCAGTCACCTGGGTTCAAATCCAATGCTGTCTGTTAGGTGTTTGTATGATCTCCCCGTCTCTGTGCAGGTTTCCTCTAGTGCTCTGGTTGCAGGTCAATTGGTATATTTGGGGGTGGGTGGGGTGGCAGGCCACGGGTTCATGGGATGAAAGGGCCTGTTACCGTGCTGAATGTCTAAATTTCAATTTAAAGTGAAACAGAAACAGGTACACGTGTCTGTGCTGAACATGATGTCCAAATCAAACTCAAACTCTTGCACATGAGAGAAAAATTGTTTACAACTTTGCAATTTAATGCTATTAAAGATTGGCTGATACATTAATCTTGCAGCAAAAATATATCCAAACAAGTATTGTCCATATTAAGGAAGCTTCTAAAAAGTAGGCACCTTCTGTGAATTTGGTCTATTGATCCCAGAGTGTGGGTGTTAGATTGGACTTGTCCCTGTGACTAAAGCTTGAAAACAATCTAATCTCAACTGATTTGCACTGTTTACCCGTAATGTCTCTTCTTTGATGCTTGTGGTCTTGTTCAATATATTTATCATCAAATAGCGCTGTGCTTTAAATGTACACAGAAAGGAGAACTGGAGGCTGTTGGGAGACATACACACAAAGGTTGCTGCTGGATCTGGAGTTCACCCAGAGATCGGAGTTGGAACAAGTTTTAGAAGTAATGTTGGTGAGAGAAGTAAAAATTCAAAAAGTGGGCTGAGAGGAGGTGTGAATGGGAAATGGCAGCAGCATTAACTAAAATAGTCGAATTAACTGGGGACACAGAGGAGACTGAAGATGCTGGAGTTCAGCGCAAACCCAACTATCTGCTGAGTTCCTCCTGGTTGTTTTTTGTAGAATTACCTGCTGGGTCCACAAGGGGGGAAAGAATCTAGTTAAAAATGAAATAAATTTGAGTGGCATTGGTATCATGTAGAATGGAAATTGGGAGCATTAAGAGGTCATTTGAACACTGGAGTCAGTTCTGCTATTAGTCAAAATCACAAATGACCTCAATGCCATTTTCCTGAACCATCTCATTGGACCATATCAGAATCAAAATTTATTGTCATGAACAAGTCACAAAATTTGTTGTTTTACGGCAGCATTATTGGTATAAATTGCATTTAAAAATAAACAAGTGGGAAAGGAAGAGAATGTGAGGTAGTATCTGCAGTTCATTGTTCATTCATAAATCTGATGGCAAAGGGGAAGATGACCTTGTACCGCTGAGCGTTTGTCTTCCAGCTTCTATATCTCCTTCCTGATGGTAACCGTGTGAAGGGGGCATGGCCTGGGTGGTGAGAGTCTTTTAGGATAGAGGTTGCTTTCTTTAGGCACTGTCTCTTGTAGAGGTCCTTGACGGAGTGAAGACTGATGCCCATGACGGCGCTGGCCTCCAAAGTATTTTCCTGTCCTGTGCAATGGCGCCAAACAGTAATGCAATCAGTCAGAATGCTCTCCACAGTACAGCTGTAGAAATTTGCAAGAGTCTGTGGACTCTCAAAGTACAGCCATTGGCCAGCCTGCTTCATGACTGCATTGACATGGAGACCCCAGAACAGACTTTCAGAGATGTTGACACCCAGGAATTTGAAGTTCTTAACCCTTTCCACTACTGAGCCTTCGATGAGAACATATGATGTAGGAACAGAATTCCATTGCTTCCATTAATATCCAAAAACCTCTTGCTCTCTGTTTTGAATGACCTTTGAGTTTGGCGTAGATTTGCCACCTACAGTGTGAAGACTTTTCTCTCATTCCCAATGCTAAATGTTTACCCCTTGGACATGTCTGTGAGCAGAAGAGGCCAATTTGGAAATACAAAATTACTAAATTAGGATGGGCTTGGGGTGATAATGAAAACCCCCTTTAGCATGTGTCTATATAGGAGACGACCCTAGAGGATGGCGATCACGACAGCTGACCAGTGAGGTGCTCAGCAGCTGAAGGACCCACAGAACCTGCAGGCTGCTGGGTACTTGAGGTGGAACAATCCACAAAGCAGGCTGTGGGCTGCTGGAGACTGGCTCACGGAACCAGATATTGGAACCAGGATTCGAGAGGAAGCCGAGGACAAGAATGACTCCCAATGGGCCTCAGGTGCTGAATTCTTCCTAATCATACCGGAGGTTTGGATCTGGAGCTCGGATTGCTGATGGTTTGAACTGGAATCTGGCTGCAGAGGTTGTGGGAGCGCTGAAGATGAATCCATGCACACTCAGTGTCTCTGAGGGACTCTCTTTTGCTTCTCTTTCTCCTATTGTTAGGGGCACCAGGCTATCACTCACAGCGATTCTTTGCCTTACGGCAGACAAAAGTTGAAATGCATATTGCATATTACATTTTTAATCAATTATTATGTGACAATAAAAGGAACAACAATGACTAGAAGGCACGGGTTTAATTTTAAGGACAGAAGATTGGGGAAAGGGAAGTTTTTCAGAAAGAATGCTTTTCACTCTAGGATGTAGAAATTTCTGAAGAGTGGTAGAGGCATGTATCCATACTGCATGTAGTAAATATTTTGATGAGCATTTGGTATTGGCTACAGGCCAAGTGCTGGCAATAGGATTAGTCTTAATTGGTATGTGATGACTGGGGCAGGGCATGGTTAGCGAAAAGGCCTGGTCCCTTGCTATGTGGCCCTTTGTGACTGTGAAATTCATTGGATGTGTATTCCTTGCATGGGGATTGTAACAAATTGGAAAATGCTGAGTAAACATATGTAAAATTAACAATAGTTTCAGACCAAATCTTCATTGTTTTTGGGGACGAGTACAGAAATTGCTGCCTTGTGTTCCTAGAATCTTAAGAACACCTTCTTCTGTACGTTAATGTAGCAACTTTAACTCGGGAAAATAACCAAGGCTTTTCAACACAATGTCAGAAACCTATTATTTCAATAAGCCCACAAAATGATTCTTCTTACTTTCTAACTGCAGGATGTATTTTAACAATAATCTCAAGACAATAATCTCCTTGAATAATGTTACTTCCCCACACAAACCTAATGAGCTCCCAAAGGGATTAAGCCATCACAATAAAAAGTTCCTCTGAATTTCTTTGTGGATCAAGTTGTGTTTCCCTACATTTTACAATAGTACATTTTTGTTATTAGTTTATCGGTTTCCAATATTTCTTCCACGGGTCTATAAGTGAAAATGCTGTCATTTCTGAGGCCACTCAACTGTTATCACTTCTTGTTAAGTTTAATATCTTCATTGCTCATAGACCTGGTAAGGTTTGAATGTTCAATGTCACCCTCAGTGTCCTTTAAGGCTTAAGGAGCATGAAAAGCAACAACTTTTAAACTCCTCACTGAAAACACTGCAGATACAGTCTTTGATTCCCTACCTCCACCCAATTTTAGCACGTTTATTTCTGTAATATAAAATAGTTAATAATTAGATACTTCACTTTATTTTAATCCTGTCACTTACAAAAGGAAGCATTGAGCATATTCATCATTTTGCGTCAAACTTGTACTTTAAGTCTCAGCAACTGTCAACTTTCACTGAGGACTCTCACTTTAAAACCTGATACATTCACAAAAGCCTCGTTACTTATCCTGGAGGTATCAGTCTTATTCCTATCTGCAATTCCTGCCTGTGTATTCCTATTTTGAAAATGCAACAGAGAATCAACATGTTTCCTAAGAACCTGGGGGAAAAGAGGAAGTAGAGTCAAATAATTAAAGACTCATAAAAAATGGAAGAAGGGCTTTTAGCTACATGACTAATAAAGCATGCATCATTTATTTGCTATTCCTCAATTCAAGGTGACAATCCCTGCCACGATTAAATGACCGACGTGGAGGTGACTCAGCAATCTGACCCATGACTCACAGATCCTTCTACAGATATTACAGATGTTCCCAGAGTAAGTCCTACCCAGTTCTCCTTCCTTCCACATCACTCCTTTCACCCGTTAGGGCAAGATCATTCTCTTCAGAGCAAAGCCCACTAGATGGAGGCTGGGCTGCCAATGAGATTGATTTGTCCATAGTTTTTACATTTTAGAATCAATAACATGGTTTCTTCATTAATAACCATATTTCTGATTATAGTATCTGAGAGATGGTTATCCCTGCTACCTTTACTTGATGTGGCACCACTGTCATTCCTGGTTTGACAGGGATATCTCCTGTTAGTCTTATTTGTGAGAGTTGATGGTACAAGCTTTCTCATCCTCTTACAATAAACCATTACATTGCATACAACTTCCTTGTTTATCCATGTTGTGGGTGAACGCTGTTGTCATCCCTTATCTCACACACTGTTGTCTGGGTTGTTGGCTTGTAGAGCTCTCAGCTCTGACCTCTGCAAATCCGGTTGTTTAAGTGGTATTGTTCATCAAATATGGTGACTCACAGACAACCGTTCCCAAAGAGGGAGCGTCCAACACACAGACAGATCACGACTGAGACACAAGAGATTGCAGATGCTGGAATCTGGAGCAAAAAAAAACAAGCTGCTGGAGGAACTGAAACACCAAAGTCTGCAGATAGTGATTGTAGTAAAAGCACAGGAGGAACTCAGCAGGTCTCACAGCGTCCATAGGAGATAATGATATATGAGTGGGAAAGGAACATTGAGAAATGCTGCTCTAGACCTACTTCCTACTTAAATACTTTGCTTGAGAAAAATCGTCGCCGATCGTCTAACTCCTTTAGAGTTCTAAAACCCTGCACATGACAAGTCAATGAGGGGCGATTAAAACAGTGGTTCTCAAACTTTTTCTTTCCACCCACACACCACCTTAAGAGGTCCCTTCCTCATCACAGAGCACCTATGGCATAGGGGTTGCTTAAGGTGAATGCGAGTTGAGGGGGGCCCACCGGTAGAGTGGATGTAGGCCAAATGCAGACGAATGGGACTAGCTTAGCTATACAACATGGACTAGTTGGGCCAAAGGGCCAGCTTCAGTGCTGCTGTAGCTCCATAGCTATCAGGGTCTTTGAATGCTGATAAAAGATGTGCCAGAATGCTGGCAGTGAATCATCTACCTGATCTGAAACCGTACTTGTTATGGTGATGCCCCCCCCCCCCTCCAAGGTGGGGGTAAGTGTAGTATTCCAGGGTAATGATTCAGAGACTAAGAAAGAATGGCAATATCTATCCAAGTGTGAACATAGTCACAGTAACTTGAAAATGACTTACATTTAAAGCATCCTCCAGGCAAAGATACGGGTCAGGAAAGGCAAGTATTTTTCTATCAATTGAGCCATTGGACTTGTCTTTCAATTAGCTGGCAAGGTTTTCTGATGAAATGATGGGCATCAAACAGTTTTGCAAGATTTCAGACTATTTTCAGCATCGTCGTCCTATGAACAAAGCTCTCCACAGGGCAATACAACTGTAGGGTGTGCGTGGGAAGCCCACAGGAAGACTGTCACTTGATCACTGTGCCATTAAGCTAGTATACTTTCTTCTTTGCAAACAGCAGTGCAACATGCAAAAGAATTTTTATTGCAACTGTTCAATTTAGACATCAGTTGATTTTCCAAAAGCTTTAAATGAACAGAGAAACTATAACCAAAGTAATCAAATCTACCTATTGAAAGTCAATACAGGACAATAACCATTTCAATATATTGCAATTTTACTACCTGCAGGGCATGGTAGTGATGGGTTATATATATGCTTTGAATAATGGAGGTGCATTAACGTTCAAAGCGCTTTACATATCTCAGATCTGCATTGTCAGCCCCAGATTTCTGCACACCCTGGGGACAGAACATTCAACTTGACATCAAACTGAATGGATTTTATAAAGGCATGACCCACCTCCACACCACCCACCCGTCCGTCTCTCTCTCTCACACACACACACACACACACACACACAGAGGCAGGCTAGCTCACAAACTTTCCTTACAAATTCAAAAATACTTGCTCTTAAAGAATACGCCATTTAAATTTTGGTATCCTGTAGATCATGAAAGGTTTCAGAAGTAATTTTACCCAACTCCCCATCCACCACAAAAGTTATAGGCTAAGGATTCCTCTCATTGGCAAAAAGTGTGCCTTTGTGCAATGTTCTTCACTATTCTCTCTACACCCCACACTATTTGCCTTATTGCAACACTGGTGTCTTGTTTTTTTTGTTATTAGCTGTATCAGTTGCATTGCCTGGATAGTGTGCAAGATGAAGTTTCTTCCTGTATTTCAGTACAAGTAAACAATAAAAACAATTCATTCATTCATTGTTAATATCTCTCAAACTATTCTGTCAGAGTAGCTAAAATATTGGGCATGAGTTAATGACAATTAATAACAAGTTCAGGTGTCAATCAATGCCACTGTTCATGCAAATTATAACATTCCATACACTCAGGAGGGGAACAGTTTTCTACGTGTCATTTTAATTTGTGGCATTTAAATCTGATCTTTGCAAATAATTAATTGAAGCCAATGGATGATTTTCTCTTGAAAAGAGGGGATTCATTAGATATGTAGGTCATGGTATTACTGAGCATGCTATGTGACTAGAATTTATCTTTCAAATCTAATTTCCAGGGTTGTATGTTGCAGCCTTCTGTTAAAGCTCTTGGTGTTCCAGCATTAACCCTTTCAGTGGGGGGGGGGGGGGAAAACCCCAACCAGAACATTGGCACAGTCCTTAGTTCCGCAGCACTTTTCAGGATTGTTTCCCTCAGAGTAAGTTCAAAATCCCTGCTGATACTCTGAGTTATTGGTGACTCAAATATACTAGAAAATGAGTCCAAAACTTAATAACAAATCAAAAGTTCACTACAACCTACTTCTCCTGTACAATTCTCCGTGACTGACACCAGACTCCATGGAGCACTCCATTCAGGTCATGATTCCCAAAATCTTTGCATTTCTTGTTGGAAGTAGGCAGAAAACCCGTCTGATTGATGGAAGAAGTGTCCTTTCCAAAATTAGTCACCTTACATTTCCAATAAAGATCTCCATCACTTTAATAACTTCAGATGAAAATGGTGTCACAGCCCGAGTTATTATGTAAGGAATGGTCTGTGCTTAATCCATCATTGAATAATCATGTTTGCAAAGTATTTGTAAATTAGCCTTGGCACAATTCTGAGAGAGAATGCTTGGCCCTGAAATGTTTCTCCTTCCATGGATGTTGCTTGGCTTGCTAGGTGCTTCAAACACTTTCTGCTTTAATTTCAATATTCCAGTATCTGGAAGTTTTCTTGATTGCTGCAATATGAGGAGACAAAGATCTTTGGGCATCCTTGAAAAAGTTCAGAATCAGAATTTATTATCGTGAACAAGTCAAAAATTTTGCGGCAGCTTTACTACAATAACATATATATATATATATATGTGTGTGTGTGTGCACAAAAAGTAAAGCAGTGTCTTTGGTTCACTGATTATTCAGGAATCTGATGGTGGAGGGTAAGAAGCTGTCCCTGTGCCACTGAGTGCTCGTCTTTAGGCTCCTGTACCTCCTTCCTGATGGTAGCAGAGTGAGTAGGGCATAGCCTGGGTGGTGGGGGTCTTTGAGGATGGAGGCTGCTTTTTTAAGACACTGCCTCATGTAGATAGCCTCGATGGAGTGATGTCTGGTGCCTGTGGTGTTGCAGACCTAATTAACAACCCTCTGGAATTTTTTCTCGTCCTGAGATTTGGCACCTCCATAGAGACGGTGATGCAACCAGTCAGAATGCTCTTCGCGGTCCACCTGTAGAAGTTTTTGAAAGTCTTCAGTGACATACTGAATCTCCTCAAACACCTCACAAAGTATAGCTGCTGGCAGGCCATCTTCGTGATTGCATCAACATTGAATTGGAAACTATATGTTTTGTCATGGCCTGCTCTTCCCCAGTCAGGAAATTGTGGCTCTTTGAAATATAGTTTGCTGACTATAGGAGTTAGAAGGCCTGGTTATCTATATCTCATCCAAGTACAGAAGTGATAAGAAAAGTTTGATTTAGTAAGGAAGTTTTAGTGAGCTTAGGCCTGATTGTGCCCCTGCAAAATGCAGGAGGGTTATTTTTGAAGAATATTTTCTGTCTCTATATTCGCCATGTCCTTGCATTAGTGCCTGCTCAAATCCAATCAAGCATTTACGACATCTCCTTGCATTAGTGCCTGCTCAAATCCAACCAAGCATTTACGACATGTCCTTGCATTAGTGCCTGCTCTAATCCAACCAAGCATTTAAGACATGTCCTTGCATTTGTGCCTGCTCTAATCCAACCAAGCATTTTCGACATGTCCTTGCATTAGTGCCTGCTCTAATCCAACCAAGCATTTACGACATGTCCTTGCATTAGTGCCTGCTCTAATCCAACCAAGCATTTACGACATGTCCTTGCATTAGTGCCTGCTCTAATCCAACCAAGCATTTACGACATGTCCTTGCATTAGTGCCTGCTCTAATCCAACCAAGCATTTACGACATGTCCTTGCATTTGTGCCTGCTCTAATCCAACCAAGCATTTACGACATGTCCTTGCATTAGTGCCTGCTCTAATCCAACCAAGCATTTACGACATGTCCTTGCATTAGTGCCTGCTCTAATCCAACCAAGCATTTACGACATGTCCTTGCATTAGTGCCTGCTCTAATCCAACCAAGCATTTACGACATGTCCTTGCATTAGTGCCTGCTCTAATCCAACCAAGCATTTACGACATGTCCTTGCATTTGTGCCTGCTCTAATCCAACCAAGCATTTACGACATGTCCTTGCATTAGTGCCTGCTCTAATCCAACCAAGCATTTACGACATGTCCTTGCATTAGTGCCTGCTCTAATCCAACCAAGCATTTACGACATGTCCTTGCATTAGTGCCTGCTCTAATCCAACCAAGCATTTACCACCATCTCATTCCTCCCACTGCAGTGCCTATGATTTGCAACCTGTGAATGCTGGCAATATTTTATTACAACTCGTAATAAAATGTTACTCCACATGACCCAACCCTAACTCCCCCATCCACCCCTATTCCTTCTCTCCGAAACCTGCAAGTTTTTAAAACCCAGCAAAAGCAATGCTGTAGAAGCTCAGCAGGTCAAACAAAGATTCGGCCCCCTGCCTACATTTTGCTCATACCTTGATGGTGGGCTCCTGAAACCTTGGATATGTATCTATCTTTAGTACAGGTGAGTTTCTCCAGCATTGTGTTTTTACTTCAATCAAGGCATCTGCAAACTTTTGAGTTTTACTCTAATTTTTAATTTTTCTACTCCATTTCTGAACTTCTAACTTTATTTTCTGCTCCTGTTTTCCTCTTTGTCGGTGTGCGGAAGTGTGGGATCTGGTCATTCACCAGAAAGGAAAAGAGAGCCACCTGCCATTTCAAGGTAACAGACCAGGTCACAGTGAGCCCTCCTGCTCTCAAACAGTTAAGTGCTTTGACCCAAATAGTGCAGGGATCTAATGCCTGCATCTCAGATGTGTCTGTATATTGAGGTTTAATCCATCATCTTGGGGATTTATTTGATTTGCTAGAACCATCTGCCACAGGAGTTGAATGATGCACTGGCTATTATTTCAGGAAGTGCAGGATTACAGATGCTGCACTGTGAAAGGGGTTGTGTTCTGCATTGGGCTGGCTGGAGGCAGAGCTAATTATTCAGATTACACCACTCATTTAGGAAAAATAGCAGGAAAAACAATTGTCTTTTATTCCATTACCAATCCACTGTATTCCAGGAAAAAGTCCAAATCCACACCCTATGAATGAACAGCCTAATATTTCCATGTCAAAATGTCAGAGCATTTTGAAAAAAATAAAATGTTTTAAATTGTTTTATTATTGGATTTTAAATTAATTAAGGTCCCATCAGATTACTTCTTACATTATTTAGATTTTAAAATCACTTTATTTATTTATTTAAAACAATTTTTTTTTAGACATACAACATGGTAACAGGCCATTTTGTCCCATGAGTCTGTGCTGCCCAATATCCCCCAATTAACCTAGAGCCCCCGGTATATTTTGTACTGATTTCCCCCAATTAACCAAGAGCCCCGGTACATTTTGAATGGTGGGAGGAAGCCCACGCAGATACAAGGAAAACATGCAAACTCCTTACAGACAGCGCAGGATTTGAACATCAGTCCTGTTCCAATCGCTGGCGCTATAAAGGTGTTGCACTAACCCCTCTGCCGACCATGCCACCACTTCTTATTGATCATTTATCAATCTTTCTTAGTTTCTCATTTCTCCTTTATGACATAAACATTATCTTGAGGGAAGGATCTTGTTCAGGTAGCATCTTCAAGTTTTCTCGTATCTCTCCTCTGCAACATTAATCTCTAAGTGACAATTCAAAGAAATCCTTTTAACTGAAAGGATTCATCGTCTTAACAATGCTGGGATTAATTGTAGGAACACAGTATGGATGCACAAAATAGAAGATTTCTGAATATCATGTAAAGATTCTGAGCAAAGCTGATGAAGATGATTTTTATCCTGTGCTTTTTGGCCTGTAAAGTGGTGGTTCTGTTCATGAGTAAACCACAACAAGAAACTACTGTACTATAAGACCTAGAAGCAGAAATGGGCTATCCAGCCCATTGAGTCTGCCCCGCCATTCAATCATGAGCTGATCCATTCTCCCCCTCAGCCCCACTGCCCAGCCTTCTGCCTATAACCACTGATGCCCTAGCTAATCAAGAATCTATCAATCTCTGCCTTAAATACACCCAATGACTCGGCCTCCATACGGCCTGTGGCAACAAATTTCACAGATTCATCACCCTCTAGCTAAAGAAATTCCTCCACATCTCTGTTTTAAGTGGACGCCCTTCAATTCTGAAGTTGTGCCCTCTTGTCCCAGTCACTCCCACCTTTCTACATCTACTCTGTCCATGCCTTTCAACATTCAAAATGTTTCAATGAGATTCCTTCCTCATTCTCCTAAATTCCAACAAGTACAGGCGAAGAGCTGTCAAACGTTCCTCATATGGATAACTCTATTGTTCCCAGAATCATCCTTGTCAACCTCCTCTGTCATATCCTTTTTTAAATGAGGATCCCAAACCTGCTTACAGGTCATATCACAGAACAACATGATCACATCAGAGAAGTATAAAATATGTAAGGGAATTTTACATGCATTATTTGTATAATTTTTGTATTCTATATTATTTTAGACATAATTGAACAATTAAATCATAACTCATTATTATAATGATAGAATTTGATGTCCTGAATAAAATAAGTTATTGTAATAATTATGGTTGTTTCTAATTTTAAATTGATATATGACATAAATATGTGATTTATGTTATTCATATACCTTGTGTATTTTTAAAAGAAAGAAGTTGACAGAATATCACAAAAATAGGTTATTATAATAGAAGAATTTTAAGGTGATTCTCTGATCAGCAGTCCAAAATCCATAAAATACAGCCAAAAGTGTTCAGGCAGCAAAATCTTCATTGTCCAGTGTAATCTGAAAAATTTAGATTTAGACAAACAGCGCAGTAATGGGCCCTTTTGGCCCATGAGCTGTATTGCCCAATTATACCCAATTGACCTACAACACCTGGTACGTTTTTGAACGGTGGGAGGAAACTGGAGCGCTGAGAGGAAACCCATGCCAACACAGGGAGAACAAACTCCTTGCTGACAGCAGGGATTCAAAACCCTGGTCCCAATTGCTGACGCTGTAGAAGTGTTGTGGTAACCATCTTCCTGTGCAGCCCCCACTAACTGTGGAAAGTCAAACCTTTAAATATAATTATATTAAAGTTAAGCTGCATGAATATTATTTAAATGAATGGGGGTGTTTTGATGTTATCCTGAAGTTCCTGGTGTGCATTTTGCTGGCATCAATGTGCCATATCACATGAAAAAAGGTTATTTGGCCCATCGAGTCTGTGCTGAACACTATTTACACTATTTGAATGTGAACCCATTTGAGTCTAGATAAAGGGTTCTGGCCTACAGTACTTACAAATCTTTTTCTCCAATTGATGTTGCTCAACCTGCTGAGATTCTCCAACATATATTTTATATTTCCAGATTTCAGCATCGGTAGAATCTTGTGTCTCCATGAACCCATTTTATTCCCCTTACACCCTCCTCTAAAATTTAAGGTAACCAATTAATGTATGAATTACATGCCTTTTGGATCTGGGAGGAAAGCAGAGCTCAGGAGGAAACCCATAGCCACATGGAAAATTGGGTCAGGTAGATTGAACCAGGTCACTGGAGGTTGAGGAGACCGAGGGACCCACACAGACTGTGGGGAGCTGGAGACCGGCTCATGGGAACCAGGTATTGGAAATGGGATTCGAGAGGGTGCTGAGGGTAAGAAGGGCTCCTGGAGGGTCTCACGCACTGAAGGCTCCTGATTGTGTCGGAGGTTTGGATCTGGAGCTCGTGTTGCCGATGAATCAAACAGGAGTCTGTGCAGCTGCAGAGGTTGCGGAAGCGCTGGTGGTGAATTCACTCAGGGCCTCTGAAGGGACTCTCTTTTGCTTCTCTTTCTCTCATACTTTAAGGTGTGCCAAGCAACACCAATGGCAACTCTTTGTCTATCTTAAGGCTGGCAAAAGTAAAAGTATATCATGTATGTTACATTTTAATGTATTATTACATGACAATAAAAGGAAACTTGTGACCGTGTATTAGTAACATCACTGTGCTGCCCTATGATACAGACCATACTCACCCTGCCTATCCAAAGATCCTGTCGGATGTCCTAGGGATGGCAGTATTAAAGGTAAAGGTTCCATTATTGTATTAGATTGTAACATACATGAAATTCTTTTTAACTTTTGTCTACTGTAAGGCAGATGGAGAGTCGTCACTTTGTCCAGCGCTCCTCACAGAAACCTACAGCACCTGGTTTTCCTAGGTGGTCTCCCCTCTAAGCATTGACCAGTAGCTCCTGAGATCAGATAATTCCAGGTATATTCAGGCTATTAGGTGCTGTAGTATTTACAAGGGAAGCTTGTAAATTCTACTTCTCTCAGATAGACCCGATGATATTTGCCCTATTGGGTAAAGCTAGCATTTAATGCCAGTGCTAAATCCCTGAAGCAGTTGATGCAGGGTCTCCTTCCTGAACTACAGGTCCGCATGGTGAGAGTGCTCACATGGTGCTGTTGGGTAGGGAGATTCAGGAGTTCTATTCACTGATGATGATGCAACAGTTACATACTTCCAAGCAGGAAGTTCAACTTGGAGGTTGTGGTCTTTCCATTGTCCTGCTGTACACTCTTGTTGAGGTTTGTGGGTTTGGGAAGTGATGTCAAAGAAACATTGCTGCCTTGCATCTACTTGACACTGCAACCTGGCTGCCCTTATGGTTGAGGGTGAATATCTAAGCCAGTAGACGCATAATCCTGATGAAGTATCTTCACTCTCCATTGCCCTGCTTGTCGGACTGGAGGGAGGACTCAGAACACCGGTTATACCATCTTTACCTCCTACCTTCACTGCAAGAACTGCTGAGTTTCTCCAGCATTTCTGTGTTTTTACAACAATTGCAGCATCTGCAGACTTTCAATTTTTGACCCACTGGGTTCCTCGAGCTACTCGTGTTTGCTCCATATTCCAGCATCTGGATTCTCTTTGTGACTCCAGAGCACAAAGCTTTGTCCCGTATAATTATATGGACAGACCTTAAAATCCTTAATTTAATTTTTGATATCAGTTAAATAATTATCAATATAATGATGTGAAAAATAAAAAGCAATTGGATTATGATTTTAATACTTTTTCAGGAGGTTTACAAGTTTAGTTAAAGTCATGAAATAGTAGAAAAGGGAGACAGTATATCATGTCTGCACCAGTCCTTTCAAAGAACCACCGAGTTAATCCCACTCATGTATTCTTCCTAATTGTTGTACTCCAAGTACTAATCCAATCCCATCATCAAAGCTAGAACTAAACCTAAAGCAGCAGTCCACAACTTGAATTTAAAAGCATTTTCAAATCTCACACCTCTTGTGAAGCAAAATAATTGCTCATCATTTTGGACATGGCTCTTTTCCTAACCATCTTAAATCTGTGCTCTCTACTGATCCACCCTGCACCCACTCAAAAGATGCTATTTTCATTTAATCTATTTAAATCCACATGACTTTAAAGGCTTTATCGGTTGTCCTCTCTGCATAATGATTGACAAAGATTCAGAAATGCTCATGGAAAGTAGCAACTTACTGAGAAACTTAAAATTTCTAATGCATTTGTGATGGAATTAATCATGGATATTATTGTGGAAGCATAAAATACATGAATAATCTGTGTACCAAGGAACATGAAAGGCTTTCCATTTCATGTAGTTTGGACTTCCTGCCAGTAGAGGGTGAATCCTCCATGTTATATGCCTAGGAAAAATTCTGAGTCCACAGGCATCGTGACTTGACCTCACAACGCATATGTACCAGTATATTTGTAATTTAATATGGGATGGCCAATTGCTCTCGTCTTTATTGAAAATTATTGTTCTTACACTGCATTCATTATCCCAGGGAGTTCTAACAGGCAATGTTATTTTTGAAGTTAAGTCTCTGTTATAAAATGGAGATATTGTTTGACAGATAGAACTTGAGTTCTGTACAGATGCTAAAAGGCTAACAATTGAATTTCTAGCTCTGGTCAACAAAGATATGAATTCCATTTATATCCATTATCACAAAATGAAAGAATCCATTTATTTTCTCAATCATTTATGAAATGAGTACTTTCCTCCTTGATGATCCACCAAAGCCATTCCCAACAGGGGCCTATACAGCATAGATAGTTTTAATGCTGTTTATGTGGTCAGTAGGAGAGAAGTATGGAAGATACCATAACTTGACTGGTTCACAGGGAAGGGAAACCATAAACTTTGAATAGAGTCCTGGGTGTGGCGGGAACCATAGCCAAATAGAGGTTGAGAATGGTTGATACCAGATGATTCAAACTCTTATTCAGATTTTTTTAAAACCTGTATTTTGTTATAAACCATAACCTCCAATATTTACCTTCTCCAAATCCAGGTTGGTTCAATGAAATTCTGTACAATAATAAAGAACTTTCATTAAATTAAACCACCTCCCATGAACAGGATTATAAATATACCAATAATGTCTCTTCTCTTCCCAGTCCAGACACAACACATGCAACATCCTGGCAAGGCATTGGGCAGTAAATTACTTCTCACACAATACTGTGAATCTTATTTTACATGCAGAAAGACCACTGAATCAGGATATGTTCTGCGGTCTACTAATATTTTACCCTCAGCATGTTAGGTAGATATTTTTGAAGAAATGTTAAGTTCACAATCAATGTGCTATGCTTTTCCGTGAAACAAAATAATGATGAAAGTATTTGTGATCTAAAACTCCTGACTAATGGAGGGGATGTTCCACCATATAGGGGTGTATAGTGTGAAAGCGCCAAAGCACAAGACAGGAAAAAAAAACTTTAGAGGGTTGTTAACTCAGCCAGCGACATCACGGGCACCAATTTTCACTCCATTGGGGACATCTGCAAGAGGTGGTGTCTTAAGAAAGCAGCATTTATCCTCAAGGACCCCCACCACCCAGGCCATTCCCTCTTCACGCTGCTAGCGTCAGGAATAAGGTACAGAAGCCTGAAAATGAGCACCCAGCAGTACGAGGACAGTTTCTTCCCCTCCGCCATCAGATTTCTGAAAGAACAATGAACCATAGACACTACCTTACTCTATCATATTTTCTTGCCCTATTTATTTATTTTTGAAATGCGATTTACTTGGACTGTAACGCTGCTGCAAAACAAAGAATTTTGTGATATGCTCATGTCAATAAATTTTAATTCTGAATCTAATGTAACACTTCTGTGGTCCTGGCTAACCTTGAGACTGCACAATCTAAATCCAATTTCTGAACAGTCCAACATCTTCCTATGTATTTTACTGCAGGTGTATCCTTGACTACTGACCTTTGTACGTTATGCAATTAAAAATAAAAGAACTTCGGATGCTGCCCAACTGAGAAACAAAACAGTAAATGTACGAAATATACAAGTCAGACAGCATCTGTGGAGAGTGAAACTGAGCTGACATTTCAGATTGAAGATCCTTGGTGAGAACTGAGAAAAGTGTAAAAGGGACATTAGTTTTAGGTTGCAAAGAGGGAGGGGGAGAGGTGGAAAGGACAAAACGAATATGGTGAAGCCAGAGTTTCCACAGCCGTTTATGTGGTATCCAGTTGATAGACTGATGCGGGGAATTAGAGAAAGAATAAATTAAGAAACAAGTAAAACAGTGAAGTGCAGGTCAGACCTGTTGCAGAGAAATAGGAGCAGAAAAAGACTATCTGGCTTGTTGAGCCTGCTCTGTCATTCAACAAGATTATGGCTGATCTGACAGTGGACTCAACTCCACATACCTGCTTTTCCCTTCATAAACCTTAATTCCCCTACAGTGCAAAAATATCTCTTGCTTTAAATAGGTGGAAGTGAAGGACCCCATTGCACCGTTGCTCAGTGTGTTTTCATTCAGTTAAACACGAAAATTTGCAAATACTGCAATTCTAGTTCACACAAAACTCCTGGCAAAACTCAGCAAGTCAATCGGCATTTTTTACATAAAAAATAAAGATACTTAACCAATGTTTCAGGCCCAAAACATCGATCATGTATCTTTATTTTCACTACATAAAGAACATTGTATGACTTGCAGGCGTGAACCAGAACATTCCAAATCACTGGCAGTTACCCAAAGCTTTGTGTGAAACTTTTATCTGCACCTTGGGCTTCCCTAGGAGTTTGTCCATTCTACGTTCACACTCAAGTTCTGCGTCCACAGTCCTAAGTTAAATAACCTGTTTACATTGACTTTATCCATGCCTCTCACCACTTACAATGTACAATAGTGAAAATACAAAAACTTTGAGGAGGAATGAAAGCCAGCCAGTCCATCTATTCTCATTGTAAGACTGGAAATACCATGCCACTTTCTTCCCAATCTCACCGCACAGGCAAATCTCCTGGGAGGGTCAAACCAAGCAGGAAAGTACAATTCAAAGAAGGTTGAAATTCTAACCTTCTCACTCAAATGATACTTTCCCCAGCCTCCAATACATGAACTGGTACTGTAGTCAACAAAACATTTTTTTCTAAAGTTTGGTATGGGTTTGAGACAGTAGGACTAAAAATGGTTTACAAATTAGTGAAGCGTATGACCATGAGAAAAAGTATTAGCTATTTGTCCCCTTGAACTTCCTCTGCTGTTCAATAAAATCCTATTTCATTTTCATGTTCAAATCCATTGATTTCAGTTTTGAACATACTCATCAAATGAGTATTCACAGCCCTATTTTGTATAGAGCCTAGAACCTGTGAGCAAAGACGGTTTTGATTGTCTCAGTCCTAGATAACCAACCACTTTGCTGAGAGCGCAATCCCAAATTCCAGGCTCTGTAGTCAGTGAAGTCTGCAGATCCTGTGATGGTAGTAAAAACATAGAAATGCTGGAGGAATTCGGCCAGTCTGGAAGTGTCCATATGAGGTAAAGAAGGCTGGAGCCCTTCACTGTGGGAAGGGCTCAGGACAACAACTCATCCGTCTGGGCACCCTCCAGCCAGATAGCATTGACATCGACTTCTCCGGTTTCTGTTGCCCCACCCCTCCACCCCAAATCTAGCCCTATGTCTCCTTTGCTCTAGCTCTGTCTTTCTTTTTTTCTTTCCATATCATCTTTTGTCCGCTGGCCTGTGCTCCTACTCTTTTCTTCTCCCCCAGCCTTTTTATTCAGGAACCTGTCTGCATTTTTATCTCATACTTTAAAGAAAGGCTCAACTTGTGATACATCTTTACCTCCTATCTATATGTGCCTCCCACATTTCTATGTTCTGTAGACAGTGAAGCAATCTCTCAGCTTCTGACCTAGAAAGTCCTCACCAGAGAGAAAAGAAAGGATCGACAATTTTTTTCCCCTCACATGATTATATATTTATATTTATAATACTTGCCTATTGAGGCGGAGGGTACAATATCACTTGAAATGGATTTGGATAGGAAGGTGAAAGGACAAAGCTATATATCAAAGATCTGGAATCAGAGTGGCGGCTCCAGTTAAAGGAGCAAATAATGCACTGAATGGACCAGATTTCATGCCGCAATTTCTGATCCGACACTTCCCTGTGCAAATCATTCTCCGGTGAAGGGGGCAAACCACTCTGTAACCTTGCCCACAGCAGCCAGATTTATTACAAGAATTATTCACTCACTGACATACAGGATGTGCAATAACAACTTTACATGTCAGTTTCACAGTCTCTGAAAGTGACATTTTCCATTAGCCCACTGTTTGGACAGGGTTGGAAATTATATTAATTTGCTTTGATTACATCACTTTTTACCCTCAAAGTATGGTTATTATGCCACATACATTTTATATAAGACAAAAGGAAATATTCTCTAATGGACCACTCACCTCCTCAAGTATAGAGGAAAAAAACCTCCCATCAATTAAAAATATTCTCAACCTCCCCTATATTAGATTAACTAAAATTAATGATTTGTCTGGACGTCACAAGTCCTGTCTTTCATAATGCAAAATGAAAGTGCAGAATCAAATGAATGTTTAAAATGAAATGTCCATTATTAATTTACCTTTGACTTTTTTTGTAGATTGTTCAAAAGGGATTTCAAATTGAATGCCTGGAACATATGCTGTTCAATAAATTATTCAAAACCAAGCTTAGTTAGAGCTAATTAAAGGTGAGCTGATTGAAAAAGTGTTTGGTTTAGGGCAATGGTTTCTCATCCTTTTTCTTTCCACTCACATACCACCTTAAGAGGTGGAAGGAAGGGTCAGTAAGTTTGCGGATGACACGGAGGTTGGAGGAGTTGTGGATGGAGCTGAAGGTTGTCGAAGGTTACACGAGGATATATACAGGATGCTGAGTCGGGCAGAAAAATGGCAGATGGATTTCAATCTGGATAAGGGCGAAGTGATGCATTTGGAAGGACAAACCAGAAAGCTGAATACAGGGTTAATAGTTGGGCTATTGGGGACTTTGGGGTTCAAATCCATACATCCCTCAAGGCCTCCACACAGGTTGATTAAGAAGGCCTATAGGATGCTGGAATTCATTAATAGGGGGGTTGAATTCAGTAGAGAGGTCATGTTGCAACCCTACAAATCTCTGGTAAGACCACACACATTGTGCTCAGTTCTGGTCACCTCATTATAGGAAGGATGAGGAGGTTATGGAGAGGGTGCTGAGGAGATTTACCAGGATGTTGTCTGGATTGGGAAGCAAGTTTTATGAGGCAAGTTTAGCAGAGCTGGGACTTTTCTCTTTGGATGTAGAAGGATGAGAGGAGACTTGATAGAGCTACAAGATTATGAGAGGCATAGATAGAATGGACAGCCAGCACCTGTTCTCCAGGGCAGGATCAGCAAACACCAGAGGACGTATGTACAAAGTTAAGGGAGGGAAATTTAGGAGAGATGTCAGGAGTAAGATTTTTTTTTAATATACACAGTGTTGTGGCTGCCAAAGGTGGTGGTGAAGGCTGAAACATTGGGGGCATTTTTAGAGACTCTTAGACACATGGATGAAAGAAAAATAGAGGGTTATGGGGTAGGGAGGGTTTTGCTTATTTTTTAGGAAGGAATATATAGGATGGCAAACATCGAGGGCCGAAGGACCTGTACTGTCCTAAATTGTTCTGTTCTTAAGTAATCCCTTACTAATCACAGAGTGGCTATGGCATCCTATGCCATAGGTGCTGTGGCTTGTAAAGGATTATTTAAGGTTGTATGTGAGTGGGGAAAAAAATTGTGAACCACTGGTTTAGGGGAAGAGATTACACTTAAACTGGAAACCGTAGTTTCATTCAGCAATATTGAAGCTTGATTTGAGCAAGGCTTTGTTCAAGTGTAGCTTATGATGGAAAATAAATTAAAAATGTATATTCATATTGGCAGGTGGATGGATGGGAGAGTTAGGAAGGGATATGGAATAGATGTTGGTCAGTGGGACTAAGCAGAACAATAATTCGTTACAGACTTGAAGAGCCAAAGGGTTTTTTTTTTTACTGTGCTGTAATGTTCTATGGTTGTATATAGTGTTTCTTACATTTCTTGAAGGAATCTGAAAGTACATTACCATCAATTATGTACTTTTAGACTGGTATCATGGGAAATGCAGAATCCATCTCCGCAGATAACCAAGTAATACTTGAGTGCAAGATAAAGTCTTTAACAATACAGGGAAACAGATTTTTTTTCAAAAGGTTTTCTTCCTGAAAAGAAAATGGGAATTATGATAGACAATTTTATAGAAACATATAGGATTATGAAGGGTATGGAGAGGATAGATGTAGGAAGGTTTTTTTGAGCTGGCCGAGGAAACTAAAACGAGAGGACACAGTCTCAAGATTCGGGGGAGTAGATTTAGGACAGGACAGAGATGAGGAAAAATAGTTTTTCCCAGAGAGGAGTGAAAGTTTGGAATTCTCTAACCAGGGAAGTGGTTGAGGCTGCCTCATTAAACATGTTTAAAATTCGGTTAGATCAATTTTGACATGATAGAGGAATTAGGGGATATGGGGAGAAGGCAGGTAGGTGGAGTCAGGTCATAAATTAGATCAGCCATGATCATATTGAATAGCGGAGCAGGCTCGATGGGCCATTTTTGGCCTACTCCTGTTCCTACTTCCTATGTTCCTATGTAATTTCAAGGTGAACACAGGATAATTTCAGATTGGCAGTATCACACAAGAAGTTGGAGAAACATGAAATGAACTTTTATTGAATGTTCAATCGCACAATGATGCCGGCGCAATTCATTAGTTCAACGGACCTAAAAATGTCTTGCTGCTGATTTTCATTTGTACTCAGCATCTGATGCCTCTCATGTCAGTGTCCAGCAATAGTCGGGCAGCAGTGATGGATTCAAGTTGCCCTGATACTGCTTTTCCGTAGTCGCAATGTCCTGGTGAAACTTTCACCATGTTGGTCACTGACTGCACCGAGATCAGCAGGGAAGACGTCGAAGTGTGAATGCAAAAAATAAATTTTCAGTGACACTTCATTGTATGCTTGAAGTAGACTTAAAATATGACAGGATATCACAAAAATAGGTTATGTGGTAGGAAAATATCAGCAGCCCAAAATCCATAAAATACACCCAAAAATATTCAGGAAGCAAATCTTCATTGTCCTGACCTATCTATCCAAGAGAATAATGATACCTTGACTTAATGTCTCATTTGAAATATAGCACCAGCAATTTCCTCGATGGTGCATTGTATTATCAGCACAGATTTCTGTGCTCAAGTCAAGTGGAGCCCTCCACATTGTAATTTGGAAGCAAAAGTCAAACTACAGGACAACAGCTGATATAAACTTATCTTTTACATCAGAGAGACTGGGTGCAGACTGGGAAATCGTTTCACTGAGCATCTTCACTCTGTTCCTGCAAGTGGCCAACTATTTTAATTCCACTCGCACACCGATAGATTTATCCATGGCCTCATGCACAGCCAAACCGAGGCCACCCATAAATTAGAGGAACAACCCGTAATATTCCGGCATTAACAACAATAACTTCTCAGGTTTCTGTTGGCTGGTCCCCTGTCTCTTTTCCTCTAGCTCCCCACTCCATTCCCTCTCCATTCAGAGAGCTATCCCTCCTCCTACCATTTCCCAGCTTTTTGTCTTCTGCCCTCTCTCTTAAGCTATATCTTTTACCTAAATTAATTTTCATTTTCCTTGAGCTGTCTGTTTTACTTCAGATAGTGTTATCATCCCCAACCCACACACATGCACACCCATTTAAACTTGAACACACTTGAGGCACAAACACACGCACACTCCATTGAAACTAATGATTGGATTTCCCCCTCTCTTTTTCTCTATATGATATAACTTTTCTCTATATGATATTACCTTTCTCTTTAATGATAGAAGGCTTTTTTTAAATTTAGGTGAAATTTAAATGATCCAATCCCAATCAATTTGATAAATTATGTTTCCAGAAATATTCTCAGAGGCCTGATTACCTTTAAGGCTATTGGAATATCTGACAATTAGCTTCAGAAACCTGTTCATCTTGTTCTTTTGCCTGGTATTAATGAAAATTTGCTGATACCCCATAGATCCTGCTTTGGTTAAGTTCATACTCTTGCCACCCCACGCCACCGAGATTGTATATTACTGGCTAACGTGTCAGAGAGTCAGAGTCAAAAAGGCATCTGTCATCAGTGAAATTTATGACAATATTTATATCAAACTGTTGCAATCACGGCACTCCCTCTACAATCATCCCCAATATCATGGCCCCACAAAGGCAATCCTCTACTGTACTCTCTGTACACCCACAACTGTGTGGCCAAACACAGCTCCAACTCCATCTCAACATTGTTTTAAATCATTGCTCTTATTTCAAGATTCCTTTTATTGTCATAAAAATTTAATATAGATGCTATACTTCAACGTTGTCTGAGTATTGTCTGGCACCACTGACAACAAGAGAAAGAGAAGCAAAAGACAAACCCTTCAGAGACAATGAATGTCCGTGGATTTGCCTCCTGCGCTCCCGCAGCCTTGCAGCTGCAACCTGAACTCCAGACCCAACCTCCCATCTGATCAGGAAGCCTTGAGCCCTGAAGCTCTTCTTGTCCTCAGCACCCTCTCAAATCCCAGTTCCTGGTTCCCTGCGTCTTTCTCCAGCAGCCTGTGTCGGTCCTTCAAACGCAAGCCGCCAATAGCCTGCGACCGGGTTCAATCTTTTTCCTGTGGGCGCAGCAGAATTACCACTTAATGGTAGTGCCAAAAAAGGTACGCATGTAAACAAATAAAAGAAATGTGAACAAACTGATTGCGCAATACAAAGAGAGAAAAAATAAAGTCCAAAAATAAGTCCCTGATTGAGTTTGTCATTAAGGAGTAACAGCTATTCTTGAACCTGGTGGTGTGAGTCTTGTGGCACCTATACCTCTTTCCTGACGGCAGCAGTAAGAACAGAGCATGTGCTGGGTGGTGTGATCCTTGATGATTGCTGCTGCTCTCCGATGGCAGCATTCCCTGAAGATGTTCTCGGTGGTGGTGAAGGGTTTGCCTGTGACGTCCTGGGCTGTGTCCACTACAATTTGCAGGGCTCTATACTCAGGGATTATGGTGCCCCATACCAAGACCATGATAGAGCTGGTCAGCACACTTTCCACCATACATCTGTAGAAATTTGCCAGGGTTTCTGGTGTCATACCAAACCTTTGCAAACTCCTGAGGACATAGAGGCACTGATGTGCTTTCTTCACAATGCCATCAATGTGTTGGGTCCAGAAAAGCTCCTCCAAGATAGTGATTCCCAAGAACTCAAATTCGCTCACCCTCTCGACCTCCATTTTCCCCAATGATCAGAGTTAGAATTAGGCTGTCAATATAAGAGATGGACAAAGAGTTTAGTTTAAAGGTTATTGATTTATCTTCAGCTTTTTAATATCTATTAGACCAGTTTAAAAAAGAGGTAGGTTATTAACACATAGATCCAAGCCAACCACAGGAAAGCTCTTGACTTTTAGTCAAGAGTTTCACCGTGCACTGTTACTTATGACAATCCATATAATTCCTGGCAGTATTCCATAGGTTTATGGTTGGATGACCGTGGCTTTTTATGCAGAAATTTGTTTCGTTGGCGCTGTGTTCCTTTTGAATTATGTATATGGTAAATTAAATCAACCATGCATTTTCATTTACTCTGGTGATTTAAATCATTTGTGAGCCGAATTTTCTTTTGACCTTTGTGAAATCAAATTATGCTACTTGTTACTGAGCATTTTCCCCCAAATTGTCTCCAGAATAAAAGCAGCTAATTAGGAGAGAGATCACATGGTGTGCTGGAGCAGGCAGTGCTATAAAGCTCCAAGGGAAAATTGGCTTTTTTTTTATTGCTTCTGTGGCATCGTGCAAGATCAGAGCTGCATTCTTCTGTTTAAAAGCATGTGCGGGTGAGGGCTCATCCTGGAGACCACAGGATAATAGGGAAGAGGAAAGCTTGGGGGTGGGAAAATCTGTTGTGAGACTTTTTTTTTTTTAAAAAGACCACGGCTACAAAACAGGGGAGCCAGCTGAAAGAGTGGAGTAAATATTCTTCAACGTTCCTGGCAGCTGCCTGGAAGATTCACTGCAGAATCATGCAATGGAGTGAGTCTCCGTTTATTTGGATAGAAAATTGCAGGCTGAAGATGCAGTGTTGAGACTCTTATTTTTGTCTTGGGTGTGCAAAAGCAGAATGCTTAGCCAAACTAAAGTACTTACAAGCAGATATCCAAGAATTCTTTGTCTGGCACTGAATAAAGACTGGGGGAGTAGTCATACACAAATAGCACTGGATCAGTGTAAGCACTCACTGAGGCACAGGAGATAAGAAATAAGAAGTCTTTAGCATCCACTGCTACAAATAGATATGGGATGCCGGACTTCATGAATGGAGACGCAAGAGTACAAGGCAAAGAAGACTTGCCAAATCATTTTAAATGATTATGCCTCAGTCAAATTGAGACAAAAGTCAGAGAGCATGGTATTTGGGGTAGGGTGCTGACATGGATAGAAAATTGGGTGACAGACAGGAAACAAAGAGTTGGGATTAACAGGTCACTTTTGGATGGCTAGATGTGACAAATGGGGCCCCGCAGGGCTCGGTGCTGGGTCCTCAATTGTTTATCATGTATATTAATGAATTAGATAAGGGGATTATAACTAACATTAGCAAATTTGCAGATGGCATGAAATTGGGTGGCAGTGTGAAGAGGATGTCAGGAAAATGCAAGGGGACTTGGACAAGTTGGGTGAGTGGGCAGATGCATGGAAGATGCAGTTTAATGTGGATAAATGTGAGGTTATCCACTTTAGTTGCAGGCACAGAAAGGCAGATTATTATTTAAATAGGGTCAAGTTAGGGAGTGGGGAAGTGCAACATGATCTCAGTGTACTTGTATATCAGTCACTAAAAGCTAGCATGCAGGTTCAACAAGCTGTGAAAAAGGCAAATGGCATGTTGGCCTTCATAAAAAGAGGAATAGAGCATAAAAATAAAGATGTCCTCTGCAGTTGTACAGGGCCCTGGTGAGACTACTTCTGAAGTACTGTGTCCAGTCTGGTCTCCTAATTTGAGGAAGGACATTCTCACTATTGAGGGAATGCAGCGTAGATTCACAAATTTAGTTCCTGGGATGGTGGGCTTGATATATGCCGAAAGAATGGATAAAATGGGACAGAGATGAGAATTTTTTAAAAATCCACAATTGGAATGCTTTGCCACAGAGAGTGGTAGAGGCAGGTTCTCTGGTTATGTTCAAGAGGGAGTTAAATAAGGTCCTTGTGGACAGGGGAATTAAAGGTTATGGGTAGAAAGTAGGGACAGGTCACTAATAGTGGAAGATCAGCCATGATCCAAATGAATGTTGGTGGGCCGATGGGCCTGCTCCAGCACTTATTGTCTAAATGTTAGATAGTTCATTTCAGGAAAGATGCCATGATGCTGGAGAGACCAAAAGAGAAAGACTAGAATGGCTCCAGGCACTTCTGAGAAGATGTAGGAACAATTTGGTGGAGATGTTTTAAATCAAATTTTGAAGACAGCCAGTAATATAAATAAACTAATTTAAGATAATTAGGAAAAAAAAACTAGGAGTAGTTGATGAGGAAATCTACTGTTTGTGTTGTGATCTGGAAAGGTAGTGTGAGCAGATTCTATTGTGATTTTTAAAAGGGAAATGGATAAATAGTGAAACAACATCATGGGCAAACAAGATAACTTTTTCAAAGCCTTTGCAGTACAATATGAGAATTTATTGTCATGTACACAAGTACAACGTCTAGATGCACAAAAATTCTTATTTGCTGCAGTCACCGGGTGCATAAGATACAAGAATTAGTATAAATTAAATTAGCATCATGCACCATAAGACAGAAAAAAATAAATGGACAGATTAAAAAGGGCTAATAAATAGGACGGGTTAATAGAACTTTCCACACTGTGTGATCCTATTGCATCAAGGATTGCCCTCATCTTTTTATTTATGGGATATTTGTAAATAGTTAGAGAAGATAAAACCCTCTCATTTTTGGGCAAGCTGAGTATGAAGAATGAGAGGTACAGTTCAGAGAAATCAGGAGAATTCTTCGTGTGGATGGGAGAACTTATCACTGTGATGATCTGACAACAAGAATATGGTATAGATCTGCCAGGAATCATCAGATGCTATAATCAAGTCAAGTTTACTGTCATTTGATTGGACAAGTGCAACCTGATCAAAGTGTTCTCTGGTCCTTGGGTGCAAAACATGCAGACATGCAACCAGACGTAACACACATACATACAGACAAGCAATACATATACAGGACAAGTATTTCATCTATACAAATAAATAAATAAATAGATAGATAAAGTTTGCTAGCTATGAAAGTCTCGGGAGGTTAGTGCGAGGAGCTGCTTTGGTCATTCAGAATTCTCACTGCGTGTGGGAAGAAGCTGTTCCTCGACCTGGTGGTGTTGGCTCTGAGACTCCTGCATCTCTTCCCCAATGGGAGCAGCTGAAAGATGCTGTGTGCAGCGTGGAAGGGGTCCTCAATAATTTTGCGCACCCTCTTCAGACAACAATTCCAGTAGATTGCATCAATGAGGGGAGGGAGATTCCAGTGATCCTTTCTGCCACACAATGTCCTGTGGATTGACCTCAGATCCATTTCTCTGTAGCAACCACACCACACAGTGATGCAGCCGGCTAGGACACTCTTGATAGACGTCCTGTAGAAGGTTGACATAATAATGGGCGGTAGCCCTGCCTGCTTTAGTCTTCTCAGGAAGTGCAGCTGCTGTGGCACCTTCCTGAGAAGTGAGGAGATATTGAGTATCTGCGATAGGTCACTCCAAGGAACTTGGTGCTCTCCACTCTCTCTGCTATAGAGTTGTTGATGAGGATGGTTGTTCCTGGTCCTCCTGAAGTCCACCATCATCTCCTCCGTCTTGTCCACACTGAGACTCAGGCTGTTACTCTTGCACCATTTCACATGATTTTTTTCCACCTCTTCTCTGTAGTGTGACTCATTATTGTTGCTGATGAGGCCAACGACTGCTGTGACATCTGCAAACTTAGATGGCACAACAGTAGTTGGCCTCAAATTATAATAATATAAAACACTGATTTGGTTAGTGATATGGCTGGATCTAAAAATATGTAAAACATTAGGTCATGGGTGCCTGTGAGAATGTTTTCTCCTTAACATTTAGAGCACCCTTTGGCAGTTCTACAGATTTGAATGCATATTTCAACAGAGCTGCCTATCTCTTCGTAGTCCAGCAAGAGTCAACACCTCTGGAGATTGGGGAAAAACTATGATGGCTACTGAATCATCCAATTAACAATTTGTTCTTAGATTTCCCCCCAGTCCCCCGTCCCCTGACCCATCACCACCTTATGCCCCCTCCCTTTAGGGGTACCTTCATTATGTTTCCATTGCTTTCTGTGATGAAGGCCAGGAATGGGTGGGGGGGGGGGGGGAGGGAAAGATTGTACTTGGAAGAGCAAGGCATGTTGATTTACTTGTGCCCCCCCCTCCTTTTAATTCCTAAAACTATTTTCTTTTCATGAAAATCAAAATTAGAAGGCATCCAGCTATAAATCCAGACTGAAACCCTGAGTTTCATGCCTGTAGCTCGGCAACCGGAGGAAGTAGAAAATCATTAGGGAGCCTGGTTTTGTTCGTTAGAAGATATTTCTGAAGTTACTGCCTGTATAATCTATGAACAGGCACAAAGATAAATCCTCTGTTTGCCAAGCATAACAAATCCCATCGCAGCTACTACTGACAAATCCACTTAACATCAGCGCCCAGACTGTCGGTCCAGGTTTGGGCCAGGCGCTGTTACAATGACTTCTCTTTAGATCTTACGCTTGTCAGAACGTAATGGTACATAATACAACTGGCAGATCGTAGCTTTATTGTGTGAGGGCTTTGTCAGTCTAGTTATTTTAGTATGGCTTCATTCCTTGTCTTGTCAACTTAATAATACTTAGTCTTGGCAAAGAAAATATCTGCTGCTACTACAGATGACAGTTTTCTCTATTTTGTTCAATGTAACTATTTTATTCTATAAAACCCAGCTGTCACAAAAATCTCCAAGATGCAAATCTTTAGTTTTAGTGATGTCCTTGTGAATTGTGTCACCTTTCAAAAGGAGAAAGCAGAGACATTTGTAAATCGTTAATCCGCTGAGGTTCCTTCGACACAGATGTACTGCCAACACCTACCCCCCCCCCCCACCCCCCCACCCCAGAGCTCACAGGTTTTTATATCTCCTCAAAATCTCCCTCTAGGCTCTGTGCTTTAATGCCTATAATGCTCGGAGTACAGGAAACCCTCTAAATGCCCGATATCTCCAGGAGTGCATGAGACCCACGCCCACTTTTAGAAGCCAGAAATTCAAGCTTTATTCTCAGCTGGTGTCCCAAGCTTGCACCCTTCACTTCTGCCTTGTGACAAGTAGTGTGTGAGTATAACTCAGACTCTTCAGGAAGGGAAGGAAGAAAAAAAAAATCCAAAGGAGAATTAGCAACCCCAGCTTCAATTAAAGCCAGTTAACCAGGTGGAAAATCTCTGGCTAATCTTTAAAATGATCACTTCTGTAAGATTCTTACTAATCCTGAAAGGGTTAACGCAGCTAAATAAAAATTTGGTGTTTATCTGAATTAACATCTCTGGGATCTTGCACAAGGCTCTAAGGTCAACATGACATGTTTTCCTTAATAGAAGCTGCAGGCTTCCAGATTCATGAGCCAAATACACCCTCCATGGAATTCCATGCATAATATAATATTTTTACTTAATTCACAGAATGTGGGATCTAGTGGCATTTATCACCCAGCTCCAACTGTTGTTGGACTTAGAGACTTACAGGATCACTACTGAAAGCATTCAGAATCAAACATGCTGCTGTAGGTCCGCAGTCATAAAAGGAACAGAGAATGTAACAGCCGCAAGATTCCATCACTACTAGAGATTAGCAAAACAGATTTTTTTTTTTGGTAATGCTAATCTTTTAATTCCTTTTTTTTCTGACAGCCTAAGCAGTTTCTATACCAGTAACTGTAAATGAAACAAACTGTGAAAAATTTGTGCACTGAACTGAATTCCAATTTCCCTGATGCATTGTTGGGGATTTGAACTCACAACTCATGTCTCAAATAAGTTGGGCAGAAGGAACAGAAGCTGTTCAAGAACAGTTTCTTCAGGCAGCTTTCAGACTCTTGAAACTCCCCTTGTTACACTAATCATGGATACTCCGACCCCAGAAAAGGACTGTCTGCACTAATGCAAGTCACTTTTTTCACACCAGGATTACCATGAATATGTATTTATTGTCTTTTTTAATTTAATTAGTTTACTATTATAGTTAAACTTTGCAAGAACCTGATTGGCTGGGGCAAGTAAGAATGCTGATGCATACGTAATTGTACAATGTATATGACAATAAACTCAGAACCATAGAACAAAACAGGACCTTCTAGTCTATGCCAAACTATTATTCTGCCTAGTCCCATGACCTGCACCCAGTCCATATCCTTCCATACCCTTCCCATCCATGTTCCTGTCCAAATTCTTCATCGTCATTAGTCCAGGTATCAGGATGACTCAACCACTGTGCACTACACAATACCAGCTCATGGTGTTATACCATTAATCTACATCGACAGCATCGAGTCCATGCTGCTGAAGATCCAGCTGCGCTGGATGGGTCACGTCTCCAGAATGGAGGACCATCGCCTTCCCAAGATCGTGTTATATGGCGAGCTCTCCACTGGCCACCATGACAGAGGTGCATCAAAGAAAAGGTACAAGGACTGCCTAAAGAAATCTCTTGGTGCCTGCCACATTGACCACCGCCAGTGGGCTGATATCGCCTCAAACCGTGCATCTTGGCGCCTCACAGTTTGGCGGGCAGCAACCTCCTTTGAAGAAGACCGCAGAGCCCACCTCACTGACAAAAGGCAAAGGAGGAAAAACCCAACACCCAACCCCAACCAACCAATTTTCCCTTGCAACCGCTGCAATCGTGTCTGCCTGTCCCGCATCGGACTTGTCAGCCACAAACGAGCCTGCAGCTGACGTGGACTTTTTACCCCCTCCATAAATCTTCGTCCGCGAAGCCAAGCCAAAGAAGAAGACATTTGAGAGTATGGTCTCCATTCGGAGATACTTAATAGATTTTCCTTCTTCCCTTTTCTCTGTTATTCTTACTTTTCTCTTTTGGGTCCCATCTTCTGTCTCTTCTCTGTAACTTTATCTTTCTCTTCCTGTATTTTATGTTTATTGAGCTCTGTTTTTTCACACTTTTTTTTTCTTTTTTCTGGAGAGGGCTGTTTCCACCCGACCAGCCACTACTCCATCACATGATTCCTCCTCCAGCGATCACAATTCTTTAACTCTAGGTGACAAACATGTTCAGAAGTTTAGCAGATTACCTTTCAGAGTTTTAGTCGCCTGTTTGTGAAGGGGGCAGGGTGGCTGAAGAGAGTTCATTGTGTATAAGTGAAGGAGGCTGTAAAATGCAACAGCCAATTGTTAAAAGAGAAATGTAGTAGGCAGCTGACATTTGACACATGGATGAGAGAATATTTGACATCTCAAGCTTTTCAGTCCCGAGTGCAGGACAGAACCTCAGACACTTTCTCACCTTCCAAAAAGAAAACTAGCATTGAGGCGTTGTCAGTATTTTAGTAGCATCACACCTAGCCTCTTGAATAAAAAGGAAACATAAAAGCTTGTGTCATGTTTGGTTATGGGGCTTGGCAGGAAAATAGAACAGCCACATTTTCTTTTATTATTTAGTTACAACAAGGTAGAAGCCGATTCCGGCCATTGAAATCCATGTCGTCTCCTAACACTCAATTTACCTACAACCCCGTACATTTTGGGGGATGGGAAGAAGCACCCGGGGAAAACCCACACAGGTCATGGGGAGAGCGAACAGGCTCCTTACAGACAGCGCTGGATGTGAACCTGGGTCGCTGTGCTGTAATAGCAACGTGCTAAATGTGCTGCCCCAATTAAAAGAGCTTTGATCCGAATGAAGGGTGGTGAAGGAAGGATGGTTATAATCTGAATGTTCGCATTATGACACTGCCGCAAAACACCAAATTTCATGACTTGTTCAAGACAATTTCTGATTCTGTAGACTGAGGAGCCAGATGGCCTACCTTTCTCCAAATTCTTTAATTCAGTGCCACCAACATTGTACCAGTCCGGAAAGTAATCACAGGAGATCAATTTTAAATTCTGGACAATCAATTCGGAACTGGACCCTGTTAACGTCATAGCTTTCTGATTTCGAGATGAAAAGGAGATTTAATGCTGATTAGACCCAGTCTTAAGCCTTTTACTCTTTGAACTTGGCATTATCATTGATATTATTGGAGCACATGAATGGAGGATCGAAGGAGGAACTAAATCCCATTCCTCCTTCTATACTTCCTGTTCATATGCATTTCCCACCAACCCCCCCCCCTCCCCCTCACTCAACCCCCTCACCTCTCCAACAAATTTGAAATACTTGCATTTAGATTTTAGATTTCATGGATTTGGTTAGGTTTCACAGCCTTCTTCCTCAGCTTCAAATTGTCTGCTTCACACTGATTTGTGAAAGCCTTGTCATGAGTGATGAGGTGAGAGCTTTTAACTTTTACACCAAGATCCTAGCTGGTTACAAATACACGTATACAATGACTTCTAAGCCAAATTAAAGAGATTTGTATTAATAGAGATTTTCAAAGACATCCCAAAATAGTTCACAAGGACTTATCGTGAAGTGCAGCTGTTGTTTTGCAGACATATGCATCAGCCATTTCAAACAATTTGGATTGTACTGCCTTGAGATCAATGAGTTATCTATTCAAGGTCTTTGAAACAGCAAGGCAATTTAAAGTGGAGAGAAACAGGGATGTTTATTTTGTCTGCTGGATCAACCTTGGACAATCGAATGCTCACCATTTACGGAGAAATCTGAAACCCATTCATCATACATCACTAAAAAACACTCCTCCAAAAAAGTTGAAGATGGTAGAGTGGGTGAGGGTGTGTGTATGTGTGACGTGAGGAGAGGGAGGTGGAGTATTGGGAGAAAGTTGATAAACCTTTTTTTGAAGCTGAAATTAAATTATTTTATGAAAGGAAACAGACAGATATTGGAAATCTGAAATGAAACGAGGAAATATCAGAAATACTGAGCAACAATAGAGAGTTTTAAAGCTTCAGAATAACGGCCTATGGTCAGAACACAATAGTTTGAGATCTACATGCTTTAAGATGTGGAGAAAAAGGAAAAAGTAGAGATTTTCTGTGATTATGGTGGAAGGGAAAAGAGATTAGATAATAAATGTGTAAATAAATTAATGGTTTATTGTCATATCCACAAGTACAATATGTAGATGAAATGAAAATTTTTCTTACTTCAGCTTCCAATGAGAGAAAAAATAGAAAATAGGTAAATAATAACAATATACAGTGGATAAAGTAGAAAGAACAAATATTGATTCAAGATTTAGTTTATTGCCATGTAATAAAGCATGGTCATATTGCATGAAATTTCTTTTGTCGGCTGTAAGGCGGACAGTATCGCCATCAGCAGAAATTGCCTGAAGAAATTACCAGTCAGAGAAAGAAGCAAAAGAGAGTCCCCCAGAGTCACTGAGTGTCTGTAAATTCACCACTAGCGCTTCCGCAGCCACACAGAGTCCAGTCCAAACCATTGACAGCCAGAGCTCCATATCTAATCCTCTGACTGTCAGGAACCCTTCAGCACCTCCCGGTTCCAATACCTGGTACCCCTTCAGCCAGTTTCAAGCCAGTCTCCAGCAGTCCGTAGCCTGGCACGAGTCTCCCAACAGCAGCCCACAGCCTCTGTGGGTTCCTCACCTCGAGTCACCAGCAGCCCGCTGCATGTATTGGTCTTTCAGCCGCAGAGCCCCCTCACTGGTCCACCGCCATGGTCACCATCCCCTTGGGTTGTCTCTCTGCTTTTCCTTCTCAGATGGGGGAATGGTCTCCACATTTTCTGCTCCCTGGAGTCTGCAACCCCTTGTGGCTGCTGCCGATCAGAGGGCACGTAGTCTTGGGCACAGACCCTGCGGTCGCAGGATTTTAAATTAAACTACCGTCGGCTCCTTTAATAGGCCATTCAACGCCTGTACGGAGCTGACAGCAGTTAACGGGGCGGTTGGACCCAGTGTGTTCACACCAGCGCTAGCACTACCATTACAGCATCTCCAGCAGTGCCGCCATTTTAGAATCATGGTCTGAAATTACCAAAGGAAATCTGGACTAGTTTGTTGATTATCTGGAGTTGCTGAACTCAGTGATGAGACTAGGAGTGTGTAACCTGTCTGCTGAGAAGCTGTTCCTCAACCAGAGTGCAGGAGGCTGAAGAGAGAGAGTCAGAGTGGAAATGAGGTGGGTCATTAAAGCAACATATGACTGGAAGAATAGGGTCTCAATGGCAGATTAAATAGAGGAATTCTGCAAAATAGTTATCTCATTTGCATTCAATCTTCCAGTCTACAGTAGATTGATTTTGTTAGGATAATAAGGAGATTGAAAACTTGGCTGAATTGTGCACCAAAAAAACCAATGTCACCAAAACCAAGGTGTTGATTGTTGACTTCAGGAAGGGAAAACCAAAGGTACACAATTGGGGGATCAGAGGTAGAGAGGGTGAGCAAGTTTCTTTTTTGAAGACCTCTCCTGGACCCAACGCACTAATGGCATCATGAAGAAAGCACGTCAGACCCTCTACTTCCTTAGGAGTTTGCAGAGGTTTGGTATGGCATCGTAAACCCTGGCAAATTTCAACAGATCTGTGGTTGAAAGGGTGCTGACCAGCTGCATCAAGGTCTAGTATAGGGACAGCAATAGCCCTGAATGGAAAGCCCACAAAAGGTAGTGGATACAACTCAGGATATTACAGGCAAAAACCTTCCTACCATTGAGAACATCTAGATTTATTGTCAGAATACATGTATGACATCACATACAACCCTGAGATTTTCATTCCTGCAGGTGATGCAGAATTAACACTTATTGGTAGTTTAAATAAAACTGTACTCAATGTTAACAAACTGCCCATGCAATTTGGAGGGGGGGGGGGAAAATCAATAAAGTGCAAAAGTTAAGAGTCCTCAAATAAGTCCCTGATTGAGTTTGTTGTTGAGGAGTCTGATGGTGGAGGGGGAGCAGCTGTTCCTGAACCTGGTGGTGCGAGTCTTGTGGTGCCTCGACCTCTTTCCTGATGGTAACTGCAGAGGCTACTGGAGGCAAATCCACAGACATTCAGTGCCTTGAAGGCTCTCTCTTTTGTTTCTCTTACTGTAAGGGATGCTGGGCCATGCTAATGGTGACTCTTTACTTGCTCGTGCATACAGTAAAAGCCCTGGTATTTGGCACCAATGGGGATTGGTAGATGCTGGATAAGTATATTTTCCATTTCCTTGAGACTTACTCTTACAATGCCTAACTAATGTTCCTACATTAAGAAAAAAGTTTAAAAGACAAAAATCTTCCCTGTACTAACACTGAACAAACTTCACTTGCATGAACATATTAACCTTAAAGCATTTTGGTTCATTTTCAGTCACATTCTTTGAAAACATTTGACCACCGCTGTATCTGCAGGTTCCTCCCCCTCCACGAAGCCGCCCGAAAGACAAACAATAACATCATAGATAATTAACCCCAACTCCCCCAAGTTTACAGATAAAGCCTCTGACCGGGATGTCCCTTACTAAGCAGGGATAAGGAGACAATTTAAGAGAGTCACCCCAACAGTGAGCTGCATAACCAGCTCTTCATCCTGGGTGATGCCATTGCTGTTTCACACAACTTTATTCAAACAGATGCTGAGAGAAAAACATGAACAAGGCTCTCCAGTGGCTGAATATTTGCTTCCATCTTCACCTTCAGAGAAAAATTATTTTTACAATTTTAAACTTTCTTAAAAATTTATATTTATTCTGATTTATTTTATTTTTAAAATTTAATTTCCTCAATTTTTTTTGCCAGTTGCTTGAGTTTCTGGTTGCTTGAATTCTTTACTGCATTATTTTGCTTTTGTATTATTACATAACACTAAAAAGAATTTTGAATCTTATGAGGAGACAGTAACAGTAAAATGTAGTGTTATGTACATGACAGCAATGATAAAGATTAGCTCAGTGTTATATTTGAAATGATATTTTAAATTATTAATCAACAATTATATAACACCTGCTCTAATTTAACTAACTTATCTAAACTTAACTAAATTTATGTACAATTAACTAACTTAAACTCTAACTATGCGCAAAGATATCGGTGTGTGTGGAATACCCCAAGCCAGTGCAGCTCAAGGTTCAGTTCTCAGAAGCAGGCTTTAAGATGGGCAAGATATGTAGGCCTTAGATGAATGCAACACACAGGCTTTAAATGGATGAAGTTAGTTCCTGAAGTGGGTGAAAGAGAAAAGTGTAGATTACTCACAACATCCTCATCCAAGGTGCTTCAGAGAAATGTCCTTTTTAGACGCATGCCTTCTTCTGCAACTTTAAAACCCTTGTTTAGCATGGTGCAGTATTTCTTCTGCAACTTTAAAACCCTTTTCGTGGTTCAGCAAGGTGCAGTATTTCTTCTGCAACTTTAAAACCCTTTTCGTGGTTCAGCAGGGTGCAGTATTTCTTCTGCACTAAAACCCTTGTCATGGTTCAGCAGGGTGCAGTATTTCTTCTGCGACTTTAAAACCCTTTTCGTGGTTCAGCAGGGTGCAGTATTTCTTCTGCAACTTTAAAACCCTTTTCGTGGGTCAGTCGAAGTGGTCTCTCATCCCTCTATAAGCAAAAATGAGGAAATCTGACTTTCTGTCTACAACCACACAATGAGGCCAAGTGGGCTTCTCATTCCCACAAAGGAGGTTTATTCTTGCTTCCATAAAATGGCCTCTTGAGCAAAATGTGTACTGCCTTTTCAAAAAGTTGGTCACATGGTCTCTGCCCCTCACTTCCCCAGGACGGCTTCCCTTCACTCTGCAAATGTATCGACTTTTTGAAACCTGCTGCTAGTTCACAGTCTCTTTCCAAAACCTGCAGGCTTTTGCTAAGTTTGTTCTCTTAAAGGGTCAGTTCCACACAATAAAGGGAACTGGGAAAAAAAAAATGGGAGAATGTCACAGTAGAAGGAGGTACACCACCGATACCATCTTCTTAGAACAGCAAGTCCAATTCCACGCTCTTTCCCTGTCTAGCAATTCTTTTTCTCTTTAAGTACTTATTCAATTCCTTTTTAAAGTTCCCACTGATTTATGTTTGCCACCTTTCAAGGAAGAAGGAAGAATTTCAATGAACCAACACTATTGGCACTTTAATGTCCACCTGAACAGGTACATTGGGTTTTCAGCCCTTTCAATAATACACCATAAAACTCACCATAACACTTAAGTTTAGAAATCAGGAACTTTAATCTCTTGCCCTCATTCCTTCTGCACTTGAATGCACTAGAAAGCCTGAGCAAAGTTATCACTTGGAATTAGAGCATTTACATCAGCCAGAAACCTCAATTGACAAATAGATAAGTGGTCAATTTTTAGATCTACCCACCGGGAGTGCCATTTCTCAACCTGGTAGTTCTTGCTCCGATATCCCAATGGCAGCAGATGAAAGATGTTGTGTACAGGATAGTTCTGTAGGCCCTCTTCAGACAACAATTGCAGTAAATCCTATCAGTGGGGAGGGGAAGGGAGGGATTGGGTGTATTAATTAAATTTGCACAGGGATATGAATAATCTAATTTCTGCAAGGAAAAGAAACACATTTAGAAGTGTCATTATTATTGGACAGAGAATTTCATTGGGCTCCCCCAGAACCTGGGTTTGAACTTAAATGATGAAATAAAATGATACCTCTCAGCACCTGTCAAGGTCATTTAGAGAAATCAACTGATGGGAACCTACAGAACAAATGAGCTAATTTTGGGGCAATAATTGGTCCCAATTAGGCAAGATCACATGGAGAAACTAAGGTATTTGCTGGTTTCAAGAATAAAAATAGAACAGTATTAAGTATTAAAAAGACATGGACAGGGCACTCAAGGGGATGCTTGAAGCTCTGAATAGCAAATAGCTCATTCTGCACTTAGCTAAAATCAGTTTAATCCAATTTACATTTATCCTGAGAGATGTGAAGAATCATGTTTTATAAGGATAGAAATGAAGATTTCCTTCACAATATCACGAGTTGTTCTTATCTAAATTCAGTTGACACTTTCACAATGAGGCTGGAAGAGCCTAAAGAACTTAAGCAAGTTCTTTAATTTCTATATAACATCCTGCATTACATCTTACATTTCCGTCACTGTTTACTGTTTACCTTTCTCTCTTTACATTTCTCTCTTTTGTATACATATCTCTTATTTGAGTACAGTTTACACAACTGCTAACTGCTGTGCCCACAGGATGAAGAACCTCAGGGTTGTATGTGATGTCATGTATGTCCTCTTGATTAGAGCAAGTGATTAAATGTTTGGTCAAAGGGCACTTTTTCAGTCACTGCACAGCAGGACATTTCAGGAAAATTTCTGCTCCGGGACAGTGCAAAATAAAAAGTGCCGGGATGGAATTTTCTATGTAAATTCCATCCTATAATTTATCCACTCATACCCCTACACATTTTTTATGGAGTGGCTGCAGTGTAAATTGACCACAACTGCTCCGTAAGAAAGAATTCATTCTCAGATCTTGACCATGTTAGTGCCCTATCTCAGTAATGGATACCACATCTTATCACCCAACTGCAATTCTTTCAGTCTGCTCCTCTCTGATGTCAGAATCCTTTGCACCTTGGAGTACATGAAAAGAATGGTTGGATGAGTATCTGGTCTTTTGTAGAATGGACTTAAAAAAAAATCTAATCTTGCGTTAGGTGGAGAATTTAAATTCAATTCATATGGTAAACATGAACCTACCGGATTGTATGAAAACAAATCCATCTATTTAATTAATGTTCTTCATGAAAAGAAAACTGCTCTCTTCATTTGATCTGGTTCATGTGCAATCACAGACCCACAAAACTATCTAGCAGGTCACTTATTTCAGGGGCAATTAGGGATACATGATGAACACCAGCACAGGCAGTAACAATAATAAAAGATTTCCAGCCAATAGCCTCACCAGTAATATAAAGATTTTTTAAAGTTCCCTATACATTCAAAGCCTTGATAAGTAAGTAAGTCAGTATCTATGCTGTTTTATCAAATAAAAGCCTGTGAGGTGGGTAATCAGAATCAGGCTTATTTCTCCATTTCTATCAATGCTTGGATTTCTTATTGTTGTTTCCTCTTCACTCTGCTACCATTGGGAAAAAGATACAGGAGCCTAAAGATAAGCACTCAACGGCACAAGGACAGCTTTTTCCCCACTACCATCAGATTCCTGAATAATCAATGAACCCAAGACACTGCCTTACTTTTCGTGCACCATTATTTTTTTTATTTATAGTAATGTTGTAAGATGGTTATAATATGAATGTTTGCACTGTGAGGCTTCCACAAAAAAACAAATTTCATGACTTGTTCATGACAATAAATTCTGATTCTGATATTATTAAGTTGCTGGTAATAGAACCTATTAATATACCTAAAAATTTAAATATCAAATATTATCACAAACAGAGATTCTTACTTGTTCCAAATTGTTAAGTGCAAATTAATTTCATTGAGTGTACACGTTTCAACCCTCAGGTACTTTTTAGTTAGGAAGACATTAATTATGGCTTTGTACTAACATGTAGGAAAAGCAATTCCCTGCAATCAATTTACAAATTGACCCCCATTTATGCCCTCTAAAATATAAAGGTAAGTATCATGAAAGAAATGGGCTTGGTTCATTTGAAAGCCATGGATCTCCAGAGAGCATTTTTGTTAACATTTCTGATGTGTTCATTCTGACTCCCATTGTTTACTGGTGACTTTTCTAGAACATCAGATCCATATTTCATAGAGCTCACCTTTTATGAGGGTTACTTGCTTCCTACTTGGTTGTTGAAGCTTGGTGTAGGTTAATAGGGAAGAAGCACTTCAAATTGGTCTGTTGCATCACATAAGCTTCCTGTTCAATCACTTAACATGAAAACAATGATTGTTCCCAAAATCAATTGCAATTTGCTTCATATGTCTGTTGCAACTGAAGTCATCGTCCATAACTGTCTTTCACTGCTATTTACCCCTCCATAAATCTTCGTCTGCGAAGCCAAGCCAAAGAAGATTACTACCAATAACACAATGCCTCATTTATTTCGACTGCAGAAGTGACTTTAGTAAAGTAAGTTATAAACATTCCATCATTTTCCCCATTCTAATGAATGTTCACATTGCTTGGTAAATGGGGAGCACATTTTTAATTCACAGAAAGAAACTTCAGGTTGTTCTGTGCATAGCACAGTTGGGTAAAATCCCATAGGCTTTAGGAACTAAAACAGAGAAGGGTTTTCTCTCACAAATGCACAACACTTCTGAAAGCACATTACAAAATAAAATCTGATCATAGCCATTGTCTCATCACTTTATGTGTGAAAAGCCAAGCAGCTGGATGAATGGCTTTGCCTCCTGTTTTACTGGGAGTTTTAAGAGGGAAATCAGGGAGAGGGAGGAGCATTCATCTGGCCTGCAAATTTTGTGAATGACTTGGACAAAGGAAGTGAATGTTTGGCAGCCACATTTACAGACAACACAAAAATATGTGAGAAGGTCAGTTGCAAGGACAATGCAAACAAATAGTGTTAGGTGAGCAGGAAAGTTGCAAAATAAGGTGGGAAAAAATGAAGTTGTTCAGTGAGGAGGAAGAACAAAGGAACAGATAGAAGAAACTGAAACAAGCTTCATCACAAAGGCATAAAACACAGAAAGCTGGAGAATGCTAATGGTCATCAGCTCAAGGACAACATCTGGAGCACAATGAACAATTTAGGTCCACCATTATTTTATTGGAGGTGATATAGAGGGTGATTACAGAGAAGATCATTAGGATGTTCCCAGGCATGCAGGGATGGTCCTCTAAGGAATAGTTAAACTGCTGAGGCTCTACTCATTGGAGTTTAGAGGAATGAGAAGCATGCTAAACATTAAATTATGTCTCTTATTAATTATCATATGTTCTCACTTTTTTTCTGAAAGCAGAAAATGGTCTTTAACCATGTCAAAGCTTGAAACACACAGGTGATTAAACATACAGAATTAAATGTCCTCTGAATCATCATATGTCATGTAGTCCATCCTTGGAAAGAATACATAAGATAAAAAGTTGTAACTATAAGTTGGAAGTAGATGTGTGGAACCCTATGAAGAGACCAAATTGTAAAGCTTACTCCTTATAAATGCAAATTTTGTAACAAAAAGGCACCGTTCAAGAAATATTTTCATAGACAGAGAGGCAGCTGTAGAAAATGTTAGGTCTTCCTCTTACCAGTTAGAATGACATTATTGACCAATGGCACCAACGCAAATCATTAGTTATGAGTGAAAGCTATTTGTCATTTATTACTTCACCAAGACTGCTTTGACAGCACTTTTCAAACCCACAACCTCGACAATCTAGAAGGATGAGGAGACCACCAACTTAAAGTTGTCCTCCAAGACACACACAATCCTGACATGGAAATATATTGCCAATCCTTCAGTATCGTTGGGTCAAAATCATGGAACCCTCCCCGCCCCCTCCAACAGCATTGTGTGTCTCACACATCTCAAAAAGACAACTTTACTATCACCTTCTCAAGGGGAATTAAAACTTGAACTCAGCTGGAATGTATTTGAAACTTTGCTACACTGCCAAAATGTTTGGCCTGGAAGTCAGCCTGAAGAAAACTGAGGTCCTCCATCAGCCAGCTCCCCACCATGACTACCAGCCCCCCCACATCTCCATCGGGCACACAAAACTCAAAACGGTCAACCAGTTTACCTATCTCGGCTGCACCATTTCATCAGATGCAAGGATCGACAATGAGATAGACAACAGACTCGCCAAGGCAAATAGCGCCTTTGGAAGACTACACAAAAGAGTCTGGAAAAACAACCAACTGAAAAACCTCACAAAGATAAGCGTATACAGAGCCGTTGTCATACCCACACTCCTGTTCGGCTCCGAATCATGGGTCCTCTACCGGCACCACCTACGGCTCCTAGAACGCTTCCACCAGCGTTGTCTCCGCTCCATCCTCAACATCCATTGGAGCGCTCACACCCCTAACGTCGAGGTACTCGAGATGGCAGAGGTCGACAGCATCGAGTCCACGCTGCTGAAGATCCAGCTGCGCTGGATGGGTCACGTCTCCAGAATGGAGGACCATCGCCTTCCCAAGATCGTATTATATGGCGAGCTCTCCACTGGCCACCGTGACAGAGGTGCACCAAAGAAAAGGTACAAGGACTGCCTAAAGAAATCTCTTGGTGCCTGCCACATTGACCACCGCCAGTGGGCTGATAACGCCTCAAACCGTGCATCTTGGCGCCTCACAGTTTGGCGGGCAGCAGCCTCCTTTGAAGAAGACCGCAGAGCCCACCTCACTGACAAAAGGCAAAGGAGGAAAAACCCAACACCCAACCCCAACCAACCAATTTTCCCTTGCAACCGCTGCAATCGTGTCTGCCTGTCCCGCATCGGACTGGTCAGCCACAAACGAGCCTGCAGCTGACGTGGACTTTTTACCCCCTCCATAAATCTTCGTCCGCGAAGCCAAGCCAAAGAAAAAAAAACACTGCTGGCATACAAGCTCTTTGGCCATAATTGTAATTGGGTAACATGCCAAATGTTGTTCCAGTGTTGAAAGCTCTCATACTAATGCATATGAAACTTGAGTGCACAAATTAACCTGCTTTTTAACCATTTCAGGTCATCTAGAATTAATGATCATAAAAGATCAAATCTTATAACTGTATTGAACTTTAGAATGCTTGCTTCAACATTTGCTCATGTGGGGTGCGGACCACACAGGGTGATACCAAAATGACTGTCTATAAAATTTTTGTGCAGCGTTTCAGCAGAAATGTATTTTTTTTAATAAAAATGTTGTTAGTTATAACAAAACATTTTTGTGAGCCTAGCTTGCACGTATCAAAGCTAAAACTATGCTCATTTACTTTTTGAATGTTCTAATGTGCTCCAGTCAGAGCCCCACCCCCACTCAGCGCCGCTGCCGCCACTCCGGACATACAAGGAACACACACCCGTTTCCTCTATAGTCGCCACACTTGTACACTTAGTCCTTGGGGGTGGGGGGGAGGGGGGAGGGGGACACCATGTGTTACCGCACTGGGTGACATCAACCTTAGTGACGTCACTGGTGCAGGGCAGTGTCTTGAGCTCACTTGTCACCTACTTAATGGCCTTCCCTCCAGCACAAGGTCAGAAACCTTGATGGCAAATTGATGGCAGTTGATCAGAATCTAGTTCGTCACCAGAAAAATGTGTGTGCAATCTATTCTGGAAGATGTACAACAGACTTTTCAATGGTGCATCCCAAATACATGTTTTTTTCATCAAGCAGAAAGTTTATGGTCACAATGTCATATTCAAATTGGTATCCAAGGACTGATGCAGAAGGAGAGTGCTGGAACTTTATAGGGAGAATGTTGTACAGCATCCAATAAAGAAATTGTCTGCATGGGAAACTAATCGTTGAATTAATCTGTTGAAAAGTCATAGTTAAGAAAACAAGGAGTACATCAATACATACAAATAAAAATATTTAACTGCAGCTATGCCAAATCAAAATTACTTTTTTTTTAATCATAACTGAGAAAATGACCTCCAATTAATAGTCCTCCTACCTAGTGAGCTGCATTCCCTAAAACCAATACAAACTCAGTATTGCATCTCCAAAGTCACGTTTAATATTGCTCACACATTTTCCATATCGCAACTTTTCATCAAAGTAACCGTGGATCATTAGTTTACATTTAAGGTTCGAGTTTATCTATCATTTTTAAATTTAAATAATTTTTTTAAAATGTAAGTTTAGTCATACAGCACAGTAACAGGCCCTTCCAGCCACAAGCCTGCACTGCCCATACACCCTAATTAACCTACAACCATTATCCTTTTGAAAGGTGGGAGGAAACCCATGCAGACACGGGGAGAACGTACAAACACCTCACAGTCAGCGGCGGATTCAAACCTGAATCGCTGTGTGCTAACCTCTACGCTAACTGTGCCACCCGTCACCATTTTAGGTCTTCAACAAACCGGATCAAAACAACACTCATTCTTAAACTCACTCCTATGCCACGCATATTAGATAATCCCACAGATCCAATGCCTGCACTCCACAGTAGCAACATCTCTCATGGCTCAGAAGAATGGTTTGCCTCCCTGACCAGCAGATAATTATTTCTCTTAAAGCCCCTCTTGCAAATTCATTTTTTTGTGATGTTCCAATTGCACTCCACAAACTTTTTAATGCAGAATTACTGACGTCAGCACAATTACTGACATCAGTTCTTGAAATACACATATGAGGACTTTATTTCATATCAATCTAACAGGGAAGTCTGCATAGATGTGATTGTAGTGGAAAGCGTTGATTTCCCTTTGTTCCTAGAGATGCTGCTTGACCTACTGAGTTTCCCCAGCACTTCTTTATTTCATATAATCTCTTTTTCCACTTTTGATGATTTGACAAAATGACTCGGTACGGCAATAACACCACCTACATATTTGTTGACGATACCATTCTGATGAGTCACCATACAGTGGTGCACCATCCAGTCATGTTTTCAATGTCCCTCCTGTATGCTGACATCAGCATGGTATCGTCAACAAATATGTAGGTGGTGTTATTGCCGTACCGAGTCATTTTGGTTGACTTCAGGAAGGGAAAGCCAAAAGTGGACAATCTAGTGAACATTGAGGGAATCAGAGGTGGAGAGGGTTTCTTGGGAGTCACTATCTCGGAGGATCTTTCTTGGACCAAACACTCTAAACGCTTCGTGAAGGAAGCATGTCACTGCCTTTACTTGCTCAGGAGTTTGTGGAGGTTTGGTCTGACACCAGATACCCTGGCAAATTTCTATTGATGTGTAGTGGAAAGTGTGCTGACCGGCGGCATCACAGTCTGGTAATAGGAACACCAATACCCATGAGTATAAAACCTTGCAAAAGATAGTAGACACAGGACATCACGGACAAAACCCTCCCCACCATCGAGAACGTCTACAAGGGACGCTGCTGTCGAAGAGCAGCAGCAACCGTCAAGGATCTGCACCACCCAGCACATGCTCCGTTCTCTCTGCTGCCATCAGGAAAGAAGTAGAAGTGCCGCAAAACTCACACCACCAGGTTCAGGAACAGCTACCCCTCCACCATCAGACTCCTCGACAATAACTTCAAAGAGGGACTCATTTAAGGACCCTTACTTGTGCACTTTATTGATTTTTAAAATTCTCTCTGGATTGCACAGTAGATTTGTTTCCATTCTTTATCTTTTTATAGTTCTTTATTTGTTTACATTACCAATAAGTGTTAATTCTTCCTCTCCCGCAGAAAAATCTGAGTTGTAGGCGATGTCATGTATATACCCTGTCAATAAATCTGAACCTGAGTTTTTCTCCCATTTACTGTAATTTTAAGCTTCCCCCTGACTTATCTGTATTAAAATGATGATTATCATTTCTCTGAGCATTGACATGACCTATTTATATTAAATATTTCCAAGCAAAAATCCTTACCCTTTCAAACTTAATGTTGACAATTAAAGAGCTTCAATTTCTCCAATAACCTTCATAAACAATTTTCTTTTAACTTTTTCCACCCATGTCTTTGCCACCGTTTCTCCATAACTTTCAGTTTCAACAGTAGGTCAATTGATGTCTTTCACTCCCTTTCCCAAGGAAAATCGATAAAGCTCTCCTGACCTGCTGAGAGTTTGCAGTATTTTCTGTATTTATCTTTTCTCCAACAACCTGGCAGTGCTAAGTTCACCAGATGTGAGTATAAGATTTGATAGTTGGGGTTGGGGTTGGGGGGGGAAGAGAGAGAAAATCAGTTATAGAAATGACAAATTATTAAGAGCAGCTATTTTTATTTGCCCACAGAATGTACAGTAAGAGAAGAAATAGATAGCAATATTAAAACAGTTGGCTACATTACTCAATTTCATTGCTGGACAGAATGGTACATATGCCAGTAATATTTATCACCTTGATATTTGGCAAAGACATGGTGACCCAAAGCCCCTAGTTTGGTACTGTATGAATCAATGAGAATTGATGAGAAAATAGGAGTGGTGTCACAACAACCTTGCACTCAACATTAGCAAAACTAAGGAATTGATTGTGAACTTCGGCAGGGGGAAACCAGGAGAACACAAACCAGTTCTCATCAAGGGGTCAGCAGTGGAGAGGGCAAAGAACTTCAAATAATTCCTGGGGGGCGTCAACATCTCCGAAGATCTATCCTGTGGCCTTCATGTCAATGCAATCATGAAGAAGGCATGCCAGCAGTTATTGTGAGGAGTTTGAGGTGATCTAGTATATCACCAAAGACTTCTGCAAATTTCTACAGGTGTTCTGTGGAGAGTATTCTGACCGATTGCATCACTGTCTGGTATGGAGGTGCCAATGCACAGGGCAGGAAAAGGCTACTGAGGGTTGTAAACTCAGCCAGTGCCATCATGTCAATAGTCTTCAATCTATTAAGGACATCTTTTAAGAGGGGAATTTAAAGAAAGCAGCTTCCATCAAGAACCTTCACTGTTACCATCAGCAAGGAGATATAGGCGCTTGAAGACGCACATCTAACGATACAAAAAACAGCTTTTTTCCCCCTCCAACAGGAGATTTTGGAACAAACAATGAACCTAGGGAAATTACCTCACTTTTTCTCCTTCTTTGCACTAGTTATTTTTTTGAATCTTGAATTTTTACAGAAATGTAGTTTATAGCAATCTTGCACCAGTAATGCAAAATATTGCTGCCTCAAAACAACAAATTTTGTGACACACCTTCATGACAGTAATTCTGATCCTGAGGCCATTCGGCATCTCAGACCTGTCCTTCTATTCAATATCATCATGGCTGAAAAATGCTGGCTTCAACTTCCTTTCTGTGCGAGTTCCTCACAACCCTCAATGTCTCAATCATTTGAATATTTATTTATGTCCACCCCCAATATATCTATTGATCTGGTCTCCAGACCATCAGCAGTGGAGAATTCCAGAGATTCAAAACTCACTGAGAAGAAATTTCTACGCCATTCAGTTCTAAATAAACTGTCCCTTATTTTGTTACAATGTTGCCTTGTTCATGACTCTCAAACAAATATAAACATCTCGACATCTACCCTGCCAAACACCCTTAAGATTTTAAATGTTTGAATAAATCCGTGTATTGTTCTTATAAACTCCAAACCCAAGCTGTCTAGCCTCTTTTGGCAGGATACAGATCTCCAAGGGTATTCTCACCTTTCTGTGAGATTAAAAGAAAAGAACATTGTCTATTCTTGGTTTCAGTCTGCTGCTCTGTTCTCAAGTACTAAGAAGCTGCATTCTTGGTGTCTTCTAAAAGTTCACTCTGCAGTAGGATGCAAAAAATGCTTCCCTCACAGCTGCCAATTTATTCCGATGACCTTTGCAATCTTGCTTGTAAAGAGAAGACTCGATGTTCCCTGCTGGTACCTCTCCATCTATGAAACATTTCTGTGCCCGTGCAGTGCCAAGAATCACACGTTACCATACAATCTGCATTTTTAAATGTATCACCATTAAAATCTTGGCTTTTCTCTTCGTCTCTTATACCAGCATTACATTCAGCCATTTCCATTTCATGGCGACAAGACCTTACTGCCTTTCACTCACCCTCAAGTCTAGAGATTGCGGGTTCAAGATCCACTCCAAAAATGTCAACATGTCCAAAAGGACACACTGGTGCAAAATTGAAGGAGCACTGCACTGTTAGAGATGGGATCTTTCTGAAGAGGTGTTAAACTCAGGTCCTGTTTACCCTCTCAGGAGGTTATAAATGATACCACAGTTCTACAGCAAAACTCCTGGTATCTGGCGCCTATGGGGATTGGTAGATGCCAGACAAGTGCATTTTCCGGTTGGTTGAGTTTTAGGCTGAGGGTTTCCAATCCATAAATAAATGTGGCATAGGGACCAGTTATTGAAACTTTATGAGGTGATTAGTTTCCTGTCAAGGTACCTGATAGGTTGTGATGCTTGATGGGCTGAGTGTTACTTTAAAGAGGGCGCTGCAAGAAAGACTGATTTATTTTACATTGGCCTTATACCTAGAGAAAAAAAATCTTGAACCCTACAATACCTAACTAATACACCTGAATTAAAAATAAACAGTTTAAAAGACAAAAATACTATACTGTACATACACTGAACAAACTTCACTTCCATAAATATATTAAAGCATTATACTTTATTTTCAGTCATCTTTTTTGAAAACATTTAAACGTTGCTGCATCTGCAAGTTCCTCTCCTTCCACAGAACCGCATGAAAGATGAACAATACAGTTAATAAACCCCTCCTTCCCCAAGGTTACAGATAAAGCCTCTGACCAGGGCACCTCTTATGAAGCAGGGATAAGGAGACACTTTAAGAGAGTCACCCAATGGCGAGCGGCATCGACCTGGGCAACACCATTGCTGTTTCAAGCAACTTTATTCAAACAGCTGCTATGAGCAAAGCATGAACAAGGCCCTCCCTCCGCTGGCTGAATATTTGCTCCCATCTTTGCCAAAGCCTTTATCTTAAAATGTGTTACTTCAGAGAATATTTACTTTAACTATTTTAAATGTACATTTTTTTTTACCTATTATTTTATTCTTAATTATTTTTAATTTATTTTCCCTGTTTTTTTGCTGGTTGCTTGAGGTTGCCAATTGCTTGAATTCCAGATATCAGGGACTTTACTGTATTTCAATGTACAGCAGTGAAATTCTGCCCAGTATCCACATTAGCATCCAATGAATATTATTTGGACATTAATAAATTCATCTGTGGCAACTTGCTGAATGCAAATTGGCTTCTGTGTTTTCTATTTAATAATCTTCTTCCTCCTTCTTCTTAGGCAGAACCTCAGGATCAATGAAGATTATTTATTATCGCACCTCCTCAGAATTGGTCCTGAATCCATGATATTGTTGGTGCTTGAAGCCTCGTGGGAGGGCTCCATTCCATTGCACCTCCTCAGCCCCTGGTTATGATCCTCAAGCCACCAGAAGCTGGTGGTGTCTGTGTGACCTGTGACATCATGGCACCAGTCTTCACTCCATCGAGGACATCAACAAGAGGTGGTGTCTTAAGAAAGTCTAAGGACTCCAACCACCCAGGCCATGTCCTCTTTATTCTGCTACCATTGGGAAAAAGGTATAGGAGCCTGAAGATAAGCACTCAACGGCACAAGGACAGCTTCTTCAATCATGATTCCTGAATGAACAATGAACCACAGACACTACTTTATCTCTTTCTTTTTCTTGCCCTATTTTATTTATCTTAAAATGTGGTTTATAGAAATATTTGCACTGCCGCAAAAAAACAAATTTTGTGACATATTCGTGACAATAGATTCTAATTTTGATTCTAATTCTGAACATCTTGGTCGGCATGGACAAACTGGGCCTGATCCCATGATGCCGAGACATGTGAATGTGGAAACTGTAAGCCTCTATGACTCAAAGACATTATAATACTAATAGACTGTTCCAAGGCTTTGAAACATGTAATATGAATGCAATTTTTTTTCTCTAGGTATAAGGGCAATGTAAAATAAATCAGTCTTTCTAGCAGTGCCCTCTTTAAAGTAACACTCAGCCCATCAAGCATCACAACCTATCAGGTACCTTGACAGGAAACTAATCACCTCATAAAGTTTCAATAAATGGGCCCTACGCCACATTTACTTATGGATTTGAAACCCTAATTGCATGTCTCTGTGTCAGTGGAACAAACAGGATGGAGACACAGCAAATCAGAAGCCTAAAATGAAGTTAAAGACTCATTTGGAATTAAAGATTTATCTTCAGGATACTTCTTAAAGGCTCCTTGGGAGTTAAATCATTGGGAGCACTTGGAAAAAAAAAATCTTCCTTTTCTTTGAAGTATTTTATTTAACTTCTAAAAACGTAGAAGAGAGACATAGGTTTGTAATATTGTGAATCAGGTAAAGCCATGTGATTGAACCCTCAAGAATATGAATGACCCAAAGGTGGCAACCCTGGCCTTAACATCTCAGTGATAAGTGTGAGGTGCTTCATTTTGGTAAGAAGAATCAGAACAGGACATACGTGGTAAATGGGAAAGCATTGATGAATACAGAAGAGCAGAAAGATTTAGGTGTAACGGTACATCGTTCCCTGAAGGTAGAAACTCACGTGAATAGGGTGGTGAAGAAGGCTTTTAGTATGCTGGCCTTTATCAATCATTGCATGGAATATAGGAGTTGGGAGGTGATGTTGAGATTGTATAAGACGTTGGTGCGGCCTAATTTGGAGTTCTGTGTGCAGTTCTGGTCGCCTAATTAGAGGAAGGATATAAACAGAGTGGAGAGAGTGCAGAGAAGGTTGACCAGAATGTGACCTGGGTTTAAGCATCTAGAGTATAGGGAGAGATTGGACAGATTAGGTCTTTATTCTTTGGAGCGTAGAAGGTTGAGAGGGGATTTGATAGAAGTATTTAAGATTATGAAAGGGATAGACAGAGTGGATGTGGATAGACTATTTCCGTTAAGAGGAGGAAAGATTAAAACAAGAGGACATGAGTTAAGAATTAAGGGGCAGAGGTTTAGAGGTAACATGAGGGGGAACTTCTTTACTCAGAGAGTGGTAGACATGTGGAATGAGCTTCCGGGAGAAATAGTGGCGGCGGAGTCAATTGTATTATTTAAGATAAGGTTGGACAGGTCTATGGATGAGAAGAAGATGGAGGGTTATGGGCATTGTGCAGGGAGGTGGGACTAGAGAGGGGTGTTTGGTTCGGTGCGGACTAGAAGGGCCTAATGGCCTGTTTCCGTGCTGTAAATTGTTATGTTATGTTATCTAACAACAGCATCATTGCTGATCTGAGTCTCTTATTTAAATATGTCCTAGGTATTCCAAAAACATTATAAATAAGAAGTAACAAAGCTATATCCTAAGGGCTCGTCGAAGCAGCTTAAAGATTGTCAAATTCAATGATTAATATAAAGCTTATAATTTCACTGAGAGTTAGCAATCATTGCCATGCTTTATCAGTTAAACGAATAATTCCTACCCTATTTTGAAATGCTTTAGAGTGTCAATCATTGGTTATGGCTCTTTCTGCCCCTGAAAGACCCTCAGGAGAAAAGACTATAAATATGGGGTCAGAAATTTTTTTCTGAGAAATGTCAGCAGATTTTTGTGAATTCACAACTTCATGCATTAGTAATGCAGGACTCCCACTTTCAAGTTCTTGCACATGGAAGTTCTGAACTTCCCGACACCTTCTTGCTTCTATAAACTGAAGTGCTATTAGTAGCATTGGAACACCAACTTCCTGCATTCTCTCAGTAATTATACTACCAAGTCTGTCTGCTGAGTGACTTACATCGGAGAGAAAGTGAGACCCTAATTTTTCTTTTTTTATTCATGCAAATATACTGAATAATTTTAAAGCAATTTCTAGTGATTCAAAATGTTTAGATTATCCTTAAAAATGTGTTTAATCTAAAAATAAAATTAATAGAATGATTGATTCTGAAAGGATTATGAATGTTTGTGAACCTAAGCTCTTTCACAGCTTTAATGGTTCCGCTTGGGGGCTGTGGGTGAACTGACTGTAGGATTTATGACTGGCCGCTCAAGGCTTTGATGATCAGACTACAGCTGGTTTTGTTCAGGACACATCACCACAAGAATTCAGTCAAGGGAAGACCAGGTTTGGTCCATTACCAAGTGGAACAAGTGCACAACCTGATACTCCCAAGATGTCCTAAGCCACTACTTTTTACACTTTACAGGCAATGAGGTACATCTGAGGTAGGTGGTCATTTCCAAATTTCCAAAAAGGAAGACATGCAGGGTCAATGTCAGAACAAGTCTCATAGTGGGGAGGGGGGGGGGGGGGCACAAACTGATGTTCAAAAACTATCTCGGGGGGTGTGGAGGGAGAGTTTCAGGAGGGCTGCAGATTTTCATTTGTATTCAGTATCTGATGCCTCTCGTCTGACAATAATCAGCCAGCATTAATGGATTCCAGTTGCCCTGATACTGCTTTTCCATGGTCTTAATGTCCTTTCACCATTTTTTTCACTGACTACACTAGTGGTTTTCAAACTTTTTCTTTCCACCCACATACCACCTTAAGCAATCCCTTACTAATTACAGAGCACCAATAGCACAGGGAATACAATGCACAATATATTACCTAATTATATTAATTGACCAAATTTCCAGTGCCTTCTTACTTTCTTTCTGAATCATGAAAATATTTGCCCAGTCCAGATATTGGTCATTGCTTGCTTGAACTGCTTTAGTAATAAAACAAAAATGATCAAAGTTCAAATTTATTGTCAGAGTACATAAATGACATCACATACAATCCTGAGATTCCTTTTCTTGCGGGCAAGGCAGAATGACCACTTGTTGGTAATACTCAAGAAAGGATACGTGAACAAAGAGAGAAAGATAAACAAGAAGGAAGTGCAAACAAATAAAATTCAAAAAAAGTTATAAAAGTTCTCCCTTTCTAGGGGAATTATATATTTTAAGCATTTTTTTTTTAAAAAGGGGAACTATTTCATTTAAACCAAACAAATAACAATAATTTAAATTAATGAAACAAATCATTACACAAGCACTTTTTTTCAAGCATACTCCATGCCTGGTTAAGTTAACCGAGATTTTGGCTGTCTAAGTACAATTAAAATATATGGTTTAATAAAATACTACTCCAAGGAATTAAACGTTAAGAGAGTGAGTGCAACCTCTGCCACAAATTTCCCAACTAATTCCTAGTTTTGTACTTTCAATTCTGTCCTTTGGTTTAGAGTGCTCAAAACTCTTGAGGAAAGTTAAGGAAGCAGGAGATGTTTTCCATGTACATCTCCACCTTCCTTTATTTATTGTTAGTCATCAATATCACTTGTCCCTCCAGGTCCAGGAATAGCTGCTACCCCTCAACCATCAGATTCCTGAACTCATTTAATGACTCCAACTTTGCTCATTTTTTATTACTAAATATTTATTTTCTGTATTTGTACAGTCAGTTTGTTTATATTTCCTTCTTTTGTTTACATTTTTTCCTTTTGTATACATTCCTTTCTTCCTGAATACAGTTTACAGCTACTAGTGATTAGAAAGTCTGCCTGGCCTGCAGGAAAGAATCTCAGGGATATAAATGATGTCATGCATGTCCTCTGACACTAAATTTGCACTTTGAAGTTGAACTGAACCAATGGAGCATTGGAGTGGCCCTAGGGTGGGTTGGAAGGGGCTTTGACCCAACTTTTAACCTAATTCTTTCTTTTATTTTATGCTCGAATAGGTTTACCGATGACAATAGCCCAAATGTTGACAATAGGTCAGGTGTGAAATATTATGAATCCCAAAATGCTCATCCTGGTATCAGTACTGTGCAATTGTTCAGCAAAAGATGTATGGCGCTTCTTCCATCTGATACCTTGGGCAAGGTGTAGTACTTGTTCAGCCTCCCAATCAGGGTCACGTGAAGCCATGGATTGCAGATGGTGGATGTTTTTTTTAACAATCAGATTCCACAAATTGGAATTTATGGCTGTAAAACTAAAAACGCTGGGCAGTTGAATCTGCTGATCAATGGCCAGAGTTATCTATCCAGTATGGACACTGCAACTGAAGAAGGCACTTCAGTATTTTTCCCTTGTATAATCATGAACTCAACATCAACTACGATCTCAGTTCAAAGATGGAGCCTTCACCGAAGGAGAACAGGGGAAACAACAACTACAATTCAGAGGGTCAAAGATCGTGACAGATGGAGAGACATGATCACCCACGCTGAATGGCAAAGCACCTGAATGAATGTACGAAGATTATATCAACTCACTTGCATTACAGCTTTAAATTTTGGAAGATGAAGCAGGAAACTCAATACACAAACATCATGTAAATGTTTGGAAGCCTGTGCATGCACTGCTGAACATTGATAGCCCTCAAACGGATATAGCATTCCCTTTGAGAAGTCGATCTTGCTTTAAAGAAAATGCTTTGCAAGCAATCTTCATATTGTGCTTTGCAATATCAAACAGTGTATTTATCTACAAGTGGTTTTATCCAGTTTAACACTGTTGAATTTGCTGGCCAGATTTCTTATGTAATTCCTTCCATTTGAACAAAAAGTAAAGCTTTGTGCACAGCAGTGAATGAAAATGTGACTTTCAGTCATTTGACATGAACTTTATATTTGCAGCTTTGCCAATGAATTGAATTAAAATACACATTATCATAATATTGGATTCCATTAAATTCCATTAGATTCCATTGGTCCTAATATTTGAATGAGTATCCTCAGATGCTATATAAATCCTACTCCCACAGTATCTGCTCCCCAGAGGCCAGATCTCCCATCTGGTTACTGTTCCACTTGATTAGATTCTCAAAGACATATTATAGATAAGCTGTATATACCCTGGCATCGCTCACAGTCAAGCTGAGAGGGAGGCAAGGAGCTAGAAACTTATCTTGGGCAGTGATGTAAAATGGAGACAACTAGACTGCTCACCTATTATACACAGCACTGATAATGAATTACATTAACCATTCCCTTCTCCAAAAAAGGGAAGATTTGGGGTTAACCTGATATAGGCGATTAAGATTAGAAATTGTTAGGGTCGAAGGAAAGGACTTATTATATCAGGGAAGCTATTCATTATCCTGCCACTAGAACATGTGTCTTAGTTATCAGCTGAAAGGCTGAACTTAGCTGTGTGCTCCAGGGATGGCTATGCCATCATAAATCTGGAACACCATCAACACAGTGGTCAGCCTGAAACTTGCTGGTCTTTCAGAACACTGAGATGTGGATGAGGAAATGCTGCTGACTGGTAAATTCCAGGCTGCAGCAATACGTGCTGAGGGACCCAGTGAGACAGCGCCAGTGGCCGATTAACTACCTCCCAGACCCTAGGCTGAGCTTTAGTAAGGCCCACTCCCTGCAAGGGCGTAGGCAGATTTTCATGTTAGGAGGAGTGAGAGCACATTAAAAAAGGCGTCATGACCACGGCTGTGCTCGTGCGCACGCATTTTGCGACCAATGCACACGTGCGCACATGCTCACTCTTAAATTGGCAGCCACAGCCAGCAACGTACGTGTGTGTGTGTGTGTGTGTGTGTGTGTGTGTGTGTGTGTGTGTGTGTCCCTCAGATCTCTCCAGTCTTTTGCTTGGTCATGCTGAAAATGGTGCTTGTGCAGACAGACAAGGTTCACAGCGCAGACTGGTACCGCCTTGACACCCCCCCCCCCCCCCCCCCTTTCAACTTTCTCTCTCTCTCCCTCCCCCTCCAGCGAGCTCGGAGAACATCTGCCTTATTAGCATTTTCCACCTCTCAGCTCTCTCCCTGTATTCACCAGTGCCACTGTCCCAAGCAGGACGACAGAGCAAAGTGAAAAGCAAAGCATACAGCCACTCCCTGCACACAGGCAGGCTCTTCATTTAATTGATCACATCCTATTCGAATGGAATGAGTCACTAATAATTTCAATTATTGAAGTGATGACTGAATTTAAAATGAGCTATTATTTAATAAAGTCACACATCTTTTACATTTTATATAATTTTATAATGACAATTCACTCCATTCATTATTTCACATACATCCCCAGTGTAAAAACAACCCCTTTTTGATTGTAATTATTTTAATGTTTGAATTAAAATGATAACCTTTGGCCTACTACCCCACGCACACTGGACTCCAGCTAGGCCGAGGGGACAGTTTGGAGTCGGGACTCGGGTGTCGGGAGCTCCAGTGTAGGCCGAGGGGAGGGATCAGAGTCGGACGTCAGGAGCTCAAATGACCGGAGCTTCCGAAGCCTGACTTTGAACCCTCCCCTCAGCCTGCCCGAACTATGGGGCACAATTTGCAAATCAATTTAGTTTTTAAATAAAACAAACATTTTACTTACAGCGCTTGCCTCTCAGGCTCTCCCTCTCCAATTTACTGTTCAAACGTCGAATTCTTTTCGTGCCTTATGTTTGTGAGATTCATGCATGCACCCAATGCCACCTAATAGCCCAATCAGCAGGGAGCACACACAAGGAGATGGCAGGACAGATCAATGGCGCTTGTTTTTGAACTGTGAGACCACGGCATCTGCAACCTCCATCAGAGTGCCATTAATTATTTAACTGCCTCCGGGCGCTTTGGGCGAGCTGCTTTAATTCAATCCTCACCAACCCCACCCCCATGTTTGGTGGGAAGGTGGAGGATGACGCACATCGGGCACGCTGCCGCCAGTTCCCAGAAACAACCGTGCTTCACCCCAGCAACAGAGTGACACTGACTCTGGCCCGCCCACAGTCACCAGCTTCACCCACGCAGACCCACAGTAAGTGTGAAATGATAAACCGAGGCCAGGCTACCCTTTACTGCGTAGGTTGAAGGGGCTAAGATCCCCTTACCCTCCGGGTCCCTAGGCTTCAGCCTACTCAGACTAATGGTTAATCCACCAGTGCTTGACACAACCAACACAATGGCACTGTGGGGCAGGACCACAGACTAGAGTCCTTGTCACCGGGCACCAAGGGGCTGAGACCGAGGGAAAGCACCACAAATAACAGAGTAGGAAGTAATAACAACATGCACAATGGTGGCAATTGTGTAAATAGAGAGTATGTAACAATGTACATAAATGGGAATGTATGGACATGACACTAAGGATGTGAAGATATTTTGAACTGTTTTCTTTTTATAAAAAATGTATTGAGAATGAAGTCTATTTTTGGGGGAAAAAAGTCAGAAGTACCATGAATGATAAACCAATACAGTATCTACTCTCTCAGATGGAGCAAGAAATCCATAGTATAGATCTGAAAACAGCAGAAGAGCTGTCCATGATATCCCAGCTCATATTAATCACTCAAACACTATTACTGAAACTAGTTAGGCCATTATCTCTGACTGTGAGGATTTGCTACATGAAATTCAGCTGCTACCCTTCAAAATATCCCTGTTGATTAAGTGTTTAAGGTTGGACAATGGCACTGCAGGTTATGTCTCAGCTCCAGCAACCTGGGTTCAATTCTGACCTCCAGTGCTGTTTGTAAGGAATTTGCACAACCTCGACGGGTGTTTTCCTTCACCACACCCAACATCACAAAGATGTGCTGGTTTTTGGGTTCCTTGGTTACTGTAAATTGGTCTAATTTGAGGTAGTTGGTGGAAGGATCAGTGGGGGGGGGGGGTTGTTTAAATGGGCATGAACGAAAGAATCTTGAGACTGGAGAAAATGTTACAGTTTCAAGCAGACCTTTTATAAATGTTTTCAATGACTTTTCATCTTCAGCAAACCCATGCATCAGAACAGAAACTGTTTTCTTTAATATTTTCAACACATCAGAACAACAAACCATCTTTCCCTCTTAGGTGCCAAACCACTTACTAAGAATTCCCTGTATGAGATTTCTAATTCAAGTTCGATACAACACTAATTCAAGTTATTGTACAAGTGTCCTATTTTAGGGGTAATGAAGTGAGTTTTTAACATCAAGTCACTCCAGCCAATGACTTACACAAGAATTTTTTCAATAAAAGAGAGCTTCTTATTTCCCCCAAATGAATGACTGCTTTAACGTTTGAAAGGTGGTAGATAACATATACGTATTAGGCTCCCATTACTGCAATACTTGTTTTAGTTTGAGAGATTGATATTGTTTGGGACAGCTAAAATATATTCCTTGTCCTTCCAAAAAATAATACCACGGAATCTTTTTTGCATCCATTGGATTCAGCTGACTGGCACTTTGTTTTGCATTTGAGACAGTTCTGGCCGCTGATCGAATTAGTATAAACAGAGCGGCCTAAGGTTCAAGGGTTGCTATCTCCCTACAAAATGGAAGGGGCCCGACTGCCTCAGCAAGGTCTTGTCAGCACTTTCTCTGTACACACTCTGACGCAGCAAATAGTGCTCATGATTCCAGCAGTCCGAATTCACCCCAACCTCTGGTGATACCTGTGTGAAGTTTGCACATTCTCCCGGTGACCACATGTGCTTTGATTTCCTCCCACATTCTAAAAATGTCCAAGTTTCTTTTTATACACAAAGTAGTGGGTCCCTGGAATGCATTGCAAGGAGTGGTGGTGGAGGCTGGAACATAGGGAATTTAAAAGAACCTTAGACAGACACCTTGTCTGGTTGCAAGAAAAATAGAGGGTCATGGGTGTGAAGTAGGGAAGGAAACACCAAAATCTGTAGACACTGTGATTGTAGTCAAAGGTTAGAAATGGTGGAGAAACTCAGCAGGTCTCACAGCATTCATAGGAGTTAAAGATATATTACCATCATTTCTGGCCTGAATCCTTCCTCATGGTCGATGGCTGAGTTGCTCTATATATGTTGGCACAATATCATGGGCTAAAGGGGTGGTAATGTTCTATGTTCTATAACTAACTGGAAAGAGAATAAACTTTCATCACAACAAAATGAGGCCATAATTATCTTCATCACAGAACCTCGGTTAATTATAACTATTCTGAAGCCAATAACTCAAAATCAGACACCTGGTATGACTTTGTGGGATCTTGCCATTTTTTTTCATTTGCTCTAACATATAAAATTTTATGAAATATTTTTGTACAGTATCAGCATTTTCTGGGGTTTTTTTTAAACTGATTTGGAAGCAGTTTTTAAAAGTGCTGAATATCTTGGTGAACCCTTTTTAAAATAAAATATCCAGAAATGTGGTTCCATATGAATATTTTAAAGTCCTCCACTTTCGGCAGCCTCCACTTTTGACAAGTGCAATTTCTCAACATTTTATACACTGAAGGAATCAATAACTAGAATGCACCCGTCTTAAAAATTATGCATCTAATGATCAGAAATCTGAAGTCAGAAATCCATTTCTCTGTTTATGACAAAATTCATAGAAATCTTTATCTTCTCATGGGTCCCCTCCTTCACAAGTAAAGGGGAAAAATCATATTCATTGTCAAGATCTGGATCTTGTAATTGATTTATAAATTCATAGAGTTAAACACTAGAGAAACAGGCCTTTTGATCTGACTCATCTATGTTGAGCAATGTCTTTCTTCGTTAATTCCATTTGGCCTTTATCCCACTAAACCAGGGATGTCAAACTCAAATTCACGGAAGGCCAAAATTACAAACTTGGACTAAGTCGAGGGCCGAACTAAATATTTTCAACAACATATGCATTTTTTCTCTTCTTTCAACATATGTAATGTTAAACTTTTTTCTTATTAAAATAAATGTTTAATAATAGTTTTGGATAAACTCTTTCCAGAAGCATTAACAAATGAGAAATAAAATATTCAATAAATAATATTTCTCTATAGAGGATTTGTCAAATGTTGCTAGTGTGCTGTCGAATAGTAAAATCTGAGGGCTATTGAGAATGTGGGAGAATAACATGATTCCTGAAACAATCAAATGGGTGACTGATTGTGGGCATGAACTCTAGCAGGGTTATTTGCCATGCCCTTTTTCCATTGGTACAGATATCCTTTGATTTACACACTTTTCAAGTTTTATGCCTAATGAGCTTGTATCCAGGTACAGGACCATTTTTAACCAGGAATATATTTATTACTGTGACATGAAACTATTGGAAGATCGTTTTATCCTGAGATTAAAGTTCATAATCCTTACTCAGGCCTGTGTGCGGGAGGGCGGGGTTTGCGGGCGATCGGGTTGGACGACGACAGTGCGGGGGCATCGGCTCTCGCTGCAGGGCGGCATCTCGGCGGATCAGCGGCCCCGTCACCGTGAGTCACGGGTCGGCCTGCGGCAGGGAGGGGGAGTGGGCAACGGTCCTGGCGAGATCAGGCCCGAGGCCTCCGGTTCCTTGGCTTCCCCTGACACCGGCCAAGCCCCAAAACCAGAGTCCACGGTGAGACCCTGCAACGTAAACAGAGGAGGTGGGGGCGATTAGCGGGCTGACGCCAATGCATTCTGGGATTTATAGTATTAGCTGTGCATTCGCTATACTGGCGCGGCGGTCAGCGGGCCACCTCTAATACATTTTTGGAATGATCTTGCAGGCCAAATATAATTATATCGCGGGCCAAATTTGGCCCGCGGGCCAGAGTTTGACATGTGTGCTCTAAACCTTTGCTATTTCTGCACCTGTCCAAATGATTTTAAAATGTTGTAACTGATTTGGCCTTTACCACTTTCTCTGTCAGCTTGTTCCACATACCCACTACCCTCCAGGTGAAAAATGTGTCTCTCAGCTCTCCTCAAATCTTTCACCTCTCAATTTAAACCTGTCCTTGAGTTTGAGACCATAAACCTTTATAGTCTTAATCGGAGAAAAATCCAACCCACCCCACACACAGCGACCTCTGCCTTCCCAACCTCTGAGTCGCCCACCCCCGACCTGGTGCACACCATCTTGCAAGAAATAAAGGACTGTTGCAGCCCAATATAAAAGCTTTAGATTGGTCAAGAAAAAAAGACAAAAGAAAGAACTGGTGTTCTATAGAAACTTGCAAATACTAATCAAGCCATTTCAAAGCCCATGGAGTACTTTCAAAGTGTAGTTAATATTATAAAGTAGGAAAGGCTACGCCCCAATTTGCCCACATCAAGCTCTAGGCACTTGTTGATTTGATAATGATCAAGTTATTATTTGGTAATGATGAATAATGAAATGTGAAGAAAGAAATAAAGAATTGCATTTACAAAGTGCTTTTCATCCCGTCAATATGCTCCAAAACATTTTTCTGTGAATGAAGTTCTTTTGAAGAAGTGTAGTTAAATTTATTACACAGAAAATAGTGCACAGAAAGCTTCCACACACACCTCAGTGAAAAAGACCAGATAATTAGTAAAAGCACAATGCTGGACAAATTTAGCAGGTCAAACACTGTCCTTTATACAGCAAAATTAAAAATACAAAACCGACGCTTCTGCCTTGTGCCCTTCATCAATGGAAATGTATGGACGTTGAATGGAAAAATGATGGCAGGTGTCCAGAAGGGAGTCGTGGGGAGAGGAGCATGGACACAAAGGCAGGAGGCAGGGACGCCACAGCAGCAAGCAGGGGAAGGAGGGATGGCTAGGTGAATAGAGAGGAAAGGGGTGGAGAGCTGAGGGGGAAGGGGGTGAAGGAGAGCAGGTTAGCAGAAATCGGAGAAGTCGGTGTTAATGCCATCCAGCTGGAGAGTGCACTGTGTTGTTCCCATTTACGAGTGGTCTTGGTGGGATAGTACATGAGGCCATTCACTGACATTTGAGTATGGGAGTGGGATGCAGAATTGAAATGGTTGGTCACTGGGAGGTCCCTGTCGGTGGTGCAGACGGAGCGAAGGTGCTTGGCAAAGTGATCTCCCAGTCTGCGCTCAGTCTCTCCTGGATGTAGAGGTCTTCCTGTCCAGATCATCTGACATGCCTGCCTTCTTCCACAAACGTGGCTTCCCCTCCACCACCAACTCAGCCCTTGTAAACATCTCCTCCATTTCCCACTCATCTGCCCTGGCCCCCTCTTCCCCCGGATGAAACAAACAGGATTCCCTTGTCCTTACCTACGACCCCACCATCCTCCGCATCCAACATATTATCCTCTGAAATTTCCAGCACTTACAACAGGATCCCATTACCAAACCCCCCACCCCTACCATGCTACCAATCATCCCCCCCACATTTTCCTGTGGGGGCAGCAGGAGGTGCCACACTTGCACCCACACCTCCTCCCTCACTAGAGTCTTTGGCCCCATACTGTATCTGCAGGATTAATTTACTGCATCCAATGCTCCCTTTGTGGCCTTCTCTATATCAGAGCTACACTTTATAAGTCATAATCAGATGAGTGTTACAGAGCACTGTAAAAGACAAAGACCAACTTCTCTCAAAAGTTTATTTTCTTCAGTTGCCTCAGAATGCGACCTTTGATTCCATTGTTTCAGGAAATTTGGCATTCATAAATGCAAATTTGCCTTTTCCAAAATTTGTCTGTGATAAAATCCATGGAATTGTTATTTAGTTCATTTTGTCCCCACTGAGAATATTTATTATAGACTGCAATATATCTGTAATTTTTAATCATTATCAGCAAAGAATATGTGGAGAATTTTCTCATCAAATGTTTCCATAAACTTATCTTTTTAAACAGTGTATCTGAAACAAGGAATCCATGATATTTGTAAAAAGGTAAATTGACAATGAAGTTCTTCAGCTAGTCTTTGTCAATGCAGCAAGTTCACGCTAGTACAGGTGAATGGCTGTAGCATGAACTGCAAACAACAGTCAGTAGAGATACAGCATAATTATGGATCTCCAGTTTCACATTGGCACTTTAACCCAGTAATTAACCGCCAATCTACCAGTTAGTGTTAATGTTCGCGAACTAGCACGTAGGGGTCAAATCACCTGAGGCATGAGCTGCCTAAGGAGGTAATATCATCACCAATTCGTTTTGAACTGGTGTTCTGGTTCACCCAGTGTGAATGGGACAGAGTGTATGCTGGAGGTTATGCACCCCCTTGCTCTCCAATGCTGGGTGGTGAATATGAAAGGGCGCAGGGAACCAGTCAACAATGGTCCAGTGCAAACTGTTCTACCGCTATTTTAAAACAGTTTGTTGAACCGCCAATTTAGCAGTTTGCCAATGTGAAAGGGGCTATGCTAGCAGTATCATTATGCCACCAAGATCCAGGCCATCAAATGATATAGATGACATACCCTCCTTATTAGATTCTCACCATCCTGGCAAATAGGGTTTTTTTTTTCAAATGGATCAGTTGGACCTGCAGCTACACATAAGCCCGTCATTGAAAGGAAATCTGTGGATTGTGCATTTTCACACCTGTAACTACAACATCAAAAGAGATTTCTTTTACTGCAACATGCTTTGAGAGATGGATTAGCTTTTTGTAAATGTTAATAAATTACAAAATAAGATAAAAGATATTGACAGGTTTTGACAGGAAGCGATTGACAGGCTTTTGATTAAGGGTTATGGGGAGAAAGCCAGGGAATGGGACTGAGAGGGAGGACGGATCAGCTTATAGAATGGAGAAGCAGACTCGATGAACCTATCTCTGCTCCTATATCTTGTGATCACAGCAAGTTGCATTTTATATTTAAATGATCTTGGGCAAGGTTTTAAAAGTTGTTCACTTCAAGTCTACTCATGCACAACACTCAAACATGAGAACAATTGTCCCTGACATTGACGTAGCATTTGATCTCGTGGCTAAGAGGACTCATAAAAATTGAAGCAATTGAGAACTGAGGGGAAAGCTCTATTGTATTTGGAGAGACATTTAGCACAAAAAAAGGTTGCTTGTGGAAGCTGGAGGGCATGTTTCTCAGCACCAGAACATCATTGCGGAGCTCCTCATGGTTTTGTCTGAGCTTCAACCAAGTCAGCTATTTCATCAATAACTTTCTTCCAAAATATTCTTTAAATGTTTTCTATTTACTGCATAATTTTGACTCACAACTCATTAGATAATAAACCAATTTTAAACCAGTCAATGGCCACAGCCAGCGAGATGTAACACTAGCACATGGATGTTAAGTGACAATAATATTCATGCCTCTTAAATGATGGGCAACAAATACCTCTTAACATTCTCTTCTTCTGACAATCTAGTCCATTATTATTTTTAAATTTCCAAATTAAAACCTGTTAAATGAACAGAAACTTAGCTGGCCCAGCCACATAAATACTGTGGTTACAGGGCAGTGGTCAGTTTGAGTCTTCTATATTGTGTGAATCAGCTCCCAACTCCCCAACAAATTTCTACCATTTACAAGCCTTATGGAAGGAGTATGATGGTACTTCCCCACACCACTCCCTTCGTCTGAATGTGTGAATCTCCCACAATATTTAAGAAGCTTGGTACTCTAGACAAAATATTTAACTGGACATTTATTGCCAACGTGTTGTGTCTGCAAGTGCAACATGGACCAAAATGCACTCCAGCTTTTCCATTATGCTTTCTTTGATAGCCCCTTCTGCACATGACCTCCAACAGATAGAGAGGAAAAACTAATGGGGGCTTGGGGGCCTTGAACCTGCCACTTACCATGTAAATTGTACATCATCCTGACATGGAAACAAATCCTACTGGGGCAGAATCATGAGAGCCTCCTTCCTACATCACAATCATATACCACAAGGACTAAAGCAGTTCAAGAAAGTGGTTAATGACTCATTGCCACCCATTTAAACTTGAACACACACACACACACACACACACAAAATACAAGTTGAAAAATGTTCAAACGGTAGAAAAACAAGTGTAATAGTATACAAATTAAAGAAACATAAGCCTCAGGATCCAAGTGACACATGAAATTAATTATGGTGGGAACATGGGAAGGAGGTACATTTTCTTGTTAAAGAAGTGTATACCTAATGAAGCAACATTAGAAGGTTTTAAGAATTAAGAGCATGGTTTTCTTTTTGACTGTTATTAAATATTTAAAGGCTTTTATCAAATATTTCATGGTTAGATTGATTCAAAATTACAGCATGCTGCAGTGTCATCTGAGGCCATTGTTGGGGAAGCCAGCATCTGCTGGCTAAGCAAGATTGAAGATTCTTTTATTGTTATGTAATTATACAGAACATGTAATATAACACAAAATTGTGTTATGCTTGCTGTAAAGCAGGCAAATAGTTACCATTAGTGTTGCCTGCTGTTCCTTAAAGTAAGAGAGAAAGAGAAGCAATAGAGAGTCTGTTCAGTCAGTGTGTCTGTGAAAAAGGGTAACAGGAAAAGGGTATAAGCAGTTTGATTATCCTGTCTGAACTCCTTTTCTATTGATAAATTGGGCAAGTTGCCAAACAAGTCGTTCATTCATTATTACTGGTTTACCATTAACATATGCCATTTTAGCTTTATTGGTTTTGTACCAATATCTTGGCATTGCTGGCATAGCAGTTAGCGCAATGCCTTTGCAGCGCCAGCAATCAGGACCGGACCTGGGTTCGAATCCCACACTGTGTGTAAGGAGTGGGTTTTCTCTGAGGGCTCCAGTTTCCTCCCACGTTCAAAACGTACTGGGGGCGTAGGTTAAAGGGGTGTAATTTGGGCGGCACAGACTCTTGGGCCAAAATGGCCTTTAACCGTGCTGTATGTATGTCTAAATTTGAATTTAAAAATTTAAATCTCGATAAAACAAAAATGCAGGAGATTTTATTTCAGATTTCCAGCATCTGCAGTTTATTTTTCGATTTACAGATACTTTGAGTGTGCTGCCCCCCCTGATCTACAGCTGCTGAAAATAATCAGATGAACATGATACATAAATGCAGACAACACATTGAAAACCACAGCAGATGAGACCTGTCATAGATAGAAATGACAAGTCCTTGCCCAGAGATTCAAATAGAGAATCAAATATCTGCTAACACGAATGTTTTTGAAATTCTTTTCAATCCCTTGAAACTTTTAGCAAAATCTTAATAGATGACCACTGGCAACATCGATCTTTACAAGCTGCAAGTAAAGTAGATTTATATTGATGTTTTGGTTTTTGACACATATATTTCTGCAGCCGTCAGCTGTCCACAAATAAAATTCTAATCTTCCTTTTTGAAATTTATTTCTCCTGATGTTCTCTGGTTCAAAAATTACTTTTGCCCAGTATTTCAGATCAATCAATGGACAACGAATTCCTGGAATCAATCGGAATTCTCCTTTTTCTTCCACTGGGCACAATGAAACTTCATCTACATTTCAATGGTGGAATCGCCATATGATATTGAGGATTCAGATTTGTGTAGAACAAATCTGTGGTTAGTGTGCAGGAAGCATCCCCCCTAAAGATAATCCACTTGGGATACAGGGATTATGGACCCCTAAATTAAAAAGAAAAAAGAGAAAAAGCCGCTGGCATGCCTTAAACCACCAAAAGGGTAACAGTAATGGTATGTTGGTAAATTGCCTTATCTGTAAATAAGTAAGTCTTCATTGTTGAGGTCTTTCATGGCTTGTTCCAGCATCATGCTGAAGAAGATAGTGAAGAGGGTGGGTGCGAGGACGCAGCCTTGTCAATGGAGAAGGGTTCGGAGAGCTCATTGCTGTCTCTGACCCGACCTTGTTGGTTTTCGTGCAGTTGGATAACCATGTTGAGGAACTTGGGGGGGGCATCTGAGGTGCTCTAGTATTTGCCAAAGCCCTTTCCTGTTCTCAGTGTCAAAGGCTTTGGTGAGGTCAACAAAGGTGATGTAGAGTCCTTTGTTTTGTTCTCTGCACTTTTCTTGGAGCTGTCTGAGGGCAAAGACCACGTCAGTAGTTCCTCTGTTTGCGCGAAAGCCACATTGTGATTCTGGGAGGACATTTTCGGCGACACTAGGTATTAGTCTATTAAGGAGAATCCTAGCGAAAATTTTGCCTGCAATGGAAAGCAGCGTGATTCCCCTGTAGCTTGAGCAGTCTGATTTCTCGCCTTTGTTTTTGTACATGGTGATGATGATGGCATCACGAAGGTCCTGAGGCTGCATTCCTTGGTCCCAGCAGAGCATGAAAAACTCATGCAGTTTGGTATGCAGAACTTTGTCGCCAGCCTTCCAGACCTCTGGGGGGGGGGGGGGAGGATTCCATCCATACCTGCTGCTTTGCCACTTTTCAGTTGTTCAATTGCCTTATATGTCTCTTCCTGGGTAAGGACATCATCCAGCTCTAGCCTCAAGGGTTGTTGAGGGAGCTGGAGCAGGGTGGATTCTTGGACTGAGCAGTTGGCACTGAAAAGGGATTGGAAGTGTTCTGACCATCGATTGAGGATGGAGATCTTGTCACTGAGGAGGACTTCGCCATCTGAGCTGCACAGAGGGCTTTGGACTTGGGGTGAGGGGCCGTACACAGCCTTTAGTGTCTCATAAAAACCCCTGAAGTCACCAACGTCGGCGCTAAGCTGGGTTCGTTTGGTGAGGCTAGTCCACCACTCATTTTGGATCTCCCAGAGTTTGCGCTGAAGGTGGCTGCTTGCGAGATGGAAGGCTCGCTTTTTTCTCTGGCAGAGTCCGCAAGCATTGAATCCATGCTGCTGAAGACCCAACTGCGCTGGGTGGGTCACGTCTCCAGAATGGAGGACCATCGCCTTCCCAAGATCGTGTTCTATGGCGAGCTCTCCACTGGCCATCGAGACAGAGGTGCACCAAAGAAGAGGTACAAGGACTGCTTAAAGAAATCTCTTGGTGCCTGCCACATTGACCACTGCCAGTGGGATGATATCGCCTCAAACCGTGCATCTTGGCGCCTCACAGTTCGGCGGGGAGCAACCTCTTTTGAAGAAGACCGCAGAGTCCACCTCACTGACAAAAGACAAAGGAGGAAAAACCCAACACCCAACCCCAACCAACCAATTTTCCCTTCCAACCGCTGCAACCGTGCCTACCTGTCCCGCATCGGACTTGTCAGTCACCAACGAGCCTGCAGCAGACGTGGACATACCCCTCCATAAATTTTCGTCTGCGAAGCCAAGCCAAAGAAGAAATAAGTAAGTTCAGGAAGAGATTATAAACATTTTGTATGTTATATACAAAATAGTAAACCACTCTATTATTCATTAAACATTAAAATATTCCACAAGAGTCTGCTATATTTTATCAAACTTAACTTCAGTTTTCAAAAAGCAAATCTAAAATTATCTTTGTGTTCAGTTGTCTATCATAATACCCAATTTATTTTTCAGGAAGCAAACATTTTGAAAAAAAATTGTTGTAGAGTTGTCAATATTTACCAAAATATTGCAACATTGCAGGAATTATAATTAAAATTTTCATTGAAATTAACTGTCATCATTTGAGGGCTTTAATTAGTAAATTCCACAGGTTCTCATTATCAACATGTCAGCATCAACTTTGGCAGCTGGGAAATTCATTAACATTATGGTAGGAAATTTGACTGTACTCATTGTGCGTGTTTCTACTGGGACACCTCGTATCACCGGGAATTTTTGTCTCCCGCATCACTGCGTATTTTACAACTATCCGAACTGTTTCTACTGAGCGATAAATACGCGGAGATGCGGGGCGATGCAGGGCGATGCGATGCCCTCGTCCAGCAGTCTGCGCACCTCACTTGTGATAAATTTCCTGTCTTCGTAACTATATTGCCGGCTTTTGGCGGCCACAAGCTTCCAGCCAGGGGTGAGGTTTGCAAAGAGCACTGGCGGAGCAACTCGGAGGGTGGAGAGGCTACAGGTGAGGCCCTGGGGCACGTGGCTCGGGCTGCCGCTGTCAGGAGGCTTCCGGAGTGGAGTGGTTACAATCAGAGAGTGGAGCATGAGGCCCCCAAAAGTGCGGGGAAATGGTTCGGAACTGGCACTAAATATCCAGTCCCAGCAATACAGGGGCGCACAGTTGGGGAAGGACTAATAGTTTGAAGTCTGTGAACATGATGCCCTGGACTTTCAGGGTCACTACACAATACCCCTTTACCCCGGTCGAGTGTGATCTGGTCGCCAATGAAATCCTCTGGGCAGTGGGGAGAATAGCCAGTCCGCAACGGTGGGCCAGGTCTGAGCGGATAAAACTGTCAGTTGACCCCGAGTCATATAAGCAATTGGTACAATATCCATGCGCTTTAATCAGTTCCATTGCTTTTGTAAGGAGATGGGGGCAGTCCTGGTCTAGGGTTACTGTTGCAGTGACTTGTAATGGGGACACGCAACGTGTGCGTGGTGACATCACAGAAACAGTCGGGCCAGAGCAGTTAGCGTCGAGGAGTTGATGTTGCTGCCTGCAGCCTGCTGGGGGCGTCGACCAGCCATCGGTAAGTGCTGGGGGTCACTGCTTGCTGTCGACGGTGGGGCGGTCAGTCGAGCAGTCAGTACCGGGTCGGTAGCATCGACGTGTTCCCAGTCGGCAGCGTCGGTAGGTGTGGGGTGTCCTTGGTCGGCAGCAGCGGCGGGTCCCTGGTCGGCAGCGTTGGTGGCAGGCTCAGTGTTGATGGCGGTGGCGGGTTCAGCTGTGATAGTGGCGGCGGGTCCCTAGTTGGCGATGGCGGCCGCTGTTGAAGTCGGAGCTGGGGCCAAGTCGGACATTGCTTCATGAGGGAGGGTGAAGCAGACCAACATCATTGCGGTGAGGGTGGGTTGTACCTTCCGTGCTCAGCATCTGCCACGCACGGTGGAGCCCTTGCTCTCATTGGATGAGAGCTCTGAGGAAGAAATGTTTGAATGGGAGGGTGGCGGTTGAGCTTCACATGAGGCACTGTGTTTGATGGTGGCCATTTTGGAGTGAAAGACTACAGCAAAGTGGCAGTTTTTAAGGCACCTGACACCCGGCTTTTCTCGCTGGGCACTGGGATCTGCTGCGCTTGTCCCTCCCGCAGAAATAACACTTTGGGGTCACATGGGGCAGCTTAGCAGCAGCCGACAGGCCGTCGGTATGCTGGGGAGTAGTAGGGTTGAGGGAGGGCATCCTACTCACATCAGAGCGTGGGGTCCAGCTCTGAGAGTACATGTCCATTCTTAAGACCGCATCCTCCATTGTCTCTGCGATCCGGATCACGTCCTCTAGGTTTTCTTCCCCGTGCTCTAGCAGGTGCTGCCTCACCTCATTCAATCAGACCCCGGCCACGTAGGCATCCCAAATGAGATCATCTGTGGTCTCCACAGCAGTTCTGATGTGCAGACATAATCCCTGCCCATTGCCCTTAGTGCTTGAATATAAGCTCTATAGGACTCATCGGGCTGTTGCCTCCTTGTCGCTAGTTTGTACCAAGCATAGACCCTGTTCACCAGTCCCTCGTAGAGCCCTTCCAGCACCTTCATGGCTGCGGCGTAAGTGGTCGTGTCCTGGATGCTCTGGTAGACTCTCGGGGACACCATAGTCATCAATATTAGTAGTTGATGGCAGTCCTCTATCACAACAAACTCAGAGAGTTGTAAGTATGTTTCGAAGCATCTCACCCAGTGCTTAAAGTCAATCGAGGCTGTAGCCGACTGTGGGTCGATGTCGAGGCGTTTCAGCCATAGCATACACTCCCACCCCTTTAAAACTTTCTAGTTAATAAAATTGTAGAGCGCGTTGAAAGAATCAAAGGCTTGTTGATCCAAACCAAGGCTTTTATTAACTAGAAGACTGGAGCGTATCACATGTAGGTCGACCAGTCCAGAATGACCTGGTCTGGCTAGGAGCAATCCTTTAAGACCTGCCAGTAGGTGTGGCTACACTCTCAGCCAATCACAGTCATCCTACACGACAATCTATACATACACACATTGGTGATAGAATCTGTACTTTCACAAGTATAATTTACATTAAATAGTATCCACGATATTTAACCCTAAGATGGCACTAAATAGTTATCAGTCTCTTGAACTTCCCTGAACTACCCTCGCCCTGCACTGATGAATCAGTATAATTTTGCACAACTGGCCAAGTTTGAACAAACTCCTTACAGACAGTGCTGGATTCAAACCAGAGTTGCGGGCTTTGTAATAGCATTGTGCTAATTGCAGCGATGGTGTGTTTATGTACCTGGGAATCTGCAGCAAGCAAGTCTATCATTGTATCTGGATGTTGTACTTTCAAAAGGGTGCAGTGGTCAAAGATATTAATCATATTTTTTGTATCTCATTCCCATATTTTTTGAATAATTGTCATAAATCTGCTTGTTTCATAGTGTCCATCTTCACATGTATACTTGATGGCACCCAGCTAGTCTCCTCAAACCATCTGTTGTCTGTGATCTACCAGTAGTGGATGAACAAAACTTTTCTCCAGCCGAATGCTGCGATGACCAAAGATAATCTCTCAATCATAAACTCCTCATCCATTGATTCCAACTTTCATCTTGGAAAATTTCCAGATCATTCTAGAGATCTGTTCAAGACTTTGGTGTTATAAGATTACAAAATATTCTTCAGGTTTCATATCCTCCGACATCTTGAACTTCTGGCCTTTTAATCATCCTGGAATTTATTGGTCCACAAATAGAGTATGTGCCTTCGGACCCAAGCACCAGGGTTTTCTTTCAAAGCCTCTTCACCTCTCTGTCCTTTTAAAGTGCTCCTTTATGGCCAATTTTTTGGCAAATATTTTCAGTGGCTCAGTTACATTTTGTTTGGTGACAGTCCTGTGATGACTTTTGAAGTGTTTAGTTAGTTTTTTTTAAACATACATGTGCACAGATGCTTCTGTGATGAAGACAGATTTTCACAGATGGGGCACCAATGCAGGGAGAATTGAGAGAATAAGTTCCTTTCCCTGCTTTGATGAGCAGACCAGAGATGAGGGCAAACTGCCTGTGGGCTAATATGGGGTCTTCACAAGAGGACTATGCCTATTCTCCAGAGGCCATTCCTCTTGTTACATTGAAGGGATAAAGAATGAGTAACCATGCAGAGTGTAAACATTGTAAAGCTCAAAAATGATTCTCCTTCTCTCATCTGGAGGTGGATGAAGTGTTAGCTGTTTCAACTGTCGGAGGCACATGTTTTGGTCACTAACGGCAACATAAGTGCCATCTACAATGTGGGAACCCAGCCAATGCTTGATGGACTGGTTATTTTTAGCATAGATATTGCTTATACGGTTCACATAGTGCTGTTGTTTAGGATGACATTCCCTTTGTTAGACAGTCAGAAGCAACCTCTGATTGGAAATTAAGCCAATGACAGAGAGATTAGCCAAGCAAAGCAGCACTTCTTTATCCCGGTCCTATTGCCTAGTGCATAGGTTGATGTCAGCTGGCTGGAGAAGCAGTGCTCTTTGGAAAAATGTGAGAGTGATTCTCAACCTCCGTGCTCTGTTTACAGGGTTTGAATTTCTTCTGGCAACAGGCCCTCACTACTGCCTTGAGACAGGTTCAGTTGCTACTGGGGACTGAAGAAACCTGTACTTCTACCAATTGTTGATCCATCCAAATGACACTGACTGTAACAGCATCCATCAAAAGCAAATAAAGGCAAGTAAGGCAAAATGTATCATAAATAAGTCATCTAAGAGCTAAAGGGAGGAAAGCAATTTTGGTCATTGGTTCTGAACAAAAAAAAAAGAGCATCCATCACTTCCTGTATTTTCTTCCTGATCCCTGGATTCATTGATCAGAAGTAAAACTCATCTAGGACTTCCAATCAAGGGGGTTCCAGAGGAGGTTCACAAGGATGATTCTGGGAATGAAAGGATTATCATATGAGGAGCGTTTGACAGCTCCTGGTCTATATTCTTTGGAATTTCGGAGAATGGGATGGGGGCGGGGGGGGGGGAAAATTCTCATCAAAACATTTTGAATTTTGCAAGGCATGGACAGATGTAGAAAGGTTGTTTCCCATGGTGGGAAAAGAGAGCACAACTTCAGGATTAACATTTAGAACAGAGAAATTTCTTTAGCCAGAGGGTGGTAAATCTGTGGAACTTGTTGCCACAGATGGTTGTGGCCAAGTCCTTGGGTGTACATTATTTAAGCAAAGGTTGACAGGTTCTTGATTAGCCATGGCATCAAAGGTTATGGGAAGAAGGCCAGGGCATGGGGATAAGTGGGAAAATGGATCAGCTCATGATTAAATGGCAGGGCAGACTCAATGGCCTGAATAGCCTATTTCTGCTCTTATGTATTATGGTCTTATTCACATCTATCCATCTCCTATCTATTTATTTATTGTGCCACTGAAGGAGGCAGCTTTCAGAACAATCCCACTCCCCTACCCTTGCAATTCATTCCCTCTTGCTTGTCCATCAAGTTCCCCTTTGTCCTTTTTGGCTCTTATCTATATTAAGGATTCATTTATAGAAGCTAATTCAAATATCAGCACATATTTGTGGCATGTAAGGAAATCCGAGCACCTAGCTGAAAACTACAAGGGCAGGGGAGCTCATGCAAAGGCCACATTAGATTTGGCCCTAGGTCATGATCAAACCCAGGTACCTGAAGCTTTAAGGCTGTGTCTTCCGTATACATCTGTACAGACTCTATAGCCAACTTAGCACTGATAGTCAAAGGCCAGATTCAATCCTTGTATCAGCAATGGGCAGGTGCAAAGATCCACCTTTAAGTAGAATTTCAGTCAGGGCCCTAGGTTGTTAAGACTGGCAGGTATTGGGCTCAAATGCTCCAATTTCATATTAAATTGTTCTGGAGATTGTGATTGCTAAGTCTAAAAATCAGAATGGTAATGTTGTCAGTAGGTACAATTCAGAAATGCCTTGATTGGATACTGTCCTTCAAATTTAATTTTCCAGGAGTGAATGGATTGTAGGTGGGTCACTTGATTGGGGTGAAAAAAAAACCCTCTAATTCTGTATTTCGAATCTAATAATCTAAACCCCTACGGTAGACAAAAGTTAAAGAATTTCTTGTATGTTACATTCTTTTCATAGTATTACATGACAACAATGGAACCTTTACCGTATTAGTTTTAACTTTTTTCCTTTACCAAGTAATTTTCTGACTTGAAAACATCTCCACCTCTGGCATTTTACTGAATAAACAGGACATCTCTCGAGTTGGTGTCCCAACTACAACGACAAAAGAATAGTCAATTATGTTTTTGTATTGTGTCAGCCTGACAAAGTTCCCAGGTGCTTAATTTCCATTGTCAGCTTCTAAGCTTTTGCTTAACATATTGAGCAGTTATCAACCTCATCGTGAGTTCCTCTAAATTAATGAATATCCACTCATTGCTGCACCTGTCAAACAGCTGCTACTCTCATGTTCAGACCTGATCAAGAGTTCAGGGCAAGCGGAGGCACCTCCGTTATTTCAACAGGAGCTGGCTTTAAAATAGGCATTATTGCTGGATCTTTAAAGTGTGCAGAAGGGAGATTGGGAATTCTTGGAGCTTAGGAGTCTGAAGGATGACCACATAGAGGTCTATAAAATCATGACAAGTGTATATGAGGTGAAGAATGATGGCCTTTTTCCCAGGGTAGGGGAATCTGGAACAAGAAGATGCAAGTTTAAGATGAGAGGGGCAAGGTTTAAAAAGGAACTTGTTCATACAGAGGGTGGCAGGTGTATGGAAATAAACTGCCACAGGAATATGCAAATTACAATTTATGAAATAATTACAATTACACAGTTTAAAAGACATTTCGATAGGCCCATGGATAGGAAAGGTTGAGAGCTAAATGCAGGCAAATGGGACTGGTTCAGGTAGACAACTTGGTCAGCATGAATGAGATGGGCCTGTTTCTATGTTGTATGACCTATGACTAACATATATTGGAGAATTCATCTCTGAAAATAGCTAAAGACTCAAACTGCTTCAAATATGAAAGTTCCCCTGAAAGTGGCAGCAATTGGCCATTACTGTAGGGGTGGTTGTAGCACATAGCTAAATTGAACTAGCATAAGGGCCTTTAATCAGAGTTTGGGATTTGCATTAACTTGAATACAGTTCACAATACAGACTTGCACTGCTCTTAAATCTTTCTACTATTGGTTCATTTGATCAATGCATTTTTAACATTAATTTCAACAGATTGTAAAGACTTTCACCTGATGCCAGTGTTGAGCTGATTTTACTTTCACACTAGACACTTTAAAGGCTGATTGGCCATTAATTCCTGGGATCACTTGCAAGTGTGAAAGGGACTAGTTACACCCAACGATGAGAGATTACTCATTTTAGTCAAAGGTTCATGACTCCTAATTTCTGCACAATTGAAAAATAACATGGTTGAAACGGAATACTTAACTAGACCACATGCCTCTGATTTTAATTATAACAATGCCTGATAAGCAAGACAATGCATAGAGATGACATCTTAATCCTATACTGTTGAGAAGGTCAGACTGCTGTAATTGTAATCAGGGAACAAATGTAGCGTGTCGAATAATTCAAAGACTTGTTGACTCAAACCAAGGCTTTTATTAGCAAATGACTGGAGCATATTACATCGAGGTCGGCCAGTCCAGACTGACCTGGGTCTGGTTAGGAACAGCCCTTTATGACCTGCCAGTAGCCGTTGCTATGGCTCTCAGTCAATCACTACTACTATATGTAAATATATACAAATATATACATTGGTGATAGTATCCTGTACTATCACACAAATGGAATTTGTTTTGTTAAACAAACAAACCTTATACTAATGATAATTTCTTAAAATGGGATATATTAAAAGCTTACTTGAGGGGACAAATAATTTCAAACACAAAAAAAAAAGAAAGAATATATGGCAGAAGTCAACAGCCTGGAGAAAGAAGCAACAGAATTGGAAAAAGAATACCAGAGAATGGGTTTGAAAGAAAAATACAAAACTTTGGTAAACAAAAAATTGAAATATAATACTTTACAAACACATAGAATAGAAAAAACAATTTTAAAGTCAAAACAGAAGTACTATGAGTTGGCGGAGTCACTTAATGCAGAGTAGATGGTAGCTGTGAATCCCAGAGCTTCAGAAATAACAAGTGAGAATAGACAGAAAACTACCAGAAGAGCAACAGAAAAGTGGCAGAAAAAGTGATGAGAAGAAGATTTATCCTTATAGAAATGGGGAAGAAAGAAAAAAGGGCAATCCAGAAAGAAATAGTGACCCCAGCGCACCACAAGGTCCAGGAGAGGCAGCCTCGTGGCAAAGAAAATAGCTGGGCCCGTTTGAGGCACCTGCGAGAAGAAAGGAATGACTTACCTGAACGAGCTGCTGAGTCAGAAGACAACGGGACCCGCTTGTCGGCGGATCCAGGGATAAGTACAGACATTGCTATGGGAGATTTGAGGTGAGACCTGCGAACAGGGACAGGAATAGGGCAAAAGAGGCGGCGACAGGGAGAATGTCATGGAGGAGTCCTTAACTGTAACCCTGGGGCAGCCCTGCAAGAATGGTGGCAACAGGCGGTGGCGTCAGCGGTAAAAGTAGCTGAGGCTCTAGCAATAGTTGTGACTATAGAGGCGGGAGTAGTGACAGTGGCAGTGGTGGCTGCAGTGAAGAGCCCTGCAGGCGCGGCAAGAATGGGCTGAAGGTGGTGGCACGGGAGAGGCGGTGACGGAGACAGGGGGTGGAGGAAAAGGCAGCGCCATGGGAACACCCTTGCCTGCAACCCAGGCGAGGAGGTGGCTGCGGTAGCGGGGAGAGCAGTGTTGGCAGCAGTGGTGGTGGCAGAGTATCGGCAGGCAGCATGGGGAGTGACACAGATGGAGAGGGGGAGAGTGGCTGACCAGGAGGCCCATCATCACGGGCAGGAGAGAGGAAGAGAATGGGAAGGAGAGAGGGAGGGGATTTTAAAGCCCTCCATGAAAAGCATCACGAAGGCAATGGAGGTGGTGGCCAAGGCCTCTGAGAAAAGGCTAAGAATTGAAATTAGAGATAGGGGAATTTAGGAGGGCCATGGGGGAAGTGTCTGAAAGGGTAAATATGGTGGAGGAGAGGGTCAACAGGATGGAGGACAGTGTAGAAAAGTTGGAGACATGGGGGTAAAGGACAGTAACCATTCGGCAGAATCCAGACATAAAGGAGTTCAAGGTGGGCCAGGTGGAACGCAAAATCAACCTATTTGCTGACAATGTGATAGTATATTTGATGGACCCTGGGGGTGGTGGGGGGGTCATTTTCAAAGCTGAAGACCACAGTGGAGGATTATGGGAAGGTCTCGGGTACACGGTAAATCTGGACAAAAGCGAAATCGTACCTTTGATGAATCCCTACTAACAGGGAAGCCAATTTAAGTGGCCGCAGGAAGGCATTAAATACCTAGGGATAAAAGTGGAGAGGAGACTATATTGAAGTAGATAAATTTCTCTCGGCAATTGAACTGCCAAAATTTGAAGACAGAAATCAGATGGAATTAGATGCTCCCTTCACTAGAGAAGAATACATTACAGGCAAATAAGTCACCTGTAGAGGATAGTTTCCCACCTGAGTTTTATAGACAATTTAAAGATCTTTTGATACCTCTCATAATGGAGGTATTGGATCGAGCGGTGGAAACTAAGACTCTTCCGGAATCCTTCTCAACAGCTATCATTACGGTACTACAGAAAAAAGAGAATCACAAAAACCGTCTTCATACAGAGGATCCTAGTTAAATGTGGATTACAAAATTTTGGCAAAAGCACTAGCTAATAGACTAGGGGAGTACCTACCTAAACTGATAAATTCAGACCAGTTGGGCTTCGTAAAGTAAAAGACAAGCTGCAAATAATCTGAGCAGGCTATTTAATATAATTCATTTGGCCAAGTCTAAAGAAAATCCAAGTTAATTATATAGTTAGATACAGAAAAGGCATTTGATTGATTCGAGTGGGCATTCCTGTTCAAAGGACTAGAAAAGTTTGGAATGGCGCAAACATATATTGATTCGATAAAAACTATATCATAAACCACAAGCCAAAATTATAACTAATGGCCAAATGTCGTCAATGTTTCATTTGATTAAATCTAGTGGGCAGGGGTGCCCACTGTCTCCAGGTCTCTTTGTTTTGGTGATCAAACCATTAACAGAAATTATAAGGAGAGATCCAGATATAAAGGGATTCAGAGTTGGCTAGAAAGAACATAAACTTATCAGACCTGGTTGAGTCTTTAACCAAACGACAGACCACACTGCAAAAAGGTGGTTATAAAATTAATTTAGAAAAAAGTGAAATTATGCCATTAACAAATTTTGACTATGAAAGATACCAAAAAGGATGCCAGTTTAAATGAAAAATGGTTGGAATTAAATATTTAGGAATAATGGTAGATAATAATCGACAAAATTAACTATTTCTCCTTGCTTAGAAAAATAGAGAAGGACTGGAAGGGTTAATTGTCTGAAAATGAAAGTGATGCTGAGACTGCAATACCTCTTTCAATTGTTGGTGATTTCTTTACCTGAATTTTTTTTAAAGATACTTAATGGTCAAATAACAAAATTTCTTTGGAATAACAAAGAGCCTAGGATCGCTTTGGAAATCTTGGATGGGAGGATTAAGATTACCAGATTTTAAAAATATTATTTAGCAACCCAGGCGAGGTTCCTCTCATCTTTTTCAAAGAAGGGAATTCTCCCTCATGGACCCAAATGGGACTACATACAACGAGAGAGAGTGCAGCGAAGGATTTCATTTATAAATGGAATGTCAAATTAATAACAAAAAAAAAACAGGTAACCCCATCCTAATGCATATGATTAAAATTTGGTATGAGATTAATAAGAGTATTGGGGGAAAAAAAAGTGGGGATATCACCAAAAGCACCATTGTGCCAAAATGAACTATTGCCCATGAACTTGGCATGAGAAAGAAATTAAACATTGAAGATTGCTATGAAGGAGGGCTACTTATATCCTTTTAACAATTAAAACAGAAATATAATCTGTCAAATGAAACATGCTACTACTTTCTTCAGTTGAGGTCCTTCTTGCGAGAAGTGGGGCCCCACAATGACCCCATGGTCAAGTAACGAAGTGGAGGGGATGCTTCGACTGGGAAACGCACCTAAATTTGTATCTAGGATGTACTCTGCTCTCGAAGGCAAAAGTTTTAAGCCATGCCTACAAAGGTCGAAAGAAAGGTGAGAGTTGGATCTAGGTGTTACAATACCAGAGGAATGTTGGTCTGACTGGTGTTTGGACAGAATGTATGCTTGGCACAAAGTGGATGATGATGATTTAAAAATCCAGTTGTTGGAGAGACTGTCATTTTCTTCTGTTGTGCCATTTTTGAATTAAAATGTCAAGAGAAAAAAAAATTGACGTGAGATATGGATTGGTTCAATGTAACTTTTTACATCATTTATATCTCACAGCACAAAAATCACATCCATCAAAATATGAAATATCTGAAATGTGCTTTAGATGTGGCATCGAAATTAGAATCTTTATACATTCTGCATGGTCAAGTGCGAAGGTAAGACCATTCTGGCATGAAATCACTGAAATACTAACAACAATAACAGGTGTGACCTTCACATATGACCCAGAGGTGTACCTTCTGGGAAACCTTATGGACGTGAGCAACAAATTAACTAAATTTCAAATCTGTTTTGTGGCCAAGAAGTCTATTGCAATCATTTGGAAATCCGAATCTCCCACTTATTGCTCGATGGGCTGGAGAGATGCGTAGTTGTCTACCCATGGAGAAAATCACATAACTTAAAAAAATAAATATGACACTTTCATTAAGATATGGCAACCATACTTAAAACTATGGAGGGGTCCAACTGTAAACCTGACCCTTCAAGATATATAAAGATGTGCTATCCCAGAAAAAAGGAATTATGAAAGAAATGAGAGCTCTAATGGTACAAAAAGTTATATTCTTATATTGGAAGGTGGAGGGAGGGAAAAAGGGGGAAATTTTTCTGTTTTCTTTGTAAATATTTAATATATATTTGAAATGTATAAAAGTTTAAATATTTATGGAAAAACATGAAAAAAATTAAGTATTTAAAAAAAAATTCACCCTGCAACAAGCAACTAAAGAAGATAAGGAAAGAAACTCATATCTGCCCTCAACACAGTACATAAAAGCAGACAGAAAGAGAAGCTACTGTTGACATGATTCCACCTCCTGTCTCTAATAATCCATGACCTGCAAAAAACAGATGATCTCACCAAACTTCTTCCAATAAACGAGTTGATATCATTTCAGGCTTCTTTACCAGGGTGCATCCTGGAATGGCTTATTTCAAAAGGAACTACAGCTATAAATATCAGTCCTATTAGTACCATGTATAGCATATCAAACCCTCTCAGATACAGTACTCCCAGCCTCTAATTTGTTAACTACAACTTACTGAGGAGATTGTAACATGAATCAAACCTTCCATAATGTGCAGAAGTGGCATAATGACCTTCTGTCCTTGATTGTGATGGTCTTTCAGTATTTGAAATGAGCAAAACAATTTGTAAAAGTCTCCAAAAGAAATAAGGAAATTGTGTCTACTGGGATTAGATGTTTCTCTTTGATTAATACAATGTGCACAACATCAAGTCACTGGTTTAAATGTAGTTTTTCATTTCAGTGCATCGAGGGACACATCCAAAACACAGAACATCTGTCTCCTGTATTCTGAGTAAACAGGTGATCCGCATGTTAAAAATTATGGAAGCTGAAAATGCCTCAAAAAGATCTAAAATACAGACACTAGTTTATCAATGTGCATGAATTTACATACTGTGAGATCTGGACTTTACAACTGACACCCACTGTATTAGAACTAGTGATCATGAGTCAATATGGGGTTATATATTTCTGACAAATGTTCCGTGTCTTTGCGCACTCATACAAATGAGCAGCTTTTGCAGATGGTCATTCAAGACTCCCAAAAAGAATATATTGCTCTACAAGAATCTGTGTAGCCACAAATCAGCTCCTTGCTCAAACCGCATCGAGTTTTACGATATATTGCCTTAAATAGCAACTTCAGAATTAGTCTGAAGCTTGGAAGAAAGTTTTATTTAAAATCTACCCAATCAGTTGTCTGTTTGGGGAAAACCACCCAAATATGACCTTGACTTATTTGCAGAAGCACTTGCTGTCCTGCACCTTGAATGCTTAGCATCAGAGGACACCTCAGGTAATACTGAACAAATTATTTTAATCTAAATAAAGTACTAAAATGGGTCAACATGACTCAGTGCAATTCAAGTCAAATGTTTTTACAGAGTTGACATCATCCTGAACACTGTACATAGTTCAATCTCATCAGGCTTGAGAAGAGTAGCCTTTCCATTAATATTAACAAATGAATGTTAATGCAAATTTTCATTGATCTTCATGGCTCCCTACAAAAGCTTATAGCAAGGGTTGAAAAAGGTATTTGTGAGGGTTCACTCTCTCAAGGGAATAGCACATCCTATCCAAAATCAGCCCCTTTTTGGATGAGGAGTGAGAAGACTGCAAAGTCACGCAACCCAAAGAGCAGCTGGAAAGAAGTCCATCTCAGGCTACACTACTGTTGCATTAAGGATACATTAATTCTAAAAGGTTCTGACTACACGTATCATAACCACTCCTGCCACTAAAGGTTAAAGCAAGTCAAAGTTTAATTATTGTACAGTTCTAAACACACAGTAAATACTAAGCATATAGATAATGTTGGATTATTTTATAATTGTATAAGACAATTCCTATGGAATAACAAAGTACCAAGAATTGCACTGGAGAAGTTAACATGGGACTATAAACAGAGAGGACTTCCAGATTTTAAGAAATATTATCTATTAGCACAAGTAAGATTTTTATCATCTCTCTTTGAAGAAAATGGTCCCCCTTCGTGGATTTGAATGGACTGAATAAGAGGAGACAATGAAGGACTTTATTTACGTGGAATGTCAAAAAAAACAATATTAATACACATGATTAAAATATGGGAAAAACTGAATGTATCGGGGAAAAAAGCAGGTATATTACTAAGCATACCATTTGTAAAAATGTACTACTGCCTATGAATCTGGGTAACAAAATACTGAATTCATGGTACGACAAATGAATAAGATACGTTAATGATTGTTATATGGAAGTATCTCTTGTGTCTTTTGAACAACTAAGAAACAAGTATGGAGTAGCTATTGGGACATTCTTCTGCTTTCTCCAGTTAAGATCAGTCTTAAGAGAAAGATGGCGACCCATCTTGGCCCCACTTGAAGTTAGTGAGACAGGACAAACAATTTGGCTGGGGAATTCACTAAATTTATATCTAGGATGCACTTTGCTCTCCAAAATGAAAGTGCAAAGCCATGTTTACAGAGATCAAGAGAGAGATGGGAGTCAAATCTAGGAGTTACAATAATGGAAAGATGTTGGTCTGATTGGTGTTTGGATAGTATGACATCAATTATAAATGCAAGATACGATCAGTGCAATATAATTTCCTACACCAATTATATCTCACACCACAGAAGTGGCATAAATCAAAAATCTGAAATATTGGAAATGTGTTTTAGGTGTGGGACAGAAATAGGAATGTTCTTACATGCGACATGGTCATGTGTGAAGGTGAGACCATTCTGGCAGGATATTACTGAAATAAAGTACAACCCCTATTATCTGAAATTGGATTCTCCAAAATCCTCAATTATCCAAAAAGTTTTTAAAATTTCAGATAAATGAGGATATCTGAAACAAATCAGAAATCTTCATTTATCCAAATTTTTTTCAGAACCGAACTGCCCAGCCACATAGGGCTCCCGGCGGCAGCAGGGACCTTGGGGTCCCAGCAGGAGCGGGGACCTTGGGCTGCTGGTGGCAGCAGAGACGTTGGGCTGCCGCGGCAGGAGCGCGGACCTCGGACTTGAACAGGTATGTTGGGCTCCCGGAGGGAGCAGGGTCCCTGGGCTCCCGGTGGCAGCGGGACGTTGAGCTCCTGGGCAGGAGTGGGAACCTCGGGGTCCCAGCAGTGGCCAGCATTTTTTAGGTGAGAATTAAACATTATTTTAATGCTTAAAAAACATTCCCTGGTTGTTTGTTGTTGTTTAAACACTGTTACAAGTGATTTGCTGTTGCTACTGGGCTGTTTTTAAAAAAATGACCAGTTCTCCGAAAAACTGTTTATCCTAAATAGGCACAGTCATGACCATTTCAGATAATTGGAGTTGTACCGTACTACCAAGAATAACAGGGGTGGACTTTGCTGACAACCCGGAGCTTTATCTTTTGGGAAATTTGATTGCAATAAGTAATAAACTAACTAAATTCCAAATTTCATTTGTTAAAATAGCTTGAGCTGTGGCAAAACAAAATGTTGCGATTACTTGGAAGTCCAACTCCTCTCTACAGGTAGTATGATGGAAGATAGAGATAAATAGTTGTATTCCTATGGAAAAAAAAAATCTCACACAATTTAAAAAATAAAAATGACATATTTATAAGAATATAGCAACCATATCTGGACTATAACGGGGCCCAAATTTAAAAAGATGCTATTAGGATAAAAATATAAGTGACCGCCCCAACGAAGATTTTCTTTTTTTAAACCCAGTTGTAAGCCCTGACAGTGGACAGATTTATACTGGGAAGAGGGAGGGAGGGAAAGGGTTGTGGTGTTTAGTTTTGTCAGAAAAAAAGAAAATTATATACATATATCGTTATAGTTTTCAAAAATTGAAAATTTTGATATGTATATTTATGAAAAAACAAAAAGAAAATATTCAAATAAAATTAAATTGGAGGCCAGCTCACCAATATTAACCTTTTATTTATTTCAATTACTGAAACTTCCTCCATATTGTTCTTTATGTAACTGTATCTTTCATGAGAGTCTGCTATTTGTTATGGCATTTTAGATCCAATCTGTTAAATGCACATTTTGGTAATGTACAGTATATCCCAAGGGTTGACCGTCAACTCTCTTTCAAAACGCCTGATTTAAAAAGAATAGCTGAGAAATGCAGTCACTGCACACGTCTTTATAAAGTGTCAATTCTCTTCTCAACTTCATTGTATTATACTCCCCTAGGACACTATTTCAAGTTGATGTAAACACTGTGCTCCTTTCTCAAACATCTGGTATATGCCTAGGGTGTACTTTTAAGCTACCACTAGAGCCCTTACATGCTTAGATCATTAAAAAAAATCTCATAACAGTGCGCTACTTTTTATTCCTTTGAGTTAGGTGCTTGTTATTAAGATATCCATGCAAACCATGCTTTAAACGAGTATGCCATGCTCATGAACGTAGTCTTGCAGCTGAAACTGCACTTTTGTGGCTAATGGACAATTTAAAAATACTATTGATTGAGATATTGAGATGGGCACAAATGTGAGTATAATACTTTCCATTTCTTTGCCTTTTTATGTCCTCCCCATTAGGCAAAAAAGTGTCATATTTCCACATCACATAATTTCACAAGAATAGCATTCAACTACCTTCTAAGTGAATTTGGTAAGGTAATATTATTTACAAACACTATTTTTTCCTCATCAGGCAATAAATTTGGTATACCTCCATTATCAAAAATAGCTCTCCATATCCATAATTGCTATTCTTCCATGGATTTTTTTATTTATTAGAAAATGTTGATACTGCAGAACCCTGCACCATCTGATTCATCATTTCATGGAAGCCATCATAAACAAATTTTAAACTCAGATATTTTCTGTTGAGAGGATGATGTTAACTTCAAACTTGGAAGCCCAATTGCAGTGTCGCACCTCCAGTTAAATTTTTTTTATTCATGAAATTTTTAAAATTTAATTCTAGCAATGGTGGAAGACTCACTTCAGTTCAAAAATTCAGAATCGGAATTTATTGTCATGAACAAGTCACGAAATTTGGTGTTTGGCGGCAGCGTCACGGTCCAAACATTCATATTATGAACCATCTGATGAAAATATTTTAAAAATGCACAAAATCTAAGGCACTATCTTTGGTTCATTGATTATTCAGGAATCTGATGGCAGTGGGGACTGTTTAAATTGTTGTACATACAAATGACAGGATCCATAAATGAGTGTGCCATTCAGCCTTTCAAGGCTTTTCCTGGAGAGACACAGAAAAGAAATACTTCATGCCAAAAGCGAGCGAGGGGGAAAGATAGAGACAAAGAGAGAAATATGTAGGAACTGAGAGGGACATCCAGACATGGATTCAGAGATGTATGGGAGAGGCAGAGAATAATTAAAGTCAGATATGGACACAGAAATATTTACAGAAACAGAGAGACAAAGAAACTTAAAGAAATCATAGAAGCAAAGATAAGGAGAAAACCCCACTTTTGACCATTTCTATCAATATCCGTTGGAGTCTGTGCAGCTGGAAGCAAATCCACAGACACTCAGTGACTCTCCTTTGCTTCTCTTTCTCTCATGCATGTTCCATTCTTAATGTATTATTACGTGACACATTGAACCTTAAAAGTGAGAAGAGAGATGGAATGACACAGAAGAGGAGTGATAGGCATAGAAGATGGTCTCTGATTCCAACAACAGCATTTGATTAAATTTACAGAAAAAACAATTATTTAGAGACATTTAGATTAAATAATTTCTTCTTTAGCTGCAAACAAAAGCTCACAGTACATCAATATAAATAAAAAAAAATTTAGAGTTTTGCATCCATCTATCCTCAAAAGGCAATTAAATTTATCCGAAGTTAGTAGGAAATAATGACAAATCTACAGAAATGAGCCCGGTATTCATAATGAACTGTTCATTGCGTTTAAATAATCAATTTAATTAGCCTTCTGTTGAAAATTTCTACAGAGACCTTTGCACATCATCACACGGCAAACACACGGCCCAGTGATCTTAGAGGCTAGGAATAAACCCCAGTGCCTGTTTTGCTTCCACAATAACATATCCTAACATTAACACTACACCCTATGGCATCATTTTTAGTGACTGGTGTATTTTTTTCCCAAGATCCCGTGTTCCTCTAACCCACCTTCAGGTGAATGCTTTCAAAATATTGTGCAGAAACCATACATTTTAAATTGGGTAGGAATGATTCCCAGAGCTGCACACTTAAACAAGGGGAATTCAGATCTGTATCAGTACCATAATAAAACAATCTAAATGTGTTTTACCCATCAGAATTAATGTACTGTCAAACTGTGCAAATATAGGAAATGGATTGATAATTCCCATTCCTATCAAATATATATTTCATGCATATCCTTTATACAATTTAATATAAAATCATATTAGCATTGAATAGCTGTTTGAACAATGAGAACGTTTATAGCATATACAGATAGCAAGCTGCACAATTCAAGGAAACGACTGGAATATATGAAAAAAATCAACAAAAAGTAATATTAAAATAGTAAATTGAATTAAAAGGACCAATAAATACACAAGATAGATAGATAATATTTGTGGTGGTTAGCACAACATTATTGCAGCACCGGCGACCCAGGTATCCATCTGATGCTGTCTGTGAGGAGTTGGTACATTCTCCCATGTCTTCATGGGTTTCCTCTGGGCGCTCCCAGCCTTTGGGGGTTGTAAGTTAATTGGGTGCATTTGGGCAGCGCAGGCTTGTGGCCTGTGTGATAGTACAGATTCTATCACCAACGTGTACATGTATAGATGGTAGTGTAGGATTGGCTGACAGCATAGCCACACCGACTGGCAGGTCTTAAAGGGTTGCTCCTCACCAGAGCAGGTCATTCTGGACTGGTCAACCTACTTGTGATATGCTCCAGTCTTTAAGTTAATAAAAGCCTTGGTTTGGATCAACAAGTCTTTGGTTCTTTTGATGCGCTCTACAGCCTGTTACTGCGCTGTATGTATGTTGCATTTCTAAATTCTCTCACACATCTTAGCTCTTTACATTATATTGTTATGAAATGGGATATCTGTCAGAATGGAACACCCTCATTCCAGAAGCAGAAATGAATCACGATGGTCCTAATCCTAAACATTCAATGTCCACTTCTCTCCATGGATGTTGCCTGAAATGTTAAATCTATATAGCTCCTCTTTGTTTAGATAGCAATGAAATAGACACCCAGTTAATCTCAGAAGCATGCAATCTAACATCACCTGAATGGGCAAGTTTTAAACCTCTAAGGGTGCATTTGATCCCCTAAGAGTTCGTTCGCCACACAGCAATCCCTCTGTGAACATTAGAGTATTGACCCATGTATTACACACAGCAGGGTACCTTGAAACTGTAGGTTTTCTTTCAATGTAGCTGTTACACAACGAAGTGAATTCTTGCTCTCAAGACACTAATCATGAACTGCTCTGACAGCACAAAGGATTGTCTGCATTATTACAAGTCACTTATTTTGCACTGGAATTACTATATTATCTACCTCTATCTTATGTATTTATTGGTATTTTCAATTCGATTTACTATTTAAATTTTTTTTTACAAGTAGAATTTCTGTGCATATGTACATTTGTCAATAAACTCGATATCTTTGTCAAGAAAATCAATCGTATGCTGAGAGATTAGAGAAATATCTGTGCCTATTTATGGGTGGAGGAGTGGGGGTTGCAGCAGGATCTTACCCTGTAAAGACTTAAGTTAAGACCATAAGGCTTAGGAGCAGAATTAGGCCATTCAGCCATTGAGTCTGGTTTGCTATTCAAATCGTGACTGATTTATTTTTGTTTCAACCCCATTCACCAGCCTTCATCCCATGACTTTTGATCCCTTACTAATCAGGAACATCAGTCTCTACTTTAAATGTATCCAATGGCATCCACAGTAATATGTAGCAATACTTTCCACAAACTCAGAGCCCTCTGTCGAAAGAAACTTCTCCTCATCTCTTTTCTAAAAGGATGTCCTTTTATTCTGAGGCTGTACCCTCTGGTCCAAGACTCTCCCACACCTGGAAACCTCTTCTCCAGATTAATTTGCCATCTAGCCCTTTCAATATTCAGAATGTTTTGATGAGATCCCCCCCCCCCCCCATTCTTCTAGACTCCAGCAAGTGTTTGTATTGTTTTTCTGTATGTGCGTTGTGTGTCTATGTGTTCTGCACCAAGAACCGCAGAACACTGTTTCATCGGGTTGTACTTGTGCAATCAGATGACAAAAAAAAAATCAACTTGGTGTTGAATCCTTAAACCAAAGTACATGACCATACGCTTTCCTACATTGTATTCCATCTGCTGTTTCTTTCTCCAGTCTCTCAACCTATCCAAATCCCCCTGCAGATTTCCTGCTTCCTCAACACTACCTGTCCCTCTATCTATCCTCATTTCATCCACAAACTTCACCATAAAACCATCAATTCTGTCATGTCAATCATTAACATACAGCACGAAAAGGAGCGCACTCAGCACAAGCCCCGGCTTGCGGAACACCACGAGTCACTGGCAGCCAGCCAGTAAAGGCCCCCTTTATTTCTGCTCTTTGCCTCCTACCAGTCAGCCAATCTTTTATCTATGCACTTCTATCTTGGTAAACAGCCTCATGTGTAGCAACAACTTGTCAAAGACTCTCGAAAAATCCAAGTAAGCAACATCCACCGACTCTCCTTGGTTCTGTCCTGCTCATTACTTCTTCGAATAATGTAAGACAAGACCTCCACTGAAAGAAACCATGCTGAATTCAGCCCACAATTCCTATTATCGGTTAGATTTTTAGGACAATGCACTGGCCTCATCAGCTCAAAAATGACGAGTTATTAAGTTCAATTTCTATTTCTCAAGCACTACAATCATTATACTCTCTTAAGGAGTATTCTGCTTCTGCACCTCCCACCCCCATAATGAAACTGATAAATTCTACCACTAAAACTTAGTGTTATCTGTAGAAATGGTCTTCTTTTAAAAAAAAACTGGAGGATGTCCACTTCTGTACCTGGCCACAACTTAATTTACAATTCCTGGTACTGTTTCAAATCAGTAAATAAAATATAATAGAGGAATGAAAGATAGCCATTGAATATAACAAGATCCACTTAACTGACATTCTCTCTGCACTGAGTCACCCAGTGCAAAAGATCGTAATGGTGACATAAATACGGGTGAAAGTGCTCCTTGAATTGAACTGAACTGAAATATAGAGAGAAGCTTTATCCTACGTCTTATTGAGGCAAGTCAACTTATACAGGAGTAAAACTGGAAAGTTTGCAGACACTGTGAATGAAGTACAAACACAATGCTGTAGAAACTCAGCAGGTCAAACGACGCACTTTGTAACACAAAGGTAAAGATACATAACCAACGTTTCGAGTTTAAACCTTTCATCAAGGTATGAGCAAAATGTTTGGGTGCCAACCTTTTGCTCAAATCTTGATGAAGGGCTCAACCCCTTTATTGTTGTGATACAAAGTGCTGAGTTTCTCCAGCATGGTGTTTGTAAAGTCAATTCATACAACAGGTAGTGCAATAAACTAAAAATAGATAGACAAATGAATAAATAAACAATGGTACCGAGAGTAGTGTTACAATGAGTCAAATACAAGGAGAATGACAACACCATTTATAAATTTGCTAAATGATATCACAGTTTTGGGCTGTACAAAAAGGGGCGATGAATCAGTATACAAAAGGGAAAATGCCGCCAAAACCAAGGAGCTGATTGTAGCCTCTTGAGGAAAGGAGAACCAAAAACGGGGAGGGTGAGCAAATTTAAATTCCTGGGCGTCACCATCTCGGAGGACCTTTCCTGGACCCAACGTACCAATGCCATCGTGAAGAAAGCACGTCAGCACCTCTGCTTCCTCAGGAGTTTGTGGAGGTTCAGTACAACATCAGAAACCTAGGAAAACTTCCACAAATGTGCAGTGGAAAGTGTGGTCTGGGGGCATCAAGACCTCTGAGCAGAAAGCTCTGCAACAGGTAATGTGCAGAGCCCAGTACATCACAAGCGAAACTCTCCCCACCATTGAGAAAATCTATATGGGACGCTGCCTCCAGAGAGCAGTAGCAATCATCAAGGATCCCTACTACCCAGGATGTGCTCTGTTCTCACTGATGCCATCAGGAAAATGGGACAGATACCACAAGGCTCATTCCACCAGGTTTAGGAACAGTTGCTACCCCTCCACCATCAGACTCCTAAACAGGCTTAATCTGAGACTCGTTTAAGCACTCTCACTTTGCACATTATTATTACTGAATATTTAGTTTTCTGTATTTGCACAGCTTGTTCACATTTCCTTATTTGTTTACAGTTTTCTTGTACATGTATCTTTTTCTTGAGTACTGTTAGCCCTAAGTAGAAATTCTGCCTGGCCCACAGTAAAAACAATCTCAGACTTTTATGTGATGCCATGAATATATTCCGACTATAAATTTGAATAGTCCAAGGCACACATGTCAAACTCAGGCCCGCGGGCCAAATTTGGCCCGTGATATAATTATATTTGGCCCGCAAGATCATATCAAATATGTATTAGAGCTGGCCCGCTGGCCGCCGTGCCAGTATAGCGCATGCACAGCTAATACTACAAATCCCAGAATGCTTTGCAAATGCGTTGGCGTCAACCCGCTAATCGCCACCACCGCCTCTGTTTACTTTCATGAGCATCTGCGACCTGTCGCCCAACTCACAGGTAATAAACCCCTTACGAAAAATGGCCAAACGAAAGACAGAAAACAGGACCTTTCAAGACAGGTGGGAGGCAAACTCTATGTTCATCATTTTAAAAGACAAACCTGTTTGTCATTGAAGCAAGTTGTTATTTTTTTGACTTGTTGGCTTGTGAAAAAAAACATTTAAAAGGAGCTTAAAGGCTATAGAGAAATATTATTTATTGAATATTTTATTTCTCATTTGTTAATGCTTTTTCTGGAAAGAGTTTAACCAAAACTATTATTAAACATTTATTTTAATAAGAAAAAGTTTAACGTTACATATGTTGAAAGAAGAGAAAACACGCAGATGTTGTTGAAAATTTCAATAAATATTTAGTTTGGCCCACGACTTAGTCCAAGTTTTTAATTTTGACCCTCTGTGAATTTGAGTTTGACACCCCTGGTCCAAGGTATAGAGAAAAATACAAAAACATAGTGCAGGATATAGAGAAAAACAACATCCTATGCCAGTGAAAGATCCACTTAAGAGTTTTATAACTGCAGGAAAAAAAATGTCCTTGCATTTGGTGGTTTATATTTTCAAGCACATGCATCTTCTGCCCAATGGAAGATACAATAATGTACGAAGATCCATGAAGAAATGAATGTGGAATGCAGCACCATGGAGAATAATAAGGTCCATAGATGTTTTTATAAAATAGGCAAATATGAACAAGACGAGTAAAACATGAAAGTCTGCAGACACTGTGATTGAAGTAAAATCACAAGACTGGAGAAACTCAGCCGGTCAAAAGCTAAAGATACATAACCAAAGTTTTGGGCCTGAGCCCTTCATCAAGGTCTGAGCAAAATGTAGACAGGCACCTGAATAAAATGGTCAGGGGGGGGAGCAGAGGGAGGAGCACAGGCCCACAGGCAAGGAGTAAGAGGAATTGGTTTTTAAAAAAAGAAGACAAACCCAGTTGAAAGGGCTGAATGGTGTATTCCCATTTCTAGGTCCGCTAATTTCTTATTTCAAATTCCACTTTTATGAATAAAAGGAAAATTGAATTATGGTTCATCTCATTTTGAGGAACAAATGTGCAACTTATGTGGTAAAGATATCATTACAGTAGTTAATCTGTTGATACTTTGTCATGGAATCTTGGGGAGAGACTGAAACATGTTCTGACCACAAAAGCCAGGGTCAAGTATCTCATGATCTCCTGTGATTGGATAGTGACATAACTATTCATCATAAGTACTTGTTTATGAGAGATGGAGATCATAAAATGAAACCATTCCAGTGAAGAAGGATCAATGATCATTGGGCATAGATTGAAATCATTAGTGAAAGAACCAAAGACGGCACAAGGAAAACTTTTATTTAAAAAAAAATCAGAATGAGTGGTTAGGATATGTCAGGGAAGACCTACTAGAACAGTGGCTCCATTTCAATAGTTGCTTTTTAAAGAATTTGTATAAATAGTTGAAGGAATGCACCAAAAAATGGATAGGACTAACTATGTAAACTCGGGAGCTGCAGTCATTGACATCCTAAGCAACCAAACAGAAGCTGGAGGCACTCTGCAACTCAGGGAAAATCCACAGGGAGAAGTGGTCAACACACAAAAGGAGGGAATGGGCTGGGGAGGATGAAAGAAGTGGGAAAGTTAGAGAAGACCAGAATTCTTTTGGTGGGGTGGGAGGAATAGAGAAATCCTGTGAGAAAAGAAGTGAGAATGGGAGCAAGTGAAGGATGATGGAAACAGTGGAAATGAACCAGGGTGGGAGTTGTGTAAAATTTAAAACGCAATATGCGTGCCATTATGTTTAAGGCTGGTTAGTGAACAAAACAATAGCTTGAAACTGCTTTGCCTACTGATAAAATTAAGCACATTTCCAATCTGATTTAACTTTCCCATAAGATTAAATATTACCATTTACCTCAGTCCTTTTCCTGGATTATCTTTTTTCAAAACAACTTTACAAAAGCATTTGTTCTTTTCATTCCTAACTAACATTGATTAAGATTTATTTGCCTTCCTGATGCCCCCTTTTGTTTCTCTTTCATACTTTCCATACCTTTTACAGTTATTTTCAGGAATTCTGCACTCATGTTCATCAAACGGCATCTTTTCTTAATTTTTGTTCTCAGTTAATTAATGTTCTCAGTAGAATCCGAATCTTTTGAACATCTCTTCACACTGAGCCAGACAATATTTAACTGTATCACTAGGATAACCCATTGTTCATCTGACCCTATTTTCTATCGGATGTCCTCAGGTAGTTTCCTTTTATTGTGGAAAATATTGATTGCCTGTGGAACAAGATTGGATTGAGTCTGATTGGCGTATTTTTGAGACAGATATGCTCCCGTACCTACTGGTCATTTTTAAGTAGTCATTATGAGCATGTGTTTACAACATTCCAAAAGAAGTTACTGCTTTTGGCGATATTATTACATCCAGTGTTATTTCTTTCTCTGATAAGGTTAAATAAGATGCAGCATTTGAACAGACATGAGTCACTTTTGTTTAGTAACTTCCTTTGTGGCCTTTGCTAACCACCCACATGGTAGGGAAGCTGTGAAGTGACAGCCACTGACCCAGCAATAGCCTCCAACAAAGGTCTGATGCCGTTCGCTCTTAAATTACTTGCCACTTATCTCAATACAGACAGCACTGCGACCAAGGTGGTCCATGCAAAGGAATAAAAGGAAATCTACCATTACAATTGGCTCAACCAGCTTCCTAGCTGGAGGTCAAGCCTTATCACAGAGTGAATTGGGGGGAGGGGGGGGGGTAAAAGGAGGTGAACTTAAAAATATGGAGATGGAGCACATCTTCTGTTTCATGAGTGAGTTTTAGAAGCAACATGTGTTTATAAGGAGATGTTAACCAAACAGGAAATGTTTTCTCTATTTGTTTAAAACTTGCCCCATCCTTTCAAAAATCTAACAAAATGATACCAACAGATAAGCTATAGTTTACTTGGTCAATTTTTTTTGAAAAGCTAAATATATATTATGCATAAACAAATTTAAAAGCTTATTGGTTTTGATGTCGAAAGATTTTTGTTTGCGTCAGCAATTTGCTTTCTCCTCCACCTCAGGTTTTGTTACATTAGTCCGAGGCAGAGGGAAAGAGAACAAAGACTGGTCAGGATCAATGAGAAATCCAATCATGAACATCAACAAGAAGCTAGCGGACACAATGGGGAACACCTTAGGTGCAGTTATACCATCAGTTTTGCTTTGAGGAGGATTTTGAGTCCATATCAGCATGAACATAAGAGCTCAGATTTCAGGTCACATGCGTGTGAAAGGCTCACCCCTCACATGATCCTCTCACATTGCACTCAGACTTCACATTGGCAGCATATTGCAAGTCCATTTAGAGATCTAAAAGCAACTTTAATATTTAATTTTAGTACTGAAAGAAAGTGAATATTACTGCACTTCCCTAATATTAAAAATGATTGCCAGTCGGGACAATGTATACGTGGTCATAACACTTGTTTTGACAATTATTCATCACAATTCTCAGATCAAGGATATAATTGTGACCTTAATGACGTTGGAAAACATCTGCTCTATTATATGAAGAAAATTGAAGACCAACAAGGTTAAATTAGGCTCAATTTGGATTTAAATACACTATATAAAATACAGCACAGTAGCTCTCTCGGTGGTAACGCTCATGCTTCCACATCAGAAAGCCATGGATTTGAGCTGCATCCCATACATAATTTAAGCTGATACTTCAGACAAGTGCTGCATTTCCCTTTGGATGAGTTATTTAAGCAGGAGGCCCGATCCACCCTGATCAGGTGTTGGCAGAAACAAGGAAAGTGAAAGAGAGGAAAGAATTTATCCTAGTCCCAGATAAACAAAGAAATAAATTGTTCAGTGAGTGGCACAACATTGACTGTAAAGTAACAGCTGTTTGTTGACTTAAGAAATATTTATTTATTAATTATTGTCACTTGTATCGAGACACAGGGATGAGCTCTCTTTTATGTGCCGTGCAAAGTCACCACACTCTGGCGTCATTTTGCAAAACAAAAGGAGAAAAGAAAGCCCTGTCAGATACAGTGAATGATGGTGAACCACGCTCTCCTTCAAAATTGCTGCTTTTACTGCCCCCAGATACTAAGCTCCTGCTGTTCATTGCATCTCCTCAACCCCTGGTCCCGATTCCCTGAAGCTATAGGAAGCCATTGGCACCCACAGCCTGGTGGGGATCCACGCTGCATCATATCACCTCCATGCAGGAGATCCAGAAACCACAGGCACCTACAATGTGGTGGGAGGCCTACATTCCATTGTACCACCTCCATTCAGGGTCCCAGAGGCCATCAATGCTTGCAGCCTTGTGGAAGCCTAAGCTCCATTATATTCACCTGCGTACAGGGTCCCTGGTCCCAGAACCCGTCGGAGCCTGCAGCCTGGTAAGAAGCCTATTCTCCATTGAACCGTATTGACCTAGGTCTTGAGTCACAGAAGCCACCGATGCCTGCAGCCTGATAGGAAGCCCACCCTCCATCATAGCACCTCTACCCTGGTTCCCTTGTTACACAGCTGTGGGAGCTTGCACCCTGGTAAGAACCCTACGTTTCATTGTACCTCCTTGACCCAAAGTTCCGAGCCCCAGAAGCCATCGTGCCTGCATCCTACTGAGCACAAGGTGGAATCTGCCTTTCTCAAGACACCTCCATCTGTGCTCCATGAAACCCTGTCAGGACTGAGAGAAGCTGCATTCTTTTAACAATAATGTCAATGGAATTGTTTGGTTGGATGCAAGATACTTTTTTTCCCTTTAGCCATTCAGCTTCATCTCCTCATAAATGCAGATTTTTTTTCATATTGTGAAAGGGAAAAGGCAAATTAACATTGAGAGCATTCATCCAGACTGTTCACAAAGTACTAATTAGTTGATACACTAGATCAGCCATTCTTAACCTTATTTTGGCTATGGCTCCCTTAGGACTCCGCTCAAAGTTTATAGGTCCTGTGAATCAGTCAAATTTAGTTAGTTTCTTCTGTACTCCTCTCCTATCAACTACATTAAAAAAAACAAAGAATATTTTATGATTTCAGTCATTTCCCCCCCCACACCTTAAATGTCCTGTGCCCCTCTGGGGGAGGGGGGAGGGATGTGAGAATGGCTGCACAAGGTGGTACAAGTGTCATTGGACTACTCAATGTGAAATTAGTCATTTGCTAAAAGTATCAGTAACAGAAATGCGGCCTATCATTTGTTTATTCATATTTGCAATCGGAGCCCAAATTTTAAACAAAATCTGCCAGTGGAAATAGGATACACTTGAATCAGGCATCATGCCCAGTAATATTTATATATAGTTCTGAGATATGGTGCTGAATGAATAGAAATTTTCTTCAACTACTTATCAGGAGATCAGAGCCAATGACATTCAGCCTCTGCTGCAATGTCTGTTCCATACCCACCAACCCCTTCTCAATTCCTGGCAAACATCTGGAACCGTGCCAAACAGCTCACATCCTCGGTGCCGTAATTAAAATTCTCCAGGCTTCCTTTGTGCTCTCTCTAGTCTATCGTGTCCTTCCTGTAATTCAGTAACCAGAACAGCAGGCAGAACTCTAGCTCTGGCCCAGTTAATGTTTAATGCAGAAAATACTGGAAATACTCAGCAGGACACACAGCATCAGTGGAAAGAAAGGACACTAGCATTGAAAGAGAGAGAAAAAATAAATCACTGAACACCTGTGATCAGCAAAAAGGCAGGAGAGTGAATAAGAAAGGTTAGTGAATATTGATGTGTGCCTTCTGAAATTAGCAGAAGAAATAAAAAGACATTTTACTCTTTATATTGGCTACCCAAGCTTTAGAATTTTTTCACAAACTTCTGTTTTCTATCAGAAAAGTAGAATTTCATGGCTCTTTAAATTAAGTGCATGAAACTTGAATGTATTAACTCACTATAAAGAAACAATACAGAGTACTTACAAGTTAATGGATATTCTGAAGGGAATGAAGAAAGGATACAATATGAACAAATATCCCAAGAGACTGAAAGGGCAGCAAGCAATAGTAAAGCAAGAGAAACAAAAAGCAGATGAGTATTGGATAATCCAACAGGATGTCGAACTGGAAATCAAGTGGAAGCAGTCAAGTGGGGAAAAGCAAATGAACAGATCTGAAATTAGGGGCAAGATCAACAACAGAAAATTATAAAAGATCCCCATCACTCTTTTCTCACTGCTATTTTCAGGCAGCAAGTGTGAAGTCTCATGTCAGGCACCTCTAGATTCAAGAACAGTTTTTTTTAAACCCAACCACCATCAGGCCGAACTTCCCTTCCCAGAACACTACTTCAAGATCATCAAAGATCTGACTGCATATACTGACTCAGCATACTTTTGCATTTAAAATTTATTTCTAATGACCAACCAGCAGAGGCTTACATCAGCTAAACTTTGTTCAAAGATTTGAAATATATTCTTTCTCTATTGTGAGTCATCTAAAGATATACAGCTAACAATTACTTTCAAATATTTTCATGGCATTCATCCAAAGTCCCTTTGAAATGACAATATTTCTTACCTCACAGAGCAAAGGATGTTATGAAAGACATCTGTAAAAAGAGAAGAGGGACACAGATGAAAGCGAATAAACATTACTCGCAACTAAACAGCAAGAAAATATTAACATTTTGATTAAAAAACAAAAGTGCGGCTGCAATAGATTAGTGATGTATTGTAACCAAGGATTTATCGTTGAGATGCAAATGCAGCCTTTATTTCAATATCTAGCACATTTCATTTAGTCGTGAAATATTCTATTCTTTATCTATCAACGGATTTAAAAATGAGCCCAAGTTTTAAGTTAAAGTCAAACTTTCTGCATATTTTGTTCAACCCCTAACCATTCAAAATTATTTAATGTTTTGGTCAGGAAATTAGAAATTGATCACAGAATGGTTCCAATTCAAGACACTAATATTTTATGTCTAAATCAACCAAAATTATAGCTCATCAGAAAAAAAGAACATTATAAACTTTCTGACAAAATACAAAATGTCACCACTTGCTTTCTCCAACAGAGCTCGACGTACTGTACTTACTAATACATTCAACTGATGACTATTTTGTTAACTTACTAGAAATGTGCTTTAAAAATTGTAAAAGATTGTAAACATCTTGGTATTCTCAGAACAGAAGGTAATAGGGAATTGTTTTAAGAAAATGTTCTGTTTTTCTCTGTACATGACAATTAACATTGACTGTAGCACATATTGAACCATGAGTAAAACTTTGAGTGCATCTAGCCGATAGTGAAGATGGGGTTGCACTGTATAGATATTGCAGTAAAAGAAAGTCTTCACTGTTAATGAGTTCACATGCTTTGAAATGCTGTAACCAATTCAATATCTAAGCAAAAACAAGATATATTTTTTCTCCAATATTTTTATGGAAAGAGCCCTGCAGTAAAATTGACAGCACTTACTGTCCTTCTTTGGATGTACACAATACAGCAAATCCTACGCTTCGCTCAAGACTGATTTGATTTTGTTTAGTGCTTTTATAATTGTTAACCAGGCAAAGTTTGCTCTAACTCAGATCATTGCATGATTCTTGTCTGTTCTGTACAGGTGTAAGAATCAAGGTTTACAGAATATAATGAAAATGTAAGTTTGAAATGGAAAATGGAGCTTAAAATGGTGATGAAAGGGCAAAAAGAGGAGGGACTATAACCTTTCTTGTGTCAAGCTTGGGAACTGATAAGAAGCTCCTTATTTGGTAGAGTGGCAGGAGACTAACTGATGGATGTTCCAGAAACTAGAGATAAGAAACTATAAAAACAAGTTATTTTGTGAGCCAGGAGGCAGCCTAACTCCTTGTGGTAAGGTAGCTGTTTGTGTTTCTTAGTATAATGGAGCTCACTTTGCAAAGGGAATAAAGTTTACAGCCATATTTGTGTTTGTTTTCAAACCACAAAAGGTCCACTTTAACAACAGCGTAGCACAAAATTGCTTTCGATTCTTCCAGATGATGGGCCTCCTTAGGATCAAAGATTCAATGCATAAGAATCAAACTGGGACATTCTCCAGGGCAAGTTTCATGGACATACTAGCCTTTTGGAAACTATGTGATCTAAATGTAAATTGCCACAAAGAAGTGAGGATGTACATTGGTGATTTTCACCCTGTCGGATTCCAAATCTCAACAGTGCTGACAGGGAAGAGAGTGGCTTCCCAAATAAAAGAGAATTGTTTGATACTGTAGGCAACATACCTTACTTACAAACTTTCAAGACGTGTTCTATTTAGATCATTTGGCAGAAATCAGAATGTAGGTTGTTGGCTTAGAACTCTGACAGGAATGTTCCAAGAAGCTGGGACTTAATTACAGAAATTAACATTTATCTTACATTGTGAATACAGCTGTAATCTATAGCAGCAATTAACATGATGGATTTCAAGGAGCAAATTGCCAAATTCATCCACATCTTTGAATTGCAGTCTTACTCATTCTGTTCTGGAGTACATATAGGAAACTGATTTGATTTGAAACTACCCATAAGTTGTTATTCACCAGAAGGATAGTTTTCATCTAATGCATCCCTACTCTGTCTAGATCAGTGATTTTCAAATATTTTCTTTCCACTCGCATACCACCACAAGTAATCCCTATGCTATAGGTGTTGCGATTAGTAAGGGATTACTCACCTTGGATTTCTTTCCCCAAAAGTAGACATATTATTTGTGCTAGTAAAAAAAAAATCAAGGAAGCTGAACATATAATGATTTTTAAGCCAAGAATTACTTACTCAATGAATCTGACTTTCAATACATCAAAATATCTGCTTAATAAATAAATGCAAGGTTGCCTTTTGGAAAACCAGGGATCTTATTGAAGAAAATCATCTGTGCTAAATGCTTCTTAGTTCAATTTTTCTTGAATAACTTGAGCAATTACCCCTGAATTTATAGCGTTGAAGAGCCATATCCATTCATTTGATTTATTTTGATAATGGTTTGCATGCTTAACTAACACTTATTTTTGTGTTAACTTGAGAAATAACAGATTTCTTGTGGATTTAATGTGTAGACTGTCTCATTATTCCACTGATTATTTTATAAAGCCAATTTTCTATCGAGAAATTATAGTTGCCATATCTTCCAAATTGTCTTTTGCAAGAATCTTCACTTTTACAATAAAACTTGATAAACAAAATAGGCACTAATGATTTTCCGAACAGGTGAAAAATTATATCGATGTAGAAGATCATCTCAGTTTCTTTATTTACCCCACCCCCATCCTCTGAGCATGTTACTCACTACTATCAGCTCCATTCAATCCTCTCTGAAATTAGTACACACGATACTCTAAGTGCCACCTTTCAAACTGCTCACATTTTCCAGATGCTTCATGCAAACATTTTGTTGGCATGTTAGCTGTCTGATAGACAAACAGTTATTAAGCTTAGGGCTACTCCCAGAACTGAGAATGAAGATGCTTTCTCATGGGAAATCTCATGCTGTAATTATATTTCCATTATATTGGAAATATTCAACCCCAACTTACAAAATATAGTTTAAACTAAAATTTATATAAACGAAAGTGAAATTCCATCAGAGAAAGTGATAGAAAGTGGGAGATTAAGAAAGAAAGACTGAAAAGAGAGAAAGTGGGGAGGTTGAAAGAGAAAGATTGAGAAAGAGATCACATATACCTTAATTATTTGATACGTCTTTGAAAATGGATTATGGTGGACATGTTGATACTTTTTATTTTGTAATGTTTTTATTTATCACACTATGAACCATATCAACCAAAATATGTACAGATATTTCTCTTTAGATATACACAGTGACATTTTCCCCTTTTTCTCCCCTCTTCCCACCCCCTTCCAAAGACATGTTGATTCTTTAGAAGCTTTGGATAACTGGGTGCCTTTCTATATTCTGTAATCTAACATTTCCTGACAACTTCTTTTGACCTCTTTGAGAAAGAGGTCTACATTGCCCTCTAACACCAAATTTAATAGGTCATATACAACATATTAAATAAGTTTACTTTTTACGAAATATTAACTGCATTCTTTTCACAGATTTTTGCAAATGAGCAGTAATTGTAAAATTCATGACATTGAGTGATTGAGGTCTTATTCTTGCCTTCAACATAAACTAGAAATTCTTTCTGGATATTTGTCCAATCACATGTAACTTTTTAAAAGAAATATTTTCAATAGCATTAAAAATAAAAATGTTGCATTAAATTCCCACAGATTCCATTCATAAATGATATAGTTTTGATAATTTTATACGCTACATTTCACATAACTAAAATTCAAATTTATAATTTTTTTTATCAATTGCAGTTATCAATAAATCCATTTTAATCTTATCTGGTATGTATGTATCATTTACACAAGCATGTCACTTAATTCCATGCATGAATTATAATCAATATTTTATCATTTTGATAGAAAGATTAATGTTATTATGATATAGAATGGTCATTCAGGTATAGGTCACAAAAGCAACACAAAAGCATTGCAACTTATTCTCTCACATCCCCTTCAACTTCCCCTTATGCCACTTGCTTGAACTAGGGAATGATTTGCAGTACCCAATTAAGTAACAAACAGGTCTTTAGGAGTTAGAAGGAAACCATAGCACCTAATGGAAATGGATAAGTGCTGAGGTTCTTCTACCTGTCCCAGGTGATGCAAAGGATGGGCCTGGCCCCATTGCCATACAACGTCCCGGTCAGCTGGACTTGGCCATACCACCTATCCTTTGTAGAAAAGTTTTTCCAGATCAACACCTTTGACCAGAAGGCCATCAGGCAGTGGTCAGCACGGAATGTCCTGCAGTAAGTGAGAGACGATGACTCAATAGGCATAGTGGGGTGGTTCTCTGAGCAGACTGTCCAGATCATCTCGTGGATTGCTTCATCATCAGTGCTAAAAACAAGCACCAGGACTTGGCCTGGCTGGCATGAGAGGATCTCTCCAAGTCAGATCATTCCTAAATAACCAGGACATCACCCACCATGCACATTTTAAATGTTTTTTTTAAATATAGACATACAGCACGGTAACAGGCCATTTTGGCCCACGAGTCCATGCTGCCCAATTTACACCCAATAGACATACACCCCCTGTACATTTGAAAGGTGGGAGGAAACTGGAGCCCCTGGGGAAAACCCACAGACACAGGGATAACGTACAAATTCTTTACAGACAGTGCAGGATTCAAAGATATTGACTGCAGTGGAGTTGCCCATATTGAGTTGCCCATCTCTTTGAATGCAGATTTACTAAAATTGTGTGGAGAACGATGCAAGGGTCCTTGTCACAGTTCATCCCCAGCAGCAGCGAAACAGAGGACTTTCTGATCTATGGGGACGCACACAGAGTCAGACATCGAGAACTGCTAGAAGATCAACTCGGTGAAAGATGCACTTTGGTTTGCTTGAAACCTGTTGGTCTTTAAGCACATGGAGATGTCAGTGAGGGAATGCTGCCAACTGGCACATTTAAGGCTGCAGAAGAACATGCTGACGGTTGGTGCAGCCAATGCGAGGGCACGGTGAGTAAGGGTCCACAGTCTAGAGTCCTCCAATTACCAGGCATTGAGGGACTGAGATGGAGCTGAAGTCATTCAAACATCAGAGGGTAGAGAAGCGACAAGGTGCTACAGTGGTGATAATGGTGTAAATGGAATTGAATGTAATAAGGCACAGTGACAGAAATTAGTGTATGGATACAAAAGTTAGGGTGTGAACAGTCTTCCCTTCGTAAATAACTTATTGTGAATAAAGCCTATTTTTGAAAAAAAATTCATGGGGAAAATAAATAAAGTGCACATAGATGGCACCTGAACTTGGGATTGAACTCAGGTTCCTGGAACTGTGCATAGCGGTTATTCCTCAATTGTGACATTTAAATAAGTAACTGGATGAAAAACACAATATATTTTCATTATATTGACAATGAAATAATCTGCAATGCAGAAATTTTGCACAAAGAGATCCTGAACATCACAGATGTGTTTTGCTGTCCATCTGTATCCTGACCTAGTTTTCCCAGGCAGAGCCTGGTGCAATGACAGATGCAATAGGCAGCTGACCTGGAAATGGAGCAATTGAAAGACCCAGATTAGGTAACAGGTTTCTCCGTCAGGTATAAATGCAAACATTAAGAATTCTGATCCCTTTTTAAAATCTGAAAATACAGCATTGTAACTCTAAAAACTGAGAAAGTAGAACACAATTTCACACTATTATAAAACGGAAAAGCACTGGAAATACTAAAGAGGTCAGGCAGCAGCAGTGGAGAGAGAGAAATAGAGTTAGCTGCCAATTAACAATCTTTCAAAAGAACTGGGAAATGTAAGAGATCAAATGTTTGAAGGTGCAAAGAAAGAACATGAAAGATGAGAAGGGAAGACAGGAGGGTGAACAGTTCAAACGATTGCAATATTGCAGCTTATTGCAAAATGCCATCCTAAATATTATACTTTCCAAACAATGACAATGAAGTGATCCAAATGTATTCCAACTCAAAAGAAACTGTTAGATTATATCATGTAGACCACATAAAATTAAGTACCATGTAATGTTTTACTGGCTGTGGTAGCAAAGGAAACAATAGGGTGCACATCTATATTTCAAGGCATTCTTGATGAAAACTTGACTCTTGGGAATCTCTGGCTCATGACTAAAGCAAAGAGTAACCTTTGGAGTGATATTGAGAACCTCAAGACCATGCGATGAGATTGTCCAGGAGACCTGCATTTGCATTGGTCAACCTCACAAACTACCCAGCTATCAACCCCATCAGCCACCATTTTGTCCTTTCTGTGGAGGAGTCTGTGAGTTGCCACACTGGCCTCATCAACCTCCCCATCAGCACAAAAGCTGAAGTGCAAATAGGGAATCCTTAATCCTGCCCATGAAGAAATTTGTTTGCTAGCTCACAAATGTGTGGGTGCTATTTCTCTATACCCAAGCCTGGTTTCTCATAAGAACATTAAAAATAGGAGCAGGAGTCGGCCATTTTGCCCGTTGAGCCTGCTCCGCCATTCAGTGAGATCATGGCTGATCTGATGATAGGCTCATCTCCACCTACCTGCTTTTTCCCCATATCCCTTAATCCCCCTACTTTGTAAAAAAAAAAAAAAAAAATCGATCCAACCTTCTCTTAAAAATATTTACTGAGATCACCTAACCCTAACCCTAATGTGCTTCGATGAGCAGTGAATTCCATAGATTGACCCCCCCTCATCTGTATCCTAAATCTACTATCCTGAACCTTGAGGCTATTTCCCCTAGTTTTAGTCTCCCCATCAATGTAAACAACTTACCGACCTCTATCTTATCTGTCTGTGCCTTTCAGAATTTTATGTTTCTAAAATATCCCCTCTCATTCTTCTAAATTCCAGACAATCCAATCTCTCCTCAACTCTGGAATCAACTTGGTGAACATCCTCTGCACTTGCCTCCGATGCTAGTACATCCTTCCTCAAGTAAGGAGACCAGAACTGCATGCAGTACTTTGTACAGTTTCAGCATAACCTCCTGGCTCCTAAATTCAATCCCTCCAGCAATGAAGGCCAACATTCCATTTGCCTTCTTGATATCCTGGTGCACGTGCAAACCAACCATTTGCAATTCATGCACAGTCCTTCTGCATGGTAGCATGTTGTGATAGTTTGCCATTTAAATAATAATCTGATCTTTCATCTTTCCCTCCAAAATGGATAACCTCACATTTACCAACAATATACTCCATCTTCCAGATTCTTGCCTACTTACTTAACTGATCGAAATCTCTCTGCAGACTCTCCATATCCACTGCACAATGTCCTTTTCCCACTTAAAGACTTTGCACTCTGTCCCCTCTTCCAGATCATTAATGTATATAATCATCTTGGATCTCCTTGATATTGGGCTGAGACATCACTTCATCAAGACCACATGGAGGAAAGAGTGCAATGCCCATACATCTGAAAAAGAAATCAAATGTCACTCCCAAGGACTGCATTAGAAGAAAGTAATTAACCCCGAGAAACTGCGTATTAAGAAGAATGCAGCGTAGAAGGAACATTTTATATATTATCATTAGAAAGTCAGTTTTAAGTACTATAAGAAAGTTGCTGTCAGATAATCCAAACCTTCAAGTGAGTACTTAATAGATAATTTCATATGTAACATACAAAATATGTTTTTAAATACAGTACTAGTATTGCTAGTGTCAGGCAACATTAACCGATGAATAATACACAAAAGAGCTTGAGAAACTCAGCAGGTCATGCAACATCGATTGGAAGTAAAGGGTAACCAACATTTCAGGCCCAAACCCTTCATCAAAGTATTGACTCAGGCCCAAAACATTGGTTGCCATTTACTTGCTATAGATGCTGCATGACCTGCTGAGTTTCTCCAGCACTTTTGTGAATTACACTAGAATCCCAGAATCTGCAGATTTTCAGTTTAACTCCATTAGCTGATGAGGGTGGTTACATATTTCCCTCCATGGATGATACCTGATCCACTGAGATTATCCACCTTCAAGTCAAGTTCATTATCATCTGATTGTACAACTGACAAAACAGCGTACTCCAGACCTCAGTGCATAACACGCAGACACACAACCAGACATAATACACATACAGACAAAAAATATATATGTCGGACAAGTATATCATCTATACAAATGAAGAAATATTATTTCATGAATAGGAGAGTCTCTTTAGTGTGAACAGTTCCTTTGGTCGTTCAGCATTCTCACTGCCTGGGTGAAGAGCTGTTCCTCAGCCTGGTAGTGCTGGCTTTGATACTCCTGTATCTCTTTCCTGATGGGAACAGCTGAAAGATGTTGTGTGCGGGATGGAAGGGGTCCTCAATGATTTTGCGTGCTCTCTTCAGACAATGATCCAAGTAGATCACATCAATTGGGGGGGAGAAAGAGGGAGACTCCAGTGGTCCTCTCTGCCACACTTATGGTCCTGTGAATTGACCTGCCACCCATTTCTCAGCAGCAACTGCACCACACTCTGATGCAGGACACTCTCGATAGAGCTCCCGCAGAAGGTTGACATAATGGCAGCCAGTCGCCTCATCCACTTCAGTCTTCTCAGGAAGTGCAGTCGCTGTTGCACCTTCTTGACTGGTGAGGAGATGTTGTGTGTCCACAATAGGTCACTAGTTAAGTGAACTCCAAGGAAATTGGTGCTCTCCGCTCTCTTCTCTTTATTTGCAACAGGATTATTTTACCTTTATGTCTAACAAGTATCTTCAATTACTGGGAAACCTTTATCATATTTTGTCAAAAGACTCGGGCCTACTTTTGTGTACTTTCTTTAATTACTAATACAGCTATGCAACATAGAAGGCAATCTATCTGGGAAAAAAAAAGTTATTTTAATTCAACAGATTTCATAGGTTTATTACTACGTCCAGTATCATCTTTAACACAGTGCTTTAAACCAGTGGTTCTCAACCTTTTTCTCTTTCTGCTCGCATACCATTTTAAGTATTCCCTATGCCATCGGTGCCCTGCTTAAAATGCTAATGTGGGTGGGAAGGGAAGGCTGAGAATCACTGCTCTAGACCCAATTGTTACTGTAATATTTTGCTTGAGAAAAATTGCCATTGGCCCATTTCCTTGGGAGTTCTGAAACAATGCACATGACGAGTCCACGGGATACGATCCAAACAGTGGCTTTCAAACTTTGTCTTTCCACACTCACATAGCATCTGAAGCAACCCCTCACTAATTACAGGGCACCTTGGGCAGATGGAATATTTAAAGTGGTATGTGAGTGGAAAGAAAAAGGTTGAGAACCACGAGTTTAAAGCACTATATTGAAGCTGATACTGGGCATAGTAATAAACTGAGCTGAATATAATCCCACCTCAAAAGACCATGCACAGGATATAAAATAGGCTTGAAGTACTGCATATTTTTAAACTTTATTTTAAATCCTATAGGGAAAGATAAGAGTTTGAGAAGCTTAGGCTAACTTACTTTCCTTGTGATTCCTTCAAATAACCAGTTGGGGTCCCATCGCAACCAGAGCCTTCGCCTTTCGAGCTCCCTGGGCTTCATGGGAGAGTTTCCAGGTCACGTGCCCTTTGTGCCCGCTCAACCTACCCTGAATAATAAAAAAAAACGTCAGGCGCGCCCCGCCCTTGCAGCACGTTTGAGGACCTGGCTGTCCAAGGCCGCGCGCGCCACCATGGGCTGGCGCTCCCGTCCATCACCTCCGAGCCCAGCCAATCGCGAGCGGCCGACGCGCCTCGAGGGCCGGCCCGTCGCTTGCGTTTCCGACGGTCGCGTTAGGATGTGCTGCGCGGCCCGGCAGCCGAGCGGGAGCAACCGGCGGGGGGGGGGAGGAGGAGGAGGAGGAGGACTGGCGGGCGCTGGAAGGTTCCGTGTTTAGGTTCGCCGCCGTTGGTGGTCGTTCCGGGGGGGGGGGTGGGTGGGGTGGGGTGGGGGGGGGGGGGGGGGAGCGGCTTCCTTTATGGATGTTGGCTTTAAAAAAGTTTCCGGGATCCGCCTCATGTGCGAGGTGAAAGTGGGGTCGGCGGACGGGCACCGGATTTAAAGGGGGTTTCCTGAGGGAGAAGCGGCGACGAGAGGAGGTGGAATTTGCTGGATCATGGTGTAGAGGAGGAGGTGGAGGAGGCGGCGGCGGCTCGGCGCGGAGCGAGGGCCGCGCGGCCGAGGCGGGGCCGGGGCCGGGAGGGGCGCGAGCCGGGCGCGCGCCGCGTCCCTCGGTCATGGCGCTGTGCGGCACCAGCGCGGCGGCGGCGGCGGCGGCCCAGCAGCGCCAGAGCGTCGCCAAGCTGATGGCTTATAACGGCGCCGGGGCCGCCCCCCCCCACCACCATCACCACCACCACCACCATCACCACCACAGCGGCAGCAGCAGCAACAACCCGCCGCCGCCTCCTCCTCCTCCCCCTCAGGCTCATCGCTTACATCCCGGGGGCGTCGCCGCCGCCGCCGGAGGAGGAGGAGGGGGCGGCATCGGCACCGCGGTGCACCCGGTCCAGCAGCATCACCACCACCCGGCCTCCTCCTCCTCCGCCTCCTCGTCGTCCGCCGCCGCCGCCGCCGCCGCCGCTGCTGCCGCGGCGGCGGCGGCCGCGGCGATGCTGAACCCGGCACAGGCGCCGTACTTCCCGTCCCCGGCGCCCGCCGCCGCCGCCACGGTGCAGATCCACGCCGCCAAGCCGCAGCCGCTGGACGTGGAGCCCGACCGACCCATCGGATACGGAGCCTTCGGAGTGGTCTGGTAGGTGCGGAGCGAGAGTTTGCACCGCGGGTTCCTATTAAATGATCGGGCTCTTGCCCGGCTGGACGCTTGGCTCAGTTCCTCCCGCTTTGTGCCTCAGCCGCCGTGCCCGGAGACTTTGGTCCCACCTCTGCATTGCTGAAGTTTGCGTCCAACTTGCTCCGAGTTTGAGATCCTGTTCAGTGGTGTGACTTTGAGTGTATTAGGGTTGGGATTTCCCCCCCCCCCCCCCCCCCCCCATTCATTCCTGCCTGCTCAAACGCCCGTGCAATTGGCCCCTTAAACCCGTCCTGAGTTGGTTGAAAGGATGCCTACTCGGCTTTTCTCTCTATTCGCGTTTTATAAGGGTCTTTGCAAGAGAATGTTCTCACTGGTGTGTAGGTCGTTTTGTGCTACTTTCCCCGAGACGAATTCCACCTCTTGTCCAGTTGTGTGTGGTGCAAACCTTTGTCTCCCCCCTCCAAATTTCCGCAGCAGTCCAAAGGTTCATAGTTTAATCTGTCTTGAGGCTACGAGAAATTCACTTCCAAATTTGAGCGGTTGCCACCCGTAAGACTGCTTGGACTCTTTCTGAACTCCTCGCTGCTGTTACTTTCGAGTTGTAGCGGGTTCCCCCCCCACTCAACCTCTGACCGTCTTGGGTTTCAGTTTGTGTCCGAAGCAGCAATTCCTCGTGGCCTGTAGGTTTGTGACTTGCCTTTTCGTGAAACAGTGGCGTTCATTAGATTTCAGCGGTCAGTATGAATTCTAGTGCCAAAGCGTGAGCGCCGTGGAGCTACTGCACAAAATCTGTGTGCAGTTATTCATCATCGCGGTGGTGCGGCAGGTTGTGAGCAAACTTCTGAGGCGGGACACTTTTCGCAGTCTTGGAAAGCAAAGTAATTGATAGCCGAAAAGTTGCTTTTATTAAAAACTCTGCTTCAGTTAAGTCATTGTGATGAGAACAATTGGGGAACTGGTGTATATATTACACATTTTGGATGGCCTGACATTGTCCTTTTGCCACTTTCATATCATTTGAAATACTTTTACTTTTGAGCATAATTGAGTGATTTGAATGAAAGAGTAATATGTCTGCATCATATTTGGAAGAATTCTTTGTTATTTATGAGGTTGTTGGCTTTTGAGACAATTCCTTGACTGAACATCACTATTTTACAGCCCAATCTACTTGATAATTTGTAGATGGACAAAGTAAACATGATTGCATTAAATTTTGTTCATTTACCCTTTTCGATTGCACATGTGTGGGGGGAGAGTCTGCTCAATTGTAAAATGAGCACTGTGGGAAGAGGAATTTGAATTCGGGTGGCAGTCGAGTAAAAACTTTTCGAAGTCTCTCCAGCAGGTGCTGCACCAATGACACTAAATTGCCATTGATTTTTCTAAAAGACCCAGACCTTGAGCGTTCCTGTGAGATCGTGAAATTTCACCCCAAAAATATTTGCTGAATTTAAACTTTTTCAAGACTCTATAAGCATACTTTTTTAGTTCGGGAATAAGCATCTTGGATCAAGTTTGATTTAATGATTTCCCTATCTAAATGGAAAAAGTTCTTCAATGTATCAGCACTTGCATCAGTGAAACTCCGGACAAGCCTATGCATTTAATAGGAGAATTACTTTTGCTAATCCTTCATGTGACCCATAGCAGTATGATGCCAAACCATGTGAGATGGGGTAGGTTTGAGGGTGGAGTCTATAGTGACCTTAGCTGAGGTACAGATGGAAACTAAAAGTTGAGTGGCTGTGATTAGGATAAGTTGCACTTGATGTAATCTTAAAAGTGAACTTCTGGCAAACGTGAAATTGCATCCCTCAAGTGTCTATCCTTGAGAGAAATCTCCTGTAAAATCTCAAATGGGTAATCAGGCCTGAATGCCATTTGCCAGATTGGCTGTTTGACATAATTGCATGCTGTAGCAAGTTCTGTGGCCAAGACTGCATATTTTATGACTATGCCCATGATGGGCTTTTTATATATTTAAAAAAAAAACTCCTAATGTAACTTGTGGTGGATGTGTGGCCTTTCATGTCTTCTGCCCTATCAAATAGTTGGAATAATGTTTCATTATTTAATTGTGGATATTTGTAATTGGTCCAATTAATATTTGCGGCTTAATACAGAAGAAACTGTGCACTTCACTGCCAAACAAATTGGTTATAGTTTCCAAACACATTTGGATTCTGCCTATGATCGTGGCCAGGAACTTTGTAAATGTTCAGAATCCCGTGTTTAAAATGCCAATGACTGTTGGCTTATCTTTTTGCAATTTTGCATACTTCTCGTTATATTGGGTTATGTACATCATAGCTCCTTATTTTCACACTTTTCCAATTGTTTCCAAATGGCAGTGTTTGATTCAGCCCCTGAAATCTGTTCCAGGACCAAAGTACACATGTAAGTTGACACTTTGAAGTTCCAAAGTAATGGTACTTTTAAGGGTTTTTTAACATCTCCCTGCTTTGGTTGATTTAAGGGATTCCTTAGAACATGGAAGAGAATTATCCAGCTAAACATTTATTATTCAACCTACATCAGAGCAGATTTATGGATTTGACAAATTGTAGATTTTGAGGTGCAAAACAGTTATTGAATTTTCCTATAGAGGCAATTCCCAGGTCATGCAAAAGTTCCGTGACTAGGAACTGTCCACTAGCTGATTTTCTTTGTTTGGAAGTCTTGTTGCTCTATGTAGACTTGCTATAATTTCATTGAATAATCACCTTAACATTACCCTTATCTAAACTAATGGAATAATACTGTATCCAGTGTTGATGAATAACATTAAACAGTATTATTACAAACTTTAAAAATGTATGAGAATTCATGTACAGTCAGATTTCTGTAAGTTGGGCTATATGCTACCTGGGAGCCCCATGTTTAAAAATATAGTTTGAATGCTCCAATTATGAGCATAATTTGTTACATTTATAGGCAAACCACGTACATCTGCTTATTTTATTTTAAATTGTCATATGCAAATTGATGCCATTATTATTTCTCTACATTAATAATTTGTTCCCATGGCAGATTTCTATGGAACACTGGCTATATTTTTCCATTAAGATTTGCTTTTGTCTAATCCTTGTGTGGCAGACTTTTTAAAGAAAATTATATGATAGTTGCTGCATTTTTTTCCTTAATATTGTAAATACTTTAAATAAATATCAAGTAAAATCCATATGTCATTCTACATTATGAATTCTTGTGATTAAGGCACAGTAGACTTGAGATTGACCTACATTTTGTCCATTTTTAAACATTTGATTTGCTTTGTGGCCTAATTTTCTATAACAAATGTTGGAAAAAATTTGGTCTGCAGTAATCTCCTTTTCGTTTCTCTTCATACTCATTGAATGTTGGATCCTGTTTTCAACTGCATTTAAATTCCTATAATCTTTTATATTGCAAACTGTTGTCAAAAATGCATTCTTCTATCAGCTGTTGAGTAAGTTGCATCTCGAAGTTGAAAATGAGCAAAATGGAATTGATTGAAGGCGAAAGTTTGTTTAGAAATAAGTTGAAAAACACATTGCATTAAGGCAATATAGGCATACCCCGCTTTATAAATATGTATATTCGCTTTTGCTTGTGTTCACTTTTTATGAAAAGTAGATTGCGGGGCGGTTGGTGTGTGCTGGTAAGTACATTGTTCTACTTTATATAGGCTCTGTATTTATCATTATTATTCCTGCTTTTACTATGTTAGTGTTATTTACCTTTTATGTGTCATTTGGTGGGTTATTTTATGGGTCTGGGAACGCTCAAAAATTTTTCCCATAGAAATCAATGGTAATTGCTTTACACCATTTCATCTTACAAAAGGTTCCATAGGGACACTCTAGTTTTGTAAAGCTGGGTATATCTGTAGTACTAGATTTAAATTTTTGATTTTATTGTTTATATATAACATTTAGAATTAAGGGTCTACAGTGAATCTTGGGAAATGAAAATTCTCTATACTCTTAATGCTAGTGACTGTATAGCATCTAACAGTAAAACATTATAGTGTTATAAAACTTGACAGCCACTATCTTTCAACAATGACTTAAGGGCTTGTTCAGAACTTTATTGAACATGGCATGATGCTATTACAGTGCCAGCAACCTGGGTTTGAATTTGGCGCTGTCTGTAAGGAGTTTATGTTCCCCTGTATCTGTGTGGGTTTCCTCCCACCTTTCAAAATGTACAGGGGTTATACATTAATTGGAGTGATTAGGTGGCACAGGCTCATAGGGCCTGGAACCATGATGAAATTTTAACATGTTGGAAGTATAGAGGAATGAAAATCTTGAAGCAATGCCAGATGCAGAAAAACATTTAAAGCAGCTTGAGTTGATTTATTTTGCTGGGGCACAGATAATTTGGTGGACAAGATGGGGGGTTCACAGCTTCTAAGGTGGTACTGGTTTTTTTTTAAAAATCATCTTGCCCTCTGGACTCGAAGAATGAGTACGAAACATGCTTGTGTAAAGCTGTCAACTCTTTATGATTTGATCTTTGATTCTTGATGGATGCCACTGCTATGAAGCTGAGGAAAATGACCAGACGGGTCCTGGAAACGAGGGTCTTGTGTTTTAAGAAGGGAGAAGTTAGGTTTGTTCTCTTCGGAAGCAGTTGACACCTGCGGACATCGTGAAAGGAAATATTTGTAGTACAGTACTGATGGGTAGAATGCTGGTCAAATGGCATCCTGTAGTGCCAGTGCCTTCATTCATTTGGGTTATTTGATTAGCATATTAGTTGATTTTTGCTTTAAGGCTTTGATTTGCTTTGTTTTTGGTTGTGCGTTTTTTCTTTTTTTTAAATCCCCATAATAAGAAATATATCAGATTTTACTGAAGTGTTTTTAAGCCTCTATGTCCCTGCTGGGCAAGAAACTTTTTAAAAAAAAAAAAAAAAAAAAACCACATCAGCATGAGTAAAGAATTATTTTGTCTTCATAAATACAGAGAAGCATTGCGTTAATCCCATATTTTAATTTTGTCCTTAATGACCTAATGGTATTAAGAATTGTTTATATTTTAACTTCAAAGTTGTATCTTGAAATACACTAAATATATCTACTTTTTAATTTTGTTCACTACTTTTACATCTTCCTCATGACTTTGTTCTCCTTCCTGATTCCTTTTGAGGTTCCTATTTCCTGTCTTGATTCTCAAATAGTACTAATAAAATCACTCTGAGGGTGTTGTGATCCCACTAGTGTTTCTGCTGTCCTAGAAACTGTCTTAATGCTTCAAGATTCTAAAACCCTGCCTTGAACATTATCCCACCAGAACACACAGATGCTCTGTCTTAATGTGGTGCTGGCAGTAATCCTGAGTTTGTCACCTTTTGATGTCATATTTTCAATCTTGCCTCTTGATTCTACTTGCAAGATCTCTTCCTGTTTTCTGAGATTGGTACTGCAATGTTTGAGGACTACCACTCGAATGTGGAGGGTTGATCTCAAAATATGAGATTAAGTACTTTGGTCATGCAATTTGGCAAAAATGCTGAATTTTTTTTAGAATTTGAGAGAATATTGAATGAGAGACCGATAAGACAGGGATAATCATTTAAAAATGAGCTTCATAGTGATTTCTTAGAGGGTGTTGAATCTTTAATTATCATGGATGGTTGTTGAAGCAAGATAATTTGAAGGGAAAGTAAATTTATTGAAATGTTTTAAATATCTGATGGACATATTAACTGAGGAAAAAAATTTTACTTCAATATTGTAACAATGAGTATTTTTACAAATAAAAATAACAATTTAGCTCCTTCAACCTGAGAGGTTTACTTTGTGAATTTGGTTTCATTAAAGTAAATGGTATCCCTGAACCTGGTCAGGATCTGGTTTATTGTCATGAAATTTGTTCTTTATGGCAGCATTTCTGTTCAAATATTACTATAAATTTAATTAATAAATAACATTATTGCAAAGAGAAAGTGAGGTAGTGTGTGGTTCATTGTCCATTCATAAATCTGATGGCAGAAGAGAAGTTGTTTTTGTAGTGTTGGGTATTTGTCTTCAGGTTCCTGTACATTTCTGATGATAGCACTGTGAAGAGGGGATGGTCTGGGTGGTGGGGGTTCTTGAAGAAAAGGGCTGCTTTCTTTAGATGCTGCCTTCTGTAGATGTTCTTGTTGGAATGAAGACCGATAACTTGTTGGTCAAGTTCACAACTCTGCAGCCTTGTCCTGTGCATTGGCACTTCCATACCAGACAGTGACGGAACCAGTCGCAATGTCCTTCAATCTCAGACTTATTGAGAGAACAATATTTTGGATTCTGCGTCGTTGAATATTTTTAACCCCAAGCTAGACTGAGTTATGCTATTAAAAGAAATTGAGCAGCAGGCTGGCAATTTGACTTTTGGAATAATACAGTATTTAACACCATACATGTACATATAGATGTCTTTTTCAGTAACTGAAATTATGCAAGTTTCAGTAGAAACTGCAGCTTACTGCAGATAAAGTTCTTCATTGCCTTGTGCATTCAAGAATATCCAAGTCTGAGGAGATTTGGCATGTCACTATATACTCTATCAAACTTCTACGGGTATACTGCGGAAAGTATATTGACTGCAGCACAGCCTTGTTTGGAAACTCAAGCTTTGGAATGCATAAGGCTGGTTAAAAAAGTGGCCAATCCCGACCAAGTCCATTGTAAGAACTGACCTATCCATTGAAAGTGTGTAAAAATGGTGCTGCCTCAAGACGACAGCCATCATTGCAAAGGATTCTCATCACCCTGATCTTGCTCCTTCCTTCATGCAGAACCCTGAAATCTTGCACATCCAGAACAGTTTTGTTTCCAACAGCCTTGAACCTCCACAAATTACTATAACCAAACTTTAGTCTGAGAGCACCTGAGATCTGTCTTCACTGTTGCATATCACTTTTACACTAACTGCAAGTTTAAAAATGAATATTTTTTTCCTCATGCAGTAATTTGTTTTATACTTGTTTACTTTACATATATAGCAGCAGAAAATAGATTTTCAGTGCATTTTTACATTGTTTCTGAATGGGATAAATATTTGATATAAGGTCACCCCTCAGCTCCATTTACTCTTTGGAAGCAAATCCCATTCAATACAGTGTCACCAGTATCCTATACCTTCATTCTTTCTTTGGCTTGGCTTCGCGGACGAAGATTTATGGAGGGGGTAAAAAGTCCACGTCAGCTGCAGGCTCGTTTGTGGCTGACGAGTCCGATGCGGGACAGGCAGACACGATTGCAGCGGTTGCAAGGGAAAATTGGTTGGTTGGGGTTGGGTGTTGGGTTTTTCCTCCTTTGCTGGGTGTTGGGTTTTTCCTCCTTTGCCTTTTGTCAGTGAGGTGGGCTCTGCGGTCTTCTTCAAAGGAGGTTGCTGCCCGCCAAACTGTGAGGCGCCAAGATGCACGGTTTGAGGCGTTATCAGCCCACTGGCGGTGGTCAATGTGGCAGGCACCAAGAGATTTCTTTAGGCAGTCCTTGTACCTTTTCTTTGGTGCACCTCTGTCACGGTGGCCAGTGGAGAGCTCGCCATATAACACGAATATATCTTCATAATGTGTTTATAAATTTCAACCTGCATTTTATTTATGATACTTCAAAGAAATCCTGTTGATCTGAACATTTATTGTTCCAATCAACAGCACAAGGATGAACTGCTCACTGCTTGGTTTGTGCTGTTCTTTTACCTGTATTTAACTTCACTTTATGCCTATCTAATTTCTCTTTGTTCTAATCACCTCAAATACAGTTTTTTTTAAAAAAAGCCTGGTATCCATTACCTATAAGGATTGGTCGATGCTGGATAAGGTTGAGATTCATTCTCACAATGCCTAACTAATACACCTGCATTAAGAATAAGCAGTTTAAAAGACAAACATACAGGTTACTTTCCTTGCACTGAACAAGTTTACATGAATTTATAAACTTTGAAGAATTTTGCTTTATTTTCAGTCACATTCTTTGAAAACATTTAACTGTTGCTATAGGTTCCCTCCCCTCCACAGAGACACCCAAAAAATGAACATTATAGATAATTATACCTTCCCCCAGATCAGGGATAAGGAGACACTTTAAGAGAGTTACCCCAAGCAGCATCAACCAGCACTTCATCTTGGGTGACACCATTTTATTCAAACACAACTTTATTGCTACAAGCTAAGTACAACTAAGGCATTCCACTGGCTGAATATTTGCAAAGGTTTGTGTTACTTCACAGAACATTTACCAATTTTATACTGATTTTAATTTATTCTTATTTATTAAATTTTTAGTTAATTACTTTTCCTATTTTTAGCTGGATGCTGGTTGCTTTAATCCTGGATAATGGATTTTTACTGTACTTGTAATAAAATCCTGTTTTAACCAATTGCTAAATCCCCTATTGGACTTATTGGTTAATGTCTTGAATACATACCAAAGTTTTTGACATTTTAAATATCCCAGTAATCTAATCTCCTGTTATTTCAACATTTTTTTTCAGCTGGGTATGTAGCCTTTTTTTGTTGCTTTCATGTAGCATTATTTGAAATAACTAGAACTGGAAAAGCAAATCTGACAAAACTGCCTTGTTCATAAATCCCAACAAGTTGGTTTCTGCCTTGCTGATTACAACTTGGCTAGTAGAATTCTTGCTTTGGAATCATGATCATGAGTTCATAATCCCACCTGGGACTTGAGTATGAAAACTAGGACGATTCTCTGCTGATGTTATCAAAGGATCTGATGTTCAAATGATGTTAAACTGAGATTTTTTTCCTGCTCTCCAGTAACAAAATAAAACAATGCAGGTAGAAAGAACAGGAATGATCTCCAATCCATGGCTAATATTTATCTTGGTGGAATCTTGAATTGTTGAAATTGTATTACAGCAGTCACTTTTAAAGTTGTGAGCTGTCTTCTATACATGCAAGATTTTATCTCCAGTGTATGCAGTTAAATGGCTCACATTCTTAATTATAGCCAACTGAATTGTAACAATCTTTTATTGTTTTAAAAGAATTTTGTATTTCAATATCATATCTAATTTCGTGCCAAACTAACAGATTTTTTTTTCATTGTTTGGTTCTAGTTGGCAATTTTTCATATGCAACTGTTTTGCATAGAAAGATGAATTGCAGTTGGAATTTAAACAAAAATGCAGAATAAGGAACCTTAAATGACAGATTATTAAAGTCTTGGATCAGGATTTGTGAAAATTAAATTCAGCACAGAGAAGGGAACATTGGAAGTTTGCATTTCCTTGTACATTTTGACCTGATGTCAAACTTTAATGAGGTCTAGAAAATATGACTGAAATTGCTCTTTATTGTCCTACACTTTGGCCTCTTAGAATATTGACCTATAAGTGTTGGGAAAAGATCTATGCACGAATAATGGTGAATGAAATGTTGACTGAAAGCAATAGTTTCATCAAGATGGCTAGGTTGTTATTCAACTAGTCTGTGGGACAAAATAATGGAAGGAATGCAGTGGGATGATGTGGGGTAGGTGTGCTAAAGATAAAATGCATTCAGTTTTATAGATGTGTAATTTTATCTTTGTGTGTGACGGGTGTCAGAGAAAGGAATGGCCAATTTTTCTTCAAGAACCAGAGGTTTCCAGTAAATTGCGATGATATTCTAAATGTGATTGCCTGATGCTAGCCTTTTATTTGATGTTTCCTTTAAATGTATTAAAGGACTGAAATAATGTGACCTATGCTTGTTTTGTCCAAATCTGGTGTGGCAAAGTCCAGCTGACTGGGACTTTGCATGGCAACAGGGCCAGTCCCATCCTTGGCAGCAACTGGGACAGGTAGAACCTCAGCAGAAAGGGGCACTTGGTGCTGTTGTACTTTGGTTCCATATACACCTGATGCAGCCATGCGTGAAGGTGGTCATCAACCCAAAAGGTTGGGTACCCTTGTCCCTATTGTCAACTTGAACATGGTGACCCATGAGACTCTTTCCATCTTTGGTCACCATATCAACCAGAAGACTGGTCTGATTACTGCTAGAGCAGAGGTGCGAAATGGGCCACACTTGTGTTGCGTACAACAGTCCTGAGGGCACCTCACAGTTGATGACCAGGTTCTCCCCTTTTATTTCCCACAAACCCAATTTCTAGAGGACTTTTGGAATTTGCCCAACCAATTCTTGTTGCACACCTCAGCACCTCCAGAACAGACTCTAACTCCTTCAGGTGGTTGGGTCTGGCTGTGCAGGGAATGGTGGACCAGTTTGGCCAGTTACTAAACAGCATTGTTTCACTCTTCTGGTTTACCTTGGTGCCTGATGCAGACTCAAAATGGCTGCATGTGCTGATCAATCGTGTCTGGACTGAAGATGGTGACCTAAATGTGCAGGGAGATGTGACTTGAGTGCCTCCACTGCCTGGCAGTGTTGCTCTTCATCCTTCCTGAGATTCAGCAAAAGACTCTATGCAGCACACAAATAAGACTGGAGAGATCAGAAACCTTGCCTGACTTGCTAGGGATGCTATTGGTTTCCATCCATTCATTTGGACTGTGCCACAGATGTCTGTGTGGCACAGTTTAATCCAATTCAGGATTTCCTCCCCAAAGCCCAATTTGGAGAGCAGGTCAGTGTGCAATATCCAGTCAAAAGCCTTCTAGCCTAAGCTGACCAGGCAGATGTATGTAAGGAATGGTATCTGAGCAGCATGAGACTATCAAGAGATTTTCCTGCCCAGAACTGTTAAGGTCTAGGTGAAATACCTGTCCCGGGCCAGACTTGATTCTGTTGGCATTGGTTTTGGACAAGATTTTGTAGTCAACATTTAACGATGATGTTGGTCTCCAATTTCTGATATTTCCTCCTTCTGTTTGAACGTGAAGATGATGGTGCCCTTATGGATACTGACATACTAAATGGCAGGAGCATTGCATTGTAGCCTCCACCAGGTCCAATAAGATCTACTTGGCCATGAAATTTTTTTTCCAGAATAGCACCTTTGATCACATGGCCCTCAGGAAGTGGTCACCATTACAGACACTGGCAGTGAGAGGAGCCCGCCCGGACTGGCAGTGAGAGGAGCCCGCCCGGACTGGCAGTGAGAGGAGCCCGCCCGGACTGGCAGTGAGAGGAGCCCGCCCGGACTGGCAGTGAGAGGAGCCCGCCCGGACTGGCAGTGAGAGGAGCCCGCCCGGACTGGCAGTGAGAGGAGCCCGCCCGGACTGGCAGTGAGAGGAGCCCGCCCGGACTGGCAGTGAGAGGAGCCCGCCCGGACTGGCAGTGAGAGGAGCCCGCCCGGACTGGCAGTGAGAGGAGCCCGCCCGGACTGGCAGTGAGAGGAGCCCGCCCGGACTGGCAGTGAGAGGAGCCCGCCCGGACTGGCAGTGAGAGGAGCCCGCCCGGACTGGCAGTGAGAGGAGCCCGCCCGGACTGGCAGTGAGAGGAGCCCGCCCGGACTGGCAGTGAGAGGAGCCCGCCCGGACTGGCAGTGAGAGGAGCCCGCCCGGACTGGCAGTGAGAGGAGCCCGCCCGGACTGGCAGTGAGAGGAGCCCGCCCGGACTGGCAGTGAGAGGAGCCCGCCCGGACTGGCAGTGAGAGGAGCCCGCCCGGACTGGCAGTGAGAGGAGCCCGCCCGGACTGGCAGTGAGAGGAGCCCGCCCGGACTGGCAGTGAGAGGAGCCCGCCCGGACTGGCAGTGAGAGGAGCCCGCCCGGACTGGCAGTGAGAGGAGCCCGCCCGGACTGGCAGTGAGAGGAGCCCGCCCGGACTGGCAGTGAGAGGAGCCCGCCCGGACTGGCAGTGAGAGGAGCCCGCCCGGACTGGCAGTGAGAGGAGCCCGCCCGGACTGGCAGTGAGAGGAGCCCGCCCGGACTGGCAGTGAGAGGAGCCCGCCCGGACTGGCAGTGAGAGGAGCCCGCCCGGACTGGCAGTGAGAGGAGCCCGCCCGGACTGGCAGTGAGAGGAGCCCGCCCGGACTGGCAGTGAGAGGAGCCCGCCCGGACTGGCAGTGAGAGGAGCCCGCCCGGACTGGCAGTGAGAGGAGCCCGCCCGGACTGGCAGTGAGAGGAGCCCGCCCGGACTGGCAGTGAGAGGAGCCCGCCCGGACTGGCAGTGAGAGGAGCCCGCCCGGACTGGCAGTGAGAGGAGCCCGCCCGGACTGGCAGTGAGAGGAGCCCGCCCGGACTGGCAGTGAGAGGAGCCCGCCCGGACTGGCAGTGAGAGGAGCCCGCCCGGACTGGCAGTGAGAGGAGCCCGCCCGGACTGGCAGTGAGAGGAGCCCGCCCGGACTGGCAGTGAGAGGAGCCCGCCCGGACTGGCAGTGAGAGGAGCCCGCCCGGACTGGCAGTGAGAGGAGCCCGCCCGGACTGGCAGTGAGAGGAGCCCGCCCGGACTGGCAGTGAGAGGAGCCCGCCCGGACTGGCAGTGAGAGGAGCCCGCCCGGACTGGCAGTGAGAGGAGCCCGCCCGGACTGGCAGTGAGAGGAGCCCGCCCGGACTGGCAGTGAGAGGAGCCCGCCCGGACTGGCAGTGAGAGGAGCCCGCCCGGACTGGCAGTGAGAGGAGCCCGCCCGGACTGGCAGTGAGAGGAGCCCGCCCGGACTGGCAGTGAGAGGAGCCCGCCCGGACTGGCAGTGAGAGGAGCCCGCCCGGACTGGCAGTGAGAGGAGCCCGCCCGGACTGGCAGTGAGAGGAGCCCGCCCGGACTGGCAGTGAGAGGAGCCCGCCCGGACTGGCAGTGAGAGGAGCCCGCCCGGACTGGCAGTGAGAGGAGCCCGCCCGGACTGGCAGTGAGAGGAGCCCGCCCGGACTGGCAGTGAGAGGAGCCCGCCCGGACTGGCAGTGAGAGGAGCCCGCCCGGACTGGCAGTGAGAGGAGCCCGCCCGGACTGGCAGTGAGAGGAGCCCGCCCGGACTGGCAGTGAGAGGAGCCCGCCCGGACTGGCAGTGAGAGGAGCCCGCCCGGACTGGCAGTGAGAGGAGCCCGCCCGGACTGGCAGTGAGAGGAGCCCGCCCGGACTGGCAGTGAGAGGAGCCCGCCCGGACTGGCAGTGAGAGGAGCCCGCCCGGACTGGCAGTGAGAGGAGCCCGCCCGGACTGGCAGTGAGAGGAGCCCGCCCGGACTGGCAGTGAGAGGAGCCCGCCCGGACTGGCAGTGAGAGGAGCCCGCCCGGACTGGCAGTGAGAGGAGCCCGCCCGGACTGGCAGTGAGAGGAGCCCGCCCGGACTGGCAGTGAGAGGAGCCCGCCCGGACTGGCAGTGAGAGGAGCCCGCCCGGACTGGCAGTGAGAGGAGCCCGCCCGGACTGGCAGTGAGAGGAGCCCGCCCGGACTGGCAGTGAGAGGAGCCCGCCCGGACTGGCAGTGAGAGGAGCCCGCCCGGACTGGCAGTGAGAGGAGCCCGCCCGGACTGGCAGTGAGAGGAGCCCGCCCGGACTGGCAGTGAGAGGAGCCCGCCCGGACTGGCAGTGAGAGGAGCCCGCCCGGACTGGCAGTGAGAGGAGCCCGCCCGGACTGGCAGTGAGAGGAGCCCGCCCGGACTGGCAGTGAGAGGAGCCCGCCCGGACTGGCAGTGAGAGGAGCCCGCCCGGACTGGCAGTGAGAGGAGCCCGCCCGGACTGGCAGTGAGAGGAGCCCGCCCGGACTGGCAGTGAGAGGAGCCCGCCCGGACTGGCAGTGAGAGGAGCCCGCCCGGACTGGCAGTGAGAGGAGCCCGCCCGGACTGGCAGTGAGAGGAGCCCGCCCGGACTGGCAGTGAGAGGAGCCCGCCCGGACTGGCAGTGAGAGGAGCCCGCCCGGACTGGCAGTGAGAGGAGCCCGCCCGGACTGGCAGTGAGAGGAGCCCGCCCGGACTGGCAGTGAGAGGAGCCCGCCCGGACTGGCAGTGAGAGGAGCCCGCCCGGACTGGCAGTGAGAGGAGCCCGCCCGGACTGGCAGTGAGAGGAGCCCGCCCGGACTGGCAGTGAGAGGAGCCCGCCCGGACTGGCAGTGAGAGGAGCCCGCCCGGACTGGCAGTGAGAGGAGCCCGCCCGGACTGGCAGTGAGAGGAGCCCGCCCGGACTGGCAGTGAGAGGAGCCCGCCCGGACTGGCAGTGAGAGGAGCCCGCCCGGACTGGCAGTGAGAGGAGCCCGCCCGGACTGGCAGTGAGAGGAGCCCGCCCGGACTGGCAGTGAGAGGAGCCCGCCCGGACTGGCAGTGAGAGGAGCCCGCCCGGACTGGCAGTGAGAGGAGCCCGCCCGGACTGGCAGTGAGAGGAGCCCGCCCGGACTGGCAGTGAGAGGAGCCCGCCCGGACTGGCAGTGAGAGGAGCCCGCCCGGACTGGCAGTGAGAGGAGCCCGCCCGGACTGGCAGTGAGAGGAGCCCGCCCGGACTGGCAGTGAGAGGAGCCCGCCCGGACTGGCAGTGAGAGGAGCCCGCCCGGACTGGCAGTGAGAGGAGCCCGCCCGGACTGGCAGTGAGAGGAGCCCGCCCGGACTGGCAGTGAGAGGAGCCCGCCCGGACTGGCAGTGAGAGGAGCCCGCCCGGACTGGCAGTGAGAGGAGCCCGCCCGGACTGGCAGTGAGAGGAGCCCGCCCGGACTGGCAGTGAGAGGAGCCCGCCCGGACTGGCAGTGAGAGGAGCCCGCCCGGACTGGCAGTGAGAGGAGCCCGCCCGGACTGGCAGTGAGAGGAGCCCGCCCGGACTGGCAGTGAGAGGAGCCCGCCCGGACTGGCAGTGAGAGGAGCCCGCCCGGACTGGCAGTGAGAGGAGCCCGCCCGGACTGGCAGTGAGAGGAGCCCGCCCGGACTGGCAGTGAGAGGAGCCCGCCCGGACTGGCAGTGAGAGGAGCCCGCCCGGACTGGCAGTGAGAGGAGCCCGCCCGGACTGGCAGTGAGAGGAGCCCGCCCGGACTGGCAGTGAGAGGAGCCCGCCCGGACTGGCAGTGAGAGGAGCCCGCCCGGACTGGCAGTGAGAGGAGCCCGCCCGGACTGGCAGTGAGAGGAGCCCGCCCGGACTGGCAGTGAGAGGAGCCCGCCCGGACTGGCAGTGAGAGGAGCCCGCCCGGACTGGCAGTGAGAGGAGCCCGCCCGGACTGGCAGTGAGAGGAGCCCGCCCGGACTGGCAGTGAGAGGAGCCCGCCCGGACTGGCAGTGAGAGGAGCCCGCCCGGACTGGCAGTGAGAGGAGCCCGCCCGGACTGGCAGTGAGAGGAGCCCGCCCGGACTGGCAGTGAGAGGAGCCCGCCCGGACTGGCAGTGAGAGGAGCCCGCCCGGACTGGCAGTGAGAGGAGCCCGCCCGGACTGGCAGTGAGAGGAGCCCGCCCGGACTGGCAGTGAGAGGAGCCCGCCCGGACTGGCAGTGAGAGGAGCCCGCCCGGACTGGCAGTGAGAGGAGCCCGCCCGGACTGGCAGTGAGAGGAGCCCGCCCGGACTGGCAGTGAGAGGAGCCCGCCCGGACTGGCAGTGAGAGGAGCCCGCCCGGACTGGCAGTGAGAGGAGCCCGCCCGGACTGGCAGTGAGAGGAGCCCGCCCGGACTGGCAGTGAGAGGAGCCCGCCCGGACTGGCAGTGAGAGGAGCCCGCCCGGACTGGCAGTGAGAGGAGCCCGCCCGGACTGGCAGTGAGAGGAGCCCGCCCTGTCAGATGCTTCGTGTACAATTGAACATCATGCATAATGCAAGTTTTCCCCAAGAGGAGACAATTACTTACCTCTTTGCAGAATTCAGATTTTCTAAGTGTGGGGAGGTTGCCAACGGCTTTTTCATGATTCAGCAGCATGATGGAGGTCTCTGATTTACAGGCTGTTCCTGGGGATACAAACAGAATCAGATGTCCAGAGCTGCTGGAAGACCAACTTAATGAAAGATGCACTTTGGTTTGCCGAAACCTGTTGGTCTTTCAACGGATTGGAGAGGTCTTTGGGAATGCTGCTGACTGGCACATTCCAGGTTGCTGGAGTATATGCTGAGAAATTGTCCTGGGTAAACTTGTACCTCTCATTTTGGTCGTTTTAAATTGGTGACAGTGTTTGAGCACTGAAAGAAAATAGACACACACACTGTGAGCAGTTCAGTTTATACAAGTCTTTATTACTAAATCTAAAGCTGAATTCAAACATATAATATGTAAGCCCTTCCCAATTATACTTATCAACGCCTGGACTGGTCCCAACTGCCGAAGCGAGGCAACGACTGACCGGGACGTTAGCTGGATTTTAGAAGTTCTTCTTGCTGAGAGATTTTGCCACCTCTCGGAGAGTCTCAAACTTGAGCAGTGTGACCATGGCTTATATTACCCAAAAGTTGTTTACTTCAGAGCTTATCTCTTTGAACAGATGATTTAATTATCTTCAGGTCTCCTGACAGTCTGCGATCAACAAAAGAAAACTACATCTCTGGGCCTCATGGTGGAATTTAGATGCGTCATATGCATCCCTGGGCCTCATAGTGTAAATTAGATTATGTCTGCTGATTCTAAAAAAACAAGCAGATTCTCAGCCTTGCAGAAGCAAAGGGTGCAAAAGTAAAAAAAAAGTTTAAATCTTCCATTACAAGAATGCATTGAGGTTTGCTGCAGTCAACACAAGGGCACTGTGGGAAAGGACCGTAGTCTCGGGTCCTTCTATTATCAGGCATTGATAGGCAACAGAGCAAGGAGTAAGGACAAGATGCCACAGTGATGGCATTGGTGTAAATAGAAATGACTGAAACAATGTACACTTATTGTGAATAGTCTAGTTTTGGTTTTAAAAAAAATTACCAGTAGTCCAATTCTGCATACATTCTATTGTATAGTAGTTGCTACAAATGTTTTGGGATGCATTTTGCACTGAAGTTGTAAATGTGTTTGCAAAATATAGTTCATAGAGTTCGGCAAAGTCAATCTTTTAAATTTTCATGTAGAATTTTGGATAAATATTGCATTATCTGAAAGAAATTTGATAAGTTTAGCATTTGGCAGCTCGATAAAGTTAAAATGATGCCAAGAAAAGATCAGTTAATTTCAGTTGAGCATAAGCATTAAACTCTTGAAATTGCCCTTGAGAAATCCTGCTCAATTACAAATAGTATCAGGTTGCCATATGGTTATTGTCTTGATCCTATTTGAAAAAGGTTCACCTTGGAGTTGATGCATTTATTCCATATGAATGACAGGCTAATACAGTGCACTGTAGTGTGAGCAAGTTGAAATGTGTATTAAAAGATTAATTGTTAAATGCAGTGGTATTTTTGGCCCAAAGATGACTATTCTAAAGAACACTGAAGCAAATTTTCATAAGACTTGGAAAATTGTTGGTCTGTCGTGCACTTTCATAATACAGGTACAGAATCTTTTATCCAAAACCCTTGGGACCAGACATTTTTTGTAATTTTGAATTTTTGTGGATAATAGAATAATAATGGTGGAACGTTTAAGTCATGGCACTGATTTCAGATTTGCGGAAAACAGACAATTTCCACCTGAAAGGGTCTCTGGTTTGGGGGGTTGGGGGGTAGTTTGTGGTGGCGAACCGTCTGAGCATCTATATATGGCAAATTGGTGGTGCTGGACTTTTTTTCCACTGGCACCTATAAAGTAAGGATTCCCTCGGGTTCCACTAATTAGCAACACGGGATATTCAAGCATGAGTTGAGCGTGGGTCGTGTTTGCTGCCAAACACAAGCTTTGGTGTGCAGATGAAATCATGGGGAAAAATGTTTGGTTTTTGGAGGTTAAGTTTTCAGAATTTTGGATAAAAGAATATGTACCTGTACTTGATTCTGAAGCAAGTATTTTAACTAATATTTAACTAATTTAAAGTAAAATCTCTTGAAAGGGAAAATGGAATTGGAAAAAGATGGACTGGATTTCTGTCAATATCAGTTCAAACTTTTAATCTGGGAAATTATTTACTTTGTAACTTTGCCATTTTCTGGAAGCTTTAAACAATTTAATAACATAATATTCATGTACAATTTTTTTCATAAAATTGAATGTTTTGGACATGCAATAGCCACCAATATTTTTGTCCTACACATTTTAAGTGTCACAAATGAGGCTGAATGATTTGATCAGAAATGTGTTCATTTCAGCTCTTCTTGAGAGGCACCTATCATAACCTCTTCCCTTGTAGGAATAAAAGGAAGCAAATTCTTTGATTCTGTGCTGGTTCAAAGATCAATCCCATTTTCCTGACGCACTCTTAAGCCAATTTTGTTCACTCGGATCAAAAACTACTGAACATAACGTAGCTAAGAAACAGCATTCCAGTTGTCTGATTGACAACTTGTGCTTTAGTCAGCTTTGTTTTGATCCAATATCTTTGTGCACAATTGCAAAATTGACATATCTGCCTGACAATGTGGAAAATTATTCGAGTAAATGTTGTTTTCAATAGAGAGAACCAATCTGATTTGACTAATTATTACAAAAATACTGACAGCAGCAGTGTTTCAAAGTTGCCCCTTAACCTCACCAAAGCCTAGTTTGTGTTTTGCCAGAAATTGATCCTTTCAGATCGCTCCAAATATGATCCAACAGCTGAAATATGGGAGTGAATGGAGAATTACTGCTTTGACACTGAAGCAGTTTTGAAATGGAGATATTGAGTAGCCCCTTGTAAAACAAATCTGGGAATCAAGAGGGGAAGCATTTACTGCTTAGTCATACACAAGGGAAATAATTACAACTGTTAATTCATCTCAGTCCCAAGGCACTTCTGCAGAAGTTCTCGAGTTCTGAACCCACATTTTCTGCTGCTTTATCTGTGGACTTCTGTCAAATATTTTGCAGTTGGGATATTGAAAAATGGTTTGACCCTGAATGCAACAAGATCCAGACAACATTTGGGTATCAGCAGATAAATAACCAAGGAATATTTGCAGTTGCTGGACTCTTTGGAAATGGTTACTAACAACCTATTTTGAATTTAACATGACACTTCATTCACTGAATTCCATGACATATTAGGATCAGCTGATGAGAAATTTATTGAGCTATAAGTACCCCTTATCTGAAATGCTTGGGACCAGGTGTTTTGGGGTTTTTTTGGATTTTGGAACAATGGAACTAAGCAGCGCAGTAGAATCGGCAAAAAACTTGTATCAGAAGTTAAACAACCACCACAAAAAATGGCAGGCTTCTTGAGCGCTGACATGATACCACAAGTGATAAATTCGCATGAAATAATGTTTAGTACTTACCCAAAAAGAACTTGATCTCTGCTTCCAAAAGACCACCTCTGCCTGCTGCCCCTGGGAGCCTGAGGCAACTTCTTTGATGTGGACAACACTGCACCCAATGTTGAGAATGGAGTCACTGTCACAGACTCTGGCTGCAGCTGATGCTGAAGACTTGGACCCAGCTCCATTTTGCATCTTCCTGGCCAGAAGCAAAAATGTTATTGTAATCAAACTGGCACCAACAGAGCATGAGAGCATGTTTTGCCAGAAACTGATAATGTCGTCAGGTGTTGAATTTTTTTTCTCCCACTTGTGATACGATGTCAGCTCTTTAAAAAAAAAATTGTTTTCAGATCTTCAGATAAGGTGTACTCAACCTGTATATGATGACATCACATCACAGACTGGATATACTTTGGCAATTAATTGCAATCTACTTTTTGCAGGGCAGGAGTTGAGTAGAATGGGATACATTTCACTTGACTGGGTAGTGGAACTGTAGAACATGTTCAAAGGTGAAATGAATTTGTTTGGCACCTCATTCACTGTTCCAAGTGCACTCTTTATTGTACTTGTACATGGCTGCAGGGAACACCATTTCAATATGCACTGCAGTTGCTTGTTGGCAGTTCTAAGATCAACCTTGCCATCAAAAACAACACAGCAGCTACATGGCCAGCATCTGTAGGTTACCTTCAGAAATCTCACAATTTGGAAATCCCACATTTGACTGTTGCTTGTACATGTAGATATGGCAATAAGCTCTATAGTGTGGCATACTTCCACTTCCTCAGATGTGCCATAAAAATAATCCAATGACAAACAGCCTGGAATATGGTCAAAAATTAAATGACTTGCCACCCTTTAGCTTCAGCAAAGAAACAATGCAAAATCAACGAGTTTACATGAAATTTAACTTTCACGCCTCTTGCTGTCTTGTTGAGAACTGACTAAAGCTTAAAATAACTTGTTCGCCTCAATGAAATTGGACTACTTTTTCCATTTTGCCAAATTGGGTTCCAATCATGTTCTGTAGAACCGAGCAAAGGCATAATTGTTTTGAGGTTTGGCCACAAGTCTCATTATAGCATGAAAGAAACTGCTTTAATCTAGAAGTGTATGATCGTGCTCATTAATATTCCTGATGGGAGAAGGATGTGTGGCAGAGGTGTGGAAATGAGTGTTAATATGTTGCTGCTTCTCAGACAGCAGGAAATGTGTATATATAGTTGATGGAGCACTCAATGGACATCCAACTTTTGCTAATGGATTTGCTTTTTTTCTGGTGTTTTGACTGCTACATTGCAAGATTGATGGTCACGTAGTCAATGGAAATGTCTGACGTTTAAGGACTAAACTTTTTAAAGCAATGAATGGCTATCTTAACTAGATTTTTTTTGTAGTCCCAACCTTAGCAGAACACTTGCCAAGTACATTCAACTGACATATCTTTATAGTGCCAATAATGAATACTTTTTTGAGGTTAAAATAACTCTTCAAGATTAAAATTTTGGTAAATGATTCAGTACAGGAAAGCTTTTGCATACAAGGGTTTTGGTTATAATTTATAGTTGTATATTTGGAATTGTTGCCACTTCTGAAGTATATTTAATTGGTTTATTTTCTGCCACCACTTGCCATTTGAGGATATCTGCAAGAGGGTATTATAGGCTGTCAACCTATGGTGTTCAGGACCACTTGTTTATGCAGAAATTGGATGCATGCTATAAGAAATTAAGTTTGTATTTACTTTGATTTTATATCTGCTTGAAGCCTTCTCCCGAGCCATATACTTTTCTAGTGGTTGGCAAGATTCCATACAGCCATGAAGCTGCTTTAACATATTATAGCATAATTCCTAGTTATGGGAGAAAATTGCCATTGGCGTGTGTTCCTTATTTGTGATTTATATTGAGCTACAAATTTTTGGAAATTCTTTTGCCTGGTTTTCATGGAAAATTAAAAGTCTGAAATGTCAGATTCATTATATTAGCAGACCAGTTCCATTAACAATGACTATTAATTACTAATTAACAGATTCTTCCATTTGGTTTTGGTGGTGATTAATTTAGAGTATTTTGGTGCATCAAGCTTGTCAATTAAATGCTAAATTATGGAAATGAAATTGAACTCTGCTCAGAATGTTAAAGCAAGCCTTGTGCAAAAGAAGCAGAGGCCTGAAAAGATTGAATAAGTAAGACCGGTTTAATTGTCAGTGAATACTAGTTGAAGCTTGTAGCAGTTTGAGGTGGGGGGGAACAAATGCTGCATGCAACTTGATTGCAGATGATTCAGATTTTTTTTTAAAATGACCACTTGTCTATTTCAGTGACTGGAAACTCTTTAAAACACTGACACATTCACATAAAAAACCAAGAAGTGCTGGAGATGCAATAGCCACCAATTCAGGCCTTGCAGCATCTTTGGAGGACCCAGTGCTCTGGGTCCCTGACCTTCCATGAAAATTGGAAATGTTGGAGAAGGCTCCCAAGTTCAGATAAAAGGTATGAAAAAGGTAGAAGGGTGTTTTCAGCAGGAAAAAATCATTAGGAAAGTAGATAAAGGATTAAATGTAGAAATAAAAAAACAATCTGGAGGAGGTACAAACTGGAAAAGCAGAATTACTGTCACATCTCCATTTACACAATGAAGATGGTGGAAATCTGAAAGGCAGTGTTTCAAATGGTCGTCTGAAATAGTTGAGTTCCCTGAATCCTGTAGGTTATAATGCGCAAAGTCAGGAAGGGCTGTTCCTTGATTTTGTTACATTAAAGTAGATTAGGTGAAGAAGAATTTGGAGGCATGTCTGGGTAGTGATTGCAGACAAATCGTGTTCTACAAAGGAGATTCCTAATTTTCTTCCTCTCATTGTGGAGAAGACTGAGTTGTGAGCAGTGAAGAGGTAAATTGCTGCATCACATGGGAGATTAAAGGGCAATTGTTGCATCTCATTCACTAGAAGATCCAATGGAAAGTGTAGTTGGAGTGAACTCATGCTCTGAAGGGAACCATCTGGAGTAGTTAAATGTGAGGGGGAGATGTACAGAGAGGTGCAGATAGTGCAACTATCTCCGTTGTAGGCTTTTACTTTCACTGCTGAGTGTAGAGTTTCTACTTTTTCCTTTACCTGTTTTTTTTTTTGTCGTATATCCCAAAGATGTACTGATTAAGGTAACTAAATACAGGTACTTCAAATTACCCCAACAGTATGTGGGTGATTAAGGATGGGCAGGTGGAAGAATAGGCTACAGGGAAACTAAGAATAGGACTGGTGGAGTTGGACTTCATGAGCTGAATGGCCACCTATGTTGAAGTATGAGAAATAACATTAGTGTTGGCAAGTGGTGGAGGTTAGCACTTCCTAAAGTGATGGCTGTTGGAGAGTAGATGAGACAGGGAGGGGAAGTATTTGGGTTCGGTAGGGTGGGGGGGGGGGGGGGGGAAGGAAATAGATAGGTGAGCTAAAGTTTGCATGTATAGAAGGAAAAGGGAATTAGTGCCACTTCACTGGATTCTTGTGGACAGCTTTGAATTTTCAAGGCTACAAGACTGATAATTTGGTCTTTTACTTTGTCTTGCCTTTTTCTGTACATTTTCACATTGGAAAAAAGCTAATTTTTCCTTGCATATTTGGAAGTGGTGCATAATTTAATCTTTATTGCATTTCCATAACATGCTAACGTGCCACCTGTTCTACTTGAAAGATTGATTTCTGGCTACGTACACTTGAGATGACCAAATCCATTGATGCTGGTTGCCAATTAAGTAGTCATTGACCATACAGATTTGTTTATAGGTGGCAATGAACTCTAGTGCAGATTTCCCTTTCCTGACATAAAGCTGCTATTCAACAAGTGATTAAAATTAAGCAAAATAAACCAGTCTTGAAGAATGTGGTAATATTCATAATAATATCATGAAAACAAATATCTTGATTAACTTCACCTTAAATCAGGTGTAATGCATGGATTTTAATGAATATGGTTTGCAAGCACTGCTAGGTTTCATCTTTCAATTCAATCATAAACTTGCAAGGGCTTCAAATTTAGCTTAAAGACCAAACAACTTTTTAAGACTAGCTTCTGAATTTCTATATTAGCTGTCCACATAAATGCAAAAGACAATTTGTGTCAACATAACACCAGTTAACAGTACAGCTGCAAAATTTTGGGCCACTGCTTATTTACTCAGTTAAGAATTAAGAACTAAATGAATGAAATATTTTAGCATTGAATAGTATACTAAATGAATTGTAGAGTTGCACTATGGAATTTTTTTTCTGACCTAGTAAAACCATAGTTTCTTCATGGACTGATAAAATAACCAGGTATTGCATTTTGCTTTGGGGTCTTCATGATGGGGGATAACATTCCCAATAATGAATCAATTGAAAACTGGGGGAAGCAACTGAAATTTAATTACAACAGACTTGCTCTTGTGATAGTCCCTGGGTCATTAAAAGTAATGAGAGTTGATGTATTGATTTTAATTTTCCATTAAGATTTGGGCAATTTTTAAAAAAAAAACAGAAATAGCCAAAATGCAAGACTAAACATTTAGCTTCATCTATATCATCTGTTTTAAAAATCTGGCAAAGTCAATGTGGTTTTCTTTAATAGAAAGTGTTTGATAAATTCTTTGAAGCATATTTCCCATGGATTAAAGGGAATCTGTGGATATACTGCCTAAGATTTCCAGAGACGTTTGATAAGCTGCTGTAGGCCAAGTTATTGAAATTAAAATCCCATGGTGTAAAAAATCACATTTGTGTGGATTGTCTTGTTAATGGGTGATGATGAGCATTAACACATTTTTTGTGATTGGCAAGACTTAAGTGGTGCACCACAAGGATTTGTGCTGGTTTTCACCGGTTACAATTTTATCTCTGACGATATGGTTGGTCAATTTGCTAATGACACAGACAAAGCTATAAATGGCTTGAGAGGCCAAAGCTCCAGCAAATGTACAAAAAATGAAATTGTCCATTTTGACAGGAAAAATAATTTAAGTTGAAAATTTGAGTTTTGAGGTGCAGAAGGATTTGGTGTCCAAATGTATGATTTTCAAATTGTATGCAGGTTCAGCGATAATAAGGAAAATTAAAACGTTAGTTTATTGCATGAGCAGTTAAAATTGAGGTAAGAGCCCTTGAAAGGTTCTGGTCTAAAATGATGGTAATATATCTTTACCTCCTATTGACCTGCAAGACTGACCGAGTTCCTCCAGCATTTCTGTGTGTTGACTTCAATCAGTATCTGCAGACTGTTGTTTCACTCTAACTAAATGTTGTTCATTTAAACATATCTGTCAAAAACTGAAAATAGGTTTTAAATTCCAATTTGTCTTCCCACCAAAGTTGTACAAGGGTCAGTAATCTTACTCCGGTTGCTTGGGTATGGTAGCTTTCCTTTTGAAGTGCCTGATTCAAATTTTTCTTCCTTGATCTGGTCATTTACTGTTACTATCTTTATTCCAGGTTTATATAACTGTTTGAATTTAAATTTGCCCAGTTACCAGAGTAGGGATTGATTATTTGTCCAAGCTAAGGCTTTGTCCAAGCTAAGTTAACCAAAGGACTACACCCCATTCTTTGGGCAAAGGTGGAGCAATATCTCCAATACCTAAGGAAAATATTTGGTAAATTAAGTGTTTTGGAAGTAAGACTGATCAGAGCAACAAAAAATATTTTGGAAGTAAGACTGATCAGAGCAACTAAAATGGTCTTTGGCATATCCAAAGCCTGCATATCAATAAATTCTGCATCCTTTTGCTATGCAACAGTGCTTAAACCTGAATAGGACTTCAAACTACTCCTTATAATTTATGTATAAAACAATGGTATATTTCGGAAGTCACAAAAGATTCATGGAGCAAAATCCATTTTTGCTTTCTAAAATTGTGGAGCTCCTGAGATCGGTGGATGTATGCTAACTTTTCCGAACAGCTCTCTTGTATCAAGTTGGAATGTATAGAATTTGCAAATATATTTGGTATATTGGTTCAAAAATACTCTACCAAGCAACATCTATTTTCCAAACAGAACTTGTAGTGAAAACTAGCTTCTTTTGGAATTATATTAGAGTTCTTTATCAAAATATAGTTGCCCTCTTTAAACATCTAAAATATTATCAGTGGCATCTTGTGCACATGCTAACCATTTGGTACTGCATCTTAGACAATCCTACTGACCACTCTTAATTTTTGAATTTTGGCAGGTTGATCAACTAAGGGAAAATCTGAGGTCAGTCTTGCCTTGTGTAGTTCTGCCAATTTAATTATGGACCAGTCAATTTATTGCTGTTCTCTCCCACCTGCTGCTGCTCTTTCTCCCACCTGCTGCTGCTCTTACTTGCAACAGAGTACTTACGTTTTTAAGTCCACTGACCTCTGTCTACCCTGTCCTGATGGCAAAATTCAGCATTGTATAAAGAAAATTTGGGCCATTCATGTATTTTTTAAAGCAAATGCTGACTGGCCTGAATTATTTAACATGTTCAAAGTTCCATCCTAATCAGATTTTGCTAAAAAGTAATTGCTTTGGAATACAGTGACCAGCATTGGACAATGAAGCACGCACAGTTAAATGTGATTTTCTACTCTTGCAATTTAGTATATTCTCCATGGTGTAATGAAATAACTAAATTTGTGCAGAAGTCTTGCTATTTAGTTTATTAAATTATAAATATCATGCACTCTTAATGTGGTATACAGGGGATCTGAATTTTTAATGGCCTCGTAAGCTATAATCTCTGGTTTAATTTGAACTTTGGATTTTTAATTCTCTTGGATAAATGTTTAACTTGCCTTGTTTAAAAATTACTTCTGCTGAAGTTTTTTTTCACCTTTCACCTTTATTTTGTCTTCCAGTCTTTATTTCAAGGCATTTATTTTTAATTATCTAAATTTTACTTACTGGTTCATGAGAATTTTTAAAAATGAGGTTTAAATACCAATTGTTTCCCTGGACTTCTAAAATTTTCACTGCAATGGCTAGGAAAAGAAGCATTGCAGTGAACTTACTTTAGAAGTGCAGAGAAACGATTGGTAATTGGACCATGATTCACTAAAATGGTTCCAGCAAAAGCAGGATGCCCAATAGCGAGAGATTCTATAGTCTTGGGTGGTATAGTCAAGTTTAGAATGAGATGTTATTAAAACATAAAAGTTCTTGCAGGATGTTGCAGATTGAATCTAGGGAGGTTGTTCCCCCTGGTTGTGCAAGAGCTAGGCTTAGAGCAGATGAGAAATTTGCTCATGATGAGGGTAGTAAATGGAACTCCACTTGAGTTTAGACCAACAGATTCCTTGATATCAAGGGATATGTTGAATAGTGCAGAAAATGGCATTGAGTTAGAAGATTAGCCATTAGTTTGAATTTTTACGAGCCCAGAGGAGCCCAAAACCCAGCAGCGATAGATATTCACCAAGACAAATGGTTACTTAAACAAAAGTTGCTTATTTTTAAACATGAAAATAGAATCACCCTTTAACTTAGCACTATTGATTTACTTAACCTAAATTAACCCCCTTCTAATTCTAAGCATGCGTGTATGTAATGTATGTAAGTTTAGAAAAGTTCTTTGGTTCACAGTCCAATCTCACTTCTCATTCCTCCAAGTTCACTGGTTGCAGGCATTTCTTATACTGTGCACAGAATTTAACATTTATAAAGTTTGCCAGGCTTTGGTGCTTTAAAGGTAAATGGTTACCGCTCAGAAAGGTTCTTGTCAGTTTTAAGAGAAATTTGTTGTCCATTTACTTCCATTAACCACTTCAGTATCTTGCCAAAGAAACTTGCCCCGTCAGGGTTCTCCAGATGATGGCCTCTTTCCTTCAGGTCACCACAGAGTTCCTTCTTGTTTCTCTTATTCCAAGTGAAATATTAGACAGCCAGTCCTATCCTCTTGCATGAACCACAAGGGCTTTGACCAGGCTGTCTTCCAAATGGCTTTCTGCAAGCTTGTCCTGTTTTAGTCCCAGTAACTGCTTCTGGCTGTAATCTCTCTCTCTCTCTCTCTCTCTCTCTCTCTCTCTCTCTCTGAGAGAAAGCCTGTTTGACTCTCTCTGCTTGCAAAACCACATGATCCTCTTAGAACATCTGCAGACAGAAGGTGGCTCCAACAAGATCTTTCGTCTGTTGCCTTTTGTAAACAACAATCCATTAATGATCTCTTGAGCACTCTTCAAGGCTCTTGCAAAAGCTGTGAAGCCGATATGTCTAACATTAGCAGAGCTCCAGTATTTCAAATAAGATCTGTTTTCTTTCTTTGGCTTGGCTTCGCGGAGGAAGATTTATGGAGGGGGTTATTACCTACTCTAACATACCTTTCTCAATTTATCTCCCAAAAACCTTTTTATATTCTCTGTCACAGAATGGTGAAGCAGGATTCAAGGACCAATTGGCCGCCTGCTGCTCTATTCCTGGTTGTGCAAAACTACACTATACAATCACTTCATTACTGAAGGCATACCTATGGCTACGGAGTTACTTAACATGCAAATCTTCAGAGTAATTAAGATCTTCCAGCATCTGGTTAGTATGCTGCCTTCAAGCTACAATCCTTATTTAATCCACTCAAACATGGTATGCATTTGTCAGAATTTACAAGGCTCCTATTTTTCACCTTGTATTAGTGGCCACCTTCATTCACTCTATTGATGGCACAACAATTGATCGTGACAGCAACCTTTAATCCTCTTGTCGTGCAATTACTACATCAGTGAACAGTAATCTATGCTGTCGCTTTCTGTGGGTTGATTTAAATTGCTTTCAGTTGGGTGTTTACCCCAAGCTAGGATTTTGGCTTCACCATTTGTTACTGTTAATACTCATTGTCCATAACTTTTAAATGAAGTCACGTATTCATAATGTGTCTGTCGGGTACTGAAACATGGAAGTTAAAGCAGATGTGAAGTGCTTGTGGTAATTTACCCAAGTCTCTGGACATGTCTTGGTGAATTGGAAGATAAATGTAACTTTCTTGTTTTTAAGAGATAGACAAAGGGCAGATAAATATAGGCCAGTTATCTTAGCACCTGTAGCTGGGAAAATGCTTGAAACTATCAATAACAAGGCATCAGGATAGAAATAGTTCCATCAGGCAGACAGCAAGGATTTAGGAAGGGCAAGTTTGTATTTAACCAGATTCAAATTTATTGTCAGAGTACAAGCATGACATCACAAACAATCCTGAGATTCTTATACCTGCAGGGAAGGCAGAATGACCACTTTTTAGTAGTGCAAAAAGAACTATGCAGCGGACACATCCAAACACATCAAGAACTGTAAACAGATAATGAATGTCAGCTGTGCAATATAGTGAGAATTTTTTTAAAAGAAACACAGTGCAAAAATAAGTCCTTAAATGAATCCCTGATTGAGTTTATTGTTGAGAAGTCAGATGGTGGAGGGGTAGCGGCTGTTCTTGTATCTGGTGGTGAAAGTTTTTTGGTACCTATACCTTTTTCTGATGGTTACAGTGACAACAGTATGCTGGGTGGTGTGGGTCCTTGATGATTGCTCCTGCTGCTCTCCAATGGCAGCATTCCCTTTAGATGTTGTTGATGTTTGGGTTTGGCCTGTGATACCCTAGGCTCCTCCACTACCTTTTGGAGGGCTTTACACACAGCATATTGATGTTCCCATACCAGACAATGATGCAGTTGGTCAGTACACTTTTCACCACATATCTGTAGAAATTTGCCAAGGTTTCTGATGTCATTCCAACCTCCTGAGGAAGTAGAGACATTGATGTGCTTTCTTCACTGTGCCATTAGTGTTGCGTCCAGGAAAGGTTCTCTGTGATAGAGATACCCAAGAAATTTGCTCACCCTCTCCATCTGATTTCCACCCCCCCCCCCCAATAATCATTGGATCGTACACCTCTGGTTTTCCCTTCCTGAAGTCAACAATCGGCTCCTTAGTTTTAATGACATTGAGAACAAGGTTGTTGTTGATGCACCATTCAGCCAAGTTTTCAATCTCCTTTTCAGTATGCTGACTCCATAGTGTTCTGAGCCCCATGTTATAGGTGTAAAGTGTTGAGCAGGGAGCTAAGAATGCAGCCCTGAGGTGCTCTGGTGGAGCCCCTGACTTCAGTTCTTTGAGCATATAATGAATGCAATCGTTAGAGGGGAGCAGTTGGATGTGGTATACTTGAAGTTTTAGAAGGCGTTCTATAAGATGCCACATAATATCTGCACAACTAAGCATGGAGTTGGAGATAATGCATTGGCATGGATAGGATTGGTAATCCAATAGAAGGCAGGGAGTGGGAAGAAATGGTGTTTCTTTGGTTGGCATTATTGTTTAGTCTTGCAGGGATTGGTGTTACATCTCTATAGGAAGTCTTGGTGTGACCTATGGAAGACCATCTTGGGTCTTCTATATACCTTGCAATTAAAATCTTGCTACACCTGAAGTACTCCAAATTTTGTTCTTTTGTTGCAGCAGTATTGTGCACTACAGGTACAAAATTGCTATAAATTACATTTGCATAAATTCAAGACAAAAATAATTAATGCAAAAAAAAAAGTGAGGTAATGTCCATAGATTCATTATCTGTTCAGAGAAAAAGGCAATTCCACATAAAGATGGAAACTGATACAGATAAACACTTCTGTGGCAGGGCTTGGAGGCCATTACATGTCTTCACGTTAAAAATAATTCAACTGTACTAATGAGAATCACTGCAGAAGCTGGTGACTCTGTGATAAGTCCGAGGCCAATGTCAGAATATCTTTTAAGGGTGTACCCTCACAAGGTGTCAGACCCTGATGGTGCAGCTGGCAGGGTACAGAAAATCTGTGCCAGCCAATGAGATGGGGTGTTCATGGACATTTTTAATCTCACACTGCTGCAGATGGAGATTCCCACCTACTTCAAAACGGCAACAGTTGTACTCGTGCCCAAAGAAGAGCAGAATGAACAACATCGGCGACTATCCTCCAGTAGCTCTCGTATCTAATGAAATGCTTCTGGTTATGGCCAGAATTAACTCGTACCTAAAAAGAAAAAGCCATTGCAATTTGCCTGCCACCACAATCGTTCCACAGCAGATGCAGTCTTGCTGGTTCTCCACTCAGCCCTGAATCACCTGGACAGTACCAAAATCAGGCTGCTTTACATCAATACCATTTCCTCAGTACTGGTCAGCAAGCTTCAAAATTTGAACCTCTCCTCTTTCCTTTGCAACTGGATCATTTGACTTCCTCATTGGAAGACCACAGTCAGTGCAGATTGGTAACAGCATCTCCTCACTGACATTCAACAGAGGCACACCTGAAGGATGTATGCTTGGCCCAGGGCTCTGCTCTACTCTCGACACTTAGGACTGTGTGCCTAGATACAATTCAAATGGCTGGCACCACAGTTGTCACAGAATCACAGAGGGCAATGAGGTAGTGTACAGGAGCAAGAGAGATCAACTAGTTGAGTGGTGTCACAACAACCTTGCACTCAATGTTAGCAAAGCTAAGGAATTGACTGAACTTCAGGAAGGGATAAATCGGCAGGACACAACCCAGTCCTACTTATGTGTCAGCAGTAGAAAGGGTTATGAAATTCAAATTCCTGGGTGTCAACATCTCCCAAGATCTGTCCTGGGGCCTCCATGCAGATGCAGTCCTGAAGAAGGCTCAACAGCAGCTATATTTTGTGAGATGTTTGAGGAAATTTGGTATCTCACCAAGGATTTCTACACATGTATATGGAGAGCACTGGTTGCATCACCATCTGGTATAGAGGTGCCATTGCACAGGACAGGAAAAGGCTGCAGAGGGTGTAAACTCAGCCAGTGCAATCATTGCTATTAATCTTTACTCCATTAGAGATGCCTTTTAAGAGGCACTGACTAAAGCAAACGACTTCTATCCTCAAGGACCCTCACCACCCAGGCATACCCTTTTCTCACTGGTACCATCAGGAGCCTGAAGATGCACACCCAATGTTCTTCCCATCAGATTTCTGAACAGATAATGAATCTAGACATTACCTCACTTTTTTTCTTTTGCATTAATTATTTTTGTCTTGAATTTATGCAAACATAATTTATAGCAATTTTGTACCTGTAGTGCACAATACTGCTGCAACAAAAGAACAAAATTTGGGACATGTTCATGACAATAATCCTGTTTCTGACAATCAATTCATCTTGATAATCTTGTGTCTCCAGTAATATCAACTCTGAGCAAAATGCAGTACTTCAGGTGTAGCAAGATTTTAATTGCAAGGTACATAGAACATAAAAATAGTCTGTGTCATCATTTCATTTGTCTTGTACATAATGAGTGCGAGCTTTCAATTGTGCGAAGTTGCACCATATTCCTTGAACCATTTTTTTTTAGTTTGTGGACCATACAATATTACAGCACATTAACAGACAATTTGGACCTTCTCGTCTATGCCAAAACTATTTTGTCTAGTCACACTGATCTGCACCCAGTCCATCACCCTCCATACCCCTCCCATCATGTACCTGTCCCAATTTTTAAATGTTAAGATTCAGCTGCATTGAGTTCCACATTCCCACCACTCTGTGCAAAGTTCCCCTAAACTTTTTCTTTCCCCCTTAACCCATGTCCTCTGGTTAATATCTCACCTACCCTCTGTAGAAAAAACCTACCTATATTTACTCTGTCTATAACCCCTCATTCTTCTATGTCCCAGGGAGAAAAAAGCATAACCTGTGTAACTGTTCCTGAAGTCTGTGCAACATCTCAGTAAATTATCTTTACTGATGAACTGGGAATTTCTTGTAGGTGATCAGCAATGAAGACAAATATCACTTGTATAGTAAACAAACATTGTAAAGCAAGGTTGGGAATTTTTTTTGAAAGAAACATTCCAAAAGAAACACCTCCTGTTAGTAGTCCAGGGTTCACTCCACCCAAACTGGTGCTCTGTAGGGCTGTTGTATGCAGTCTCTTAAGTCAAGAAATATGTAGATGAAAAAAATATTGAGTTAGTCATTGCCTCTTTAAAATGATCTTTCTATTTTTGCTAATGTTTATATGAATAAAAAATTGAGTCCTAGACAATGAAAGTTGATTAAAGATGCGGTGGGACTTGGATCAGTTGGCGAGAGCAATACGAGGTGGAATTTGATCCGGATAAGTGTGCAGTTACACACTTTTGGGAGGTCCAATTCTGAGGACCAGGAGAATAAACACTTGGAAGTGTTGATGTAAAGAAAGACCTTGGGTTGCAAGTCCATAGTTCCCTCAAAATGGCAACAGAACACAAGGAGATAGGGTTGCGAAAGTGTTCATCGGCTGAGGCATTGGGTGGAATGATGTGTTGCATTTGCACAAAATGTTTTGGTCTGCAGTTGGAGTATTATGTACATGCTACACTACAGAATGGATGTGGTAGTAATAGAGGGCAGAAGATATTAATCCTATTTTTGTCTGGAACAGAGGGATATATTTATAAGGAGAGACTGGGCATGTTGGATTTATTCTCACTGGATATTGGAGGCTGGGGGGGTGACATTGTAGAGGTTTACAAAATGACTGGAGGCAAAGATATTCTATCCTTTTCCAGAGCAGTCTAAAAATATACAGCAACAATTAGATATAAAGTAAGTTTTCCAACACAAGCTGTGAAAGGATGTGGTGGAAGCAAATGCTGTTAGTGTTCAAAAGCCTTTGATTAAGAAAGGAGCAGAGAAATGTAGGCCAAGTAGGATTAGCACAGAAAGACAAAGGTCAGCATGGGTGAGGAGAAGATGCAAAGACCTAATTCTGTGTTGTACATTTCACTGATTTTGTGATTAAATGTTATTTCATCTGCCAAGCTTTTGTCTACATAATCTAACTACAGTACAACTCCAATTATCCAACATGGACAGCACTGGACCTATTTTGGATAAATGATATTTTCAGAGATTTGATCATTTTTTTTTAAAAAAAAACAGCCCAGTAGCAACAGCAGATCACTTGTGTTTAAACAACAGCAAACAAGAAGGAAAGGCTTTTTAAGCCTGAAATAATGTTTAATTCTCACAAAAAAACAATCTGAAGATAAATACAACAGCAAAAACTCAAATTTCTACTCGGGTTTTCCAAAAATTTTTCAACCTGTGAAGTCAGTTCAGCTCCAAAAAAATTTTTGGATAACTGAAGATTTCTGATTGTTTAGGATATCCTCATTTATCCAATATTTTCAGAGGTGAAATGATGTCATTTCGGGTTTGAAATTTTTCAGATAAATGAGGATTTGATTTTCTGAAATCCTCAATTATCCGGTGGGGGTGGGGGGAAGGAATTCCGAGCTAGACAGGTGTTACTTCTGTGTCCAAAAGATTTTGGATAACTGAGGATTTTGGATAATCCAATTTTGGATCATCATTGTACTGTAAATCTTACAACTTGTGTAATCTGTTGCGAGACTGGCTGAGTTCTTCAAGCATCTGTATTTTTGCTACAATCACAGACTTTAGTGTTTCCACCCTATCTCTGCCATATAACCTCTCCCATCTAAATCACTTATTACAAACTATAAATTAGCCTCCAACATTTGTCCCAAGGTACTCCAAGTTCCAACTTGCCAGCCTGAAAATGAGCCATCATTTCTGGCTGGCTAATAAAACAGCTGTGTACATGAGGCACATGTTGCAAGGGATCAAAACTATAATAACCACAAGACATCCTTGCAAGTCGAAGCCAACGACACCGTCCTTCACCTAGATTCAACAATTTGGAGAAGGATCAAGTAAGAGTGTAGATAAAGTAAAAAGCAAAAGTTTTAAAAAAAGAAAAAACGAGTGTATAAAATTCTAGTACAAATAGAGGCAAAGATGACTATATTTTAAAAGCACATTGCATATAAGGGTACTTTATCTGACTGCCTGTAGTATATGAAACAAGGTCAGTGAACTTGTGGCACAAATCAATACTCCTCCACCTGGCAGAACTTGTCCTTGCTCTAAATAACTTCTCCTTCAACTCATTGCACTTCCTCCAAATCAAAGGAGTAGCCATGGGTCCCAGCTTTGTGGAGAAATCCATGCAGCAAGACCTCCCCCTCCCCAACTCTTCCTCCGGTATACAGACGACTACATTGGAGCTGCCTCATGCACCCGCGATGAGCTTGTCAACTTCATCCACTACATCCATTTTCCACCCTAATCTCAAACACACCTGGTCCATCACCAATAACATTCTCCCCTTCCTGGATCTCTGTCTCCATTTGGGGAGAAGAGTTTTCCACTGACATACTAACCCTCCAACTCCCACAACTACCTGGACTACACTTTCTCACATCCTGCCCCCTACAATGTTTTATCTCCTTCTCTCAATTTCTCCACTTCTTCCCGTTCCTGGTCTTCCAGTCCAGAGTTTCTGAAATGTTTGCCGCCTTTCACAAATGTGACTTCTCCACCACTATCAACTCGGCCCTCAACTGCATCTCCATTTCCTGCTCAGCTGCCCAGGCCCCCTCTGCCCCTAGACGCAACCCAACATGGAATCCCCTCATCCTCACCTACCACCCCACCAGCCTTCGCATCCAACACATCATCTGCCGGAATTTCTGGCACTGACTCCAGGATCCCACCACCAGACATTTTTCCCTCTCCTCCCTCTTGGGCTTCTGCAGGGACTGCTCCTCTGCAATTTAAGAAACTGGTTAAATATTGCAATTAAAAGAATATTAATAATGTGCTATTCTGTAAGTTGCTTCATATAATCTTTATTTGAAAGCTATTCTTTTTATTGCACAACTCTCTAAACAATGATGTAGGGAAGTCTATAACAAGTTTTGGAATTTGGGGTTATCAGTAATTGAAGAGCCATCGTTTAAAAGTCAGTTTCAAAAATAGCATTTGTTCAGGTAGAATAATGAAAAAAAAACATTTTAGATTTGAATTTGGGACTGAGTTTTTAAAGTGAATTCCTGCCACAATTTCTGGTGTTGTCATCATGCACCATCTTTAATGAAACATTTGCAATAAGTTTTCTGACAAGGAGCTTAATGTTTTTATTCCAAGAAAATACCAAATAGCACTTTTTGAAATTTCACTGCATTTTGACATTCATCCTAATTAAGTTCATGGAAATCTGGAAAGATTTTAGTTACGCTTGTATTTTTTTAAATGAAATCTTTATGGCTCTTTTTCCTATTTCTAAACATGCTCATCAAATCAATTATGTACAAATTTTGAGAGGGTTCACTTAATGAGTCCAGTTATTTCCATTGATTTAGTCAGTGCCACTATTGAATCTGGAATTTCTTTTATCTGTAACCCAAACAAACTTCCCCAAGGTTGTGGATAATATAGTGATGTGTATCATTTATGGTTACCATTTTTGACTTGGGAGGAAGATGGAGACCTTGAGGGGAATTTGAGAGGAGCATATTAAAGCCAAAACTAGAAATTACAATGTAATAAGTGAAATAAAGTGCAGCAAATAGTCAAACACCAAATAGGGTCAAAGTATGGTAACATTAAAATGACCAAGTTAAAGGAACTATTTAAACTTGTGCAGCATCTGCAGCAAGGCAGACTAATTAATCATACAGATTATATATAGTTGGGTGTAATTTAATTGGCATTAGAGACCAGACTGTAAGATGAACCTGAATGTTAAAGGGGAGTTGACTGTAAAAATGTAGATGGGCAGCACACTTAAAGGATGAGATATGTCCTCTGGTGAAAATAGTGAGATCAGGTAGAAGCCAAATTATTGCATATTTATTTGTGGGATAAATCCAGAAATTTAGAAGACTATGCAACAAGCCAACTGTGGCACAAGAGGCTGCCATTTGGCTCATCAGATGCAATGTTATGTGGGAAGATGTGAAATATTCACTTTGTAACAAGACATAAAAACAATATTTTACTCACTGGTGAGATTGGGACCAACATGTCCTTGCAAGTCCCTGAAGGATGATGTGTAGCTGTAGAAAGTGAATATAATCTTGGCCTTTATTACCAGACAATTTCAACACAAGAGTAAAGATGCCTGATTACAGTTGTATGAGGCCTTGGTGATACAGCACCTGGAGTATTGTGAAGGGTTTTGGTCTTTTGCCTAGACAAAACGGAGAGATTTCAGATTTATTGACAGAGTATATAACATCACATACAACCCTGAGAATCTTTCTCCTGTGCAGGCAAGGCAACATTGTCGTGCAACTCTGATGATCTGAAATTAGTCTCCGAAATCCTTATCTGAAATTTTTAACATTTATATAGCACTTGGAATGTGAATTATGGATATGATTTACAACTTGTATGTTTTTTGTTACAACACCTGTTTTATTAATTCTATATAATTATCCACGTCAATTATTGAATCATTATCTGCATGTTCTGTATTAAAATTAATAAAAATGTAGGTCAAAGGCCCTATTTCCATGCAGAACTGTGTTGGTCTAGTATTTATTCCAATACTGTATTATCCTTTTCTATAATATAGAGAGGAAAGCAGGCAAGTACTATTCTAAATGAAAATAGCTACAGACGGGTGGGCAATGTGTGCTTAATTAGTCGTGCCTTCGACTCTTGCATTTAATCAAAATCTGCTTCCTATATTGAGAAGAAATTGTTTTGCCATATGGAAGTGCATGTTCCTTATTAAGGCAACCAGCATTAACCCAATATAGTTCTTATCTTGACTACATAACTTCAAATCAAATGGGGGAAAATACAACATCCATTTTATCTTTATCAGCATTGATTCTCTAATCATCTGTGACTTGGTTTATGAGAAAAATGTTAATGCACAAGAATTTATGGGCATTATTGACTAGTGTAACAATTTGTAGAACTGTTTTTATGGAAAGAGCCGTAAATATTGTGAGATCAGATCACAAGTCTTAAATTACAATTTCATCAGATGTGTTTCAATATAATTTATTTTCAGTTGCAGATTCTTGATTGCATTCAGTTATGTAAATTAGTTATTAGAAAAAGATTTTAATAAGGCCACATGTAATTAAAGACTTTCACTTTGACTTGACCATTGCTGTTGCAAAAAGACTCTGGATCAAGCAGCATCTATAGAGACAAATGGTTAACATTTTGGGTTGAGATCCTGCATTAGAATTGGAAGGAGATGAGAAAGAGCAATAAGGCAAAGGTTGGTAGGCAATAGGTAGAACCAAGTGGGTCAAGTCAAACACAAACTGAAAGAACAGCACCTCGCATTCTGCCTGCATAGCCTACAATAAACTGGAATAAATAAACTTCAGCTAACTTGTGTTTGCTGTGCTCCTTTTTTCCATGTGTTCTATGTGGTCAAGGCCCTACTGATAGTCAATTTGATTTTATGGGTTTGTTGTGAACTTTAATGAAAATTCTGGAAAGCATGAGAGACTTAAAATTCTGGCTCCTGTTAGTCAAAATAGAATTGTGATTACTGGAAGTTGCTGCATGAGTAATATTTGTTCTTTGGATAATTTAGCACCTTGCTGTGAAATTTCAGTTAATACCAGTTTTTATATGGATTTTTTTTACTGTCAGAATTGGCCTGTTTGTGAAATCAATGGTTAAAGCAAAACATCTGTATTTATGGTTCAAAACTGATTATTGAACTAGAGCAGATCGCCAATTCTTTTTTAAACTTAATATTTATCATTTCATTTTTTTTAAGTATTTGCTCCTAAATTGCCATTATCAACACTGGCTTTTTGATGAGAGGATCATAAAGAGTTCAAAAAAGCACTTGAGGAAAGCCCTTTTACAAAGTATGGAGGAAGAGTGGAGATGTGGGGAGCTTGACTTAATGGGCTGACTGAGAGCCTCCTTCATGATTTTTTGATTCACATTTGCAAATAGCTTGTTCTAGGTGCTGGTCAAACTACTTTGTCTCAAATATCATTGAGCTTTGAGGGCTGATGGAGCTATGGGAGAAAAAAAACCTCATGCACGGTGAGTATTTAGTCACACTGCTGACTTGCACAGTGGAAAGATTGGCAGAAAACGAACTACTGATTTCAAAATATATTATTAGTGCAGCTGTTCTAGTGAAATTTTTTGTTAGTGGTGATCCATTGTGCTTCTGGAAGATGTTATGATGGCAATCCTATGATGTTGACAGTCCTCTATATTCAATATAGAGGACTATATCTTTGCCTCCTATGGATGCTGCAAGACCTGCTGAGTTCCTCCAGTATTTTTTGCTAAGATTATTTGAGTCCCTAGATGGCATGAAAGGGAATTGGTGAAAGGACATGTTGCATTGCATATGGTTGCAAGGGAGAATGCCATAATCACGGTTTTAGTTGGTGGGAATGGAAGAGTGGACCAGTGAGTCACAAAGGAACAGTCCTTGTGAAATGCTGACAGAGAAGAGGGAAAGATGTATATGGTGGAAATTGAAGAGAATAGTCTGTTGAATGCAGAGGCTGGGAGGATGAAAGGTGAGGACCAGGGGAAATCTGGTCATCTAATTTGTTTTAGAATTGACTATTTACTATTGTTGACATTCATGGCAATTTGTAAAGGCAGGTTTTGTGCTTTATAAAAATTATTCCTTCAAGTTGTGTGATTCCATTTCAGAGTTAAACTTAATTTTTTTAAACTTATCAAACTTCATGGAAGACATTAGAACATCAGTTAAAATTTTGAGAAACAAGTATTCATGATTAATTAATCATAAATGATCAATTTCATTCCCGTAATTATCCGTAAAATTTTGGGATTGGTATCCAAGGCTAGTCAGCACCACTTTGTAGATTCAGTGATTATTTTTTCTCTCTCTGTGTTCGTGCTAAATTGTTTCTTGAAGTTGAAGTTCTGAAATATTTCATTGTGCATTTCTATTGGAATTTTCACATTTTAATGGTATAGTAATGGAGTTGAGGAACAAGTTGTGTGTAATTATGGCTTCTGTTTTGCCCACATCAGAAGTATTTCTAGTTAGCCATTTTTGGTTGGAGATGTTTGTAAAGTATCATGGGATATGATATACAGCCGTCCTTTTAATAATCTATCGAGATATCTTGAAGTGGAGCTTTTGTTCTGATTTGGATGTAAAATTACTGCTGTTATGAGCCCAGAGGACCCCAAAACCCAGCAGCAACAGAAATTCACCAATGCAAATGGTTACTTAAACAAAAGTTGCTTTTAAATATCTTTAAACATGAAAATAGGATCAAATTTTATCTTATTACTGTAACTTAACCCCCCTTCTAATTCTAAGTAATGTAATGTGTACATAAGTTCAGAAAAGTTGTTTGATTCACAGTCCAATCTCACTTCTCACTCCTCCAAGTTCACTGATTGCAGGCTATTCTTAGACTGAGCACAGAATTTAACATTTCATCTTAGTGACTATAGGCCCTTTCATCTTGGCAACCCACTAAATTGGTGTGAATGACCCATTTTGAAATCCGGTAGAGCCGTTCACACTGGACCATGTGCCCTTTCACATTACCAACTCAGTATTGCGGAGCTAAGGGGACCCCAATCTCCAGCGGTGATGTATTATGTACTCTCAGGCAGTGAATGCTTTGTTCTACAAGGAGATTTACCCACATTTCACTCCAGCCCCTCACTCTCTGGGTGAACAGGGATGGTGTGGGTGTTGTGAGTGAGAAAACAGATTTGATGGGTCTCAAAAACAAGGACTCTGAATGCAGTTTTGTAGTAAACTATTTTGTGTACAAAAGATGAGCGTGGGAAAATGGTAATGAGATGACACACAGGACACAGTTTATGACGAGCGTGACAAGGCAACGAAACAGGCGCGCACAATTTATAGCAAGCATGGGAAAGTGGTAGCAGGAATAAAACACATATGAGCCTGGGAAAGTCACACCGACAATGAAACACCCACTGCCACCCAACCATCAGAACTCATAGAAGTAATTGAGGATTTTTTACTCCATTCCACAAATGTTCAATTTGATGAACAGCATGTGGATTGTTTGTAGTCATTCCAACAAGTTCCTGTTCTCATTCTGCACTCTTTCCATATACTAGTCAAGTGTTTTCTGCTGTGATCTCACTTTTTTGCTCTTTCCATTCCCTGCCTCTTCAAGAACCACCCACATATGCAAGAACGTTATCAGCGCATCACTAATGGGACCAGGCATACTGGGTTGCCTGTTCACATTGAAACCAATTAGAAATGGATTGGTTTTCATGCTACCTCCCTAGGCGATTAATTCCTGAGTCCATTTGGACGTCTCCCCATTCCGGGTTGGGAGCATTTACACTGGGAGATGACCCGGTAAATTGCCAGTTTCTTCCCACGTTCAAGTGCCAGTGTGAAAGGGGCTATAAATATGGTAAGATGAGTCCAACTTTTAAAACTTCAGACCAAGTTAAGAGTAAAATTTTCATCTCCAGAAAATGAAGCTGGTGCTGGAGAAAATGTTGGTGCTATTAGGACAATGCATGGGTGGATTATTAATGTAAAAACTTGTTTAGTATGGATTTAAATTTCTTGCAAATGTTTGGTTCATAAGGGCACACTTTTCAGAAAACCTTTTATAGTTCATTTTCTAACATAGGTCAGTTACGGATCCTAGAGATGGAAAAAGAGTCGCTCTCAAAAAGATGCCAAACGTCTTCCAGAATCTAGTTTCCTGCAAGAGGGTCTTCCGTGAGTTGAAGATGCTCTGTTTCTTCAAGCATGATAATGTAAGTACCTGTAAATTGATGTGTAGACTGTATTGAAGTACAGTGAGAAAGTTAATTTTGTGAGCAGTCAAGCTGGTTAACTTGCTACAGCAATGAAAACGAGTACAGGGTGCAGAGTTAGAGCTCAGTTAGAACAAAGCAATGTTTTGTTTCTACCTTCAGTGACAATGATTTAATTCCACCCAGCTTCCCCAAAATTATGTCTGATCTACATGCTTAAATCTTCGACATTTAAATCTGGATTATCCAGTATGAAAATTTGACAGTTTGGGCATATTTAAAAATAACTGATTTTGTAGTAACAAATTACATCAAAGCTTGATATTATCTGATCAATCTAAGGGCCACGACTATTCAGATGAATTTATGTGGCCACAGAATTTACTAAATATAAAGCCATCTTGCTTTGAATGAGTGCAGCTAACATTGAGCCAGTTTTATTAGTGAAGTTTGAAGTCTTAAAGCTGTTTTGACATAATTGAATAATCTAACCTATTAAAGAGTTATTAACAATTGACCCATTACATTTTATGTAACTGAAAGATTATTGAAAGCTCGATTTGATTTTTTTTTTAATTGAACCTATTTAACCGAAAAGCCTACTGTCATTACCTTTTCTGTTTTGTTTCAGGTGCTTTCTGCACTTGATATACTCCAACCACCACACATTGACTACTTTGAAGAAATGTATCCTGCTTGTCAAATTTAATATTACTGAAGTTTCTTCAACTGTCTACTTCTGTGCATTAATGGTGAAAAATATCGTTAGAATTTTGTTAGGTATTTTGAAGCTGCATATTTGAGACTTGTTGCAGTATATACATGTTCACTTGATAATGGCTGTGTTGCCCCCTAACAAAAATGTAACACATTGGCAAAACAAGCAACTTGAAATGGTTGATTTTAATTTGGAGGTAACAGGCCCTGCTGCCCTCAAGTCCATGCCACCCAAATACACCCATGTGACCAATTGACCTTCTAGCCCTAATCATCTTTGGAAGATGGGAGGAAACCTGGAGTATTCAGAGGAAACCCATGTGGAGACTGGGAGGGCGCGGAGACTGGGAGGGCGCGGAGACTGGGAGGGCGCGGAGACTGGGAGGGCGCGGAGACTGGGAGGGCGCGGAGACTGGGAGGGCGCGGAGACTGGGAGGGCGCGGAGACTGGGAGGGCGCGGAGACTGGGAGGGCGCGGAGACTGGGAGGGCGCGGAGACTGGGAGGGCGCGGAGACTGGGAGGGCGCGGAGACTGGGAGGGCGCGGAGACTGGGAGGGCGCGGAGACTGGGAGGGCGCGGAGACTGGGAGGGCGCGGAGACTGGGAGGGCGCGGAGACTGGGAGGGCGCGGAGACTGGGAGGGCGCGGAGACTGGGAGGGCGCGGAGACTGGGAGGGCGCGGAGACTGGGAGGGCGCGGAGACTGGGAGGGCGCGGAGACTGGGAGGGCGCGGAGACTGGGAGGGCGCGGAGACTGGGAGGGCGCGGAGACTGGGAGGGCGCGGAGACTGGGAGGGCGCGGAGACTGGGAGGGCGCGGAGACTGGGAGGGCGCGGAGACTGGGAGGGCGCGGAGACTGGGAGGGCGCGGAGACTGGGAGGGCGCGGAGACTGGGAGGGCGCGGAGACTGGGAGGGCGCGGAGACTGGGAGGGCGCGGAGACTGGGAGGGCGCGGAGACTGGGAGGGCGCGGAGACTGGGAGGGCGCGGAGACTGGGAGGGCGCGGAGACTGGGAGGGCGCGGAGACTGGGAGGGCGCGGAGACTGGGAGGGCGCGGAGACTGGGAGGGCGCGGAGACTGGGAGGGCGCGGAGACTGGGAGGGCGCGGAGACTGGGAGGGCGCGGAGACTGGGAGGGCGCGGAGACTGGGAGGGCGCGGAGACTGGGAGGGCGCGGAGACTGGGAGGGCGCGGAGACTGGGAGGGCGCGGAGACTGGGAGGGCGCGGAGACTGGGAGGGCGCGGAGACTGGGAGGGCGCGGAGACTGGGAGGGCGCGGAGACTGGGAGGGCGCGGAGACTGGGAGGGCGCGGAGACTGGGAGGGCGCGGAGACTGGGAGGGCGCGGAGACTGGGAGGGCGCGGAGACTGGGAGGGCGCGGAGACTGGGAGGGCGCGGAGACTGGGAGGGCGCGGAGACTGGGAGGGCGCGGAGACTGGGAGGGCGCGGAGACTGGGAGGGCGCGGAGACTGGGAGGGCGCGGAGACTGGGAGGGCGCGGAGACTGGGAGGGCGCGGAGACTGGGAGGGCGCGGAGACTGGGAGGGCGCGGAGACTGGGAGGGCGCGGAGACTGGGAGGGCGCGGAGACTGGGAGGGCGCGGAGACTGGGAGGGCGCGGAGACTGGGAGGGCGCGGAGACTGGGAGGGCGCGGAGACTGGGAGGGCGCGGAGACTGGGAGGGCGCGGAGACTGGGAGGGCGCGGAGACTGGGAGGGCGCGGAGACTGGGAGGGCGCGGAGACTGGGAGGGCGCGGAGACTGGGAGGGCGCGGAGACTGGGAGGGCGCGGAGACTGGGAGGGCGCGGAGACTGGGAGGGCGCGGAGACTGGGAGGGCGCGGAGACTGGGAGGGCGCGGAGACTGGGAGGGCGCGGAGACTGGGAGGGCGCGGAGACTGGGAGGGCGCGGAGACTGGGAGGGCGCGGAGACTGGGAGGGCGCGGAGACTGGGAGGGCGCGGAGACTGGGAGGGCGCGGAGACTGGGAGGGCGCGGAGACTGGGAGGGCGCGGAGACTGGGAGGGCGCGGAGACTGGGAGGGCGCGGAGACTGGGAGGGCGCGGAGACTGGGAGGGCGCGGAGACTGGGAGGGCGCGGAGACTGGGAGGGCGCGGAGACTGGGAGGGCGCGGAGACTGGGAGGGCGCGGAGACTGGGAGGGCGCGGAGACTGGGAGGGCGCGGAGACTGGGAGGGCGCGGAGACTGGGAGGGCGCGGAGACTGGGAGGGCGCGGAGACTGGGAGGGCGCGGAGACTGGGAGGGCGCGGAGACTGGGAGGGCGCGGAGACTGGGAGGGCGCGGAGACTGGGAGGGCGCGGAGACTGGGAGGGCGCGGAGACTGGGAGGGCGCGGAGACTGGGAGGGCGCGGAGACTGGGAGGGCGCGGAGACTGGGAGGGCGCGGAGACTGGGAGGGCGCGGAGACTGGGAGGGCGCGGAGACTGGGAGGGCGCGGAGACTGGGAGGGCGCGGAGACTGGGAGGGCGCGGAGACTGGGAGGGCGCGGAGACTGGGAGGGCGCGGAGACTGGGAGGGCGCGGAGACTGGGAGGGCGCGGAGACTGGGAGGGCGCGGAGACTGGGAGGGCGCGGAGACTGGGAGGGCGCGGAGACTGGGAGGGCGCGGAGACTGGGAGGGCGCGGAGACTGGGAGGGCGCGGAGACTGGGAGGGCGCGGAGACTGGGAGGGCGCGGAGACTGGGAGGGCGCGGAGACTGGGAGGGCGCGGAGACTGGGAGGGCGCGGAGACTGGGAGGGCGCGGAGACTGGGAGGGCGCGGAGACTGGGAGGGCGCGGAGACTGGGAGGGCGCGGAGACTGGGAGGGCGCGGAGACTGGGAGGGCGCGGAGACTGGGAGGGCGCGGAGACTGGGAGGGCGCGGAGACTGGGAGGGCGCGGAGACTGGGAGGGCGCGGAGACTGGGAGGGCGCGGAGACTGGGAGGGCGCGGAGACTGGGAGGGCGCGGAGACTGGGAGGGCGCGGAGACTGGGAGGGCGCGGAGACTTGAATCTGGGTTGCTGACACTGTAATAGCATTGCACTAACTATTACACTCACCATGTCATCATTCAGCAAAAATGTTTCCTGGATTTTAGTTTGCATTTTTGTAAGATGTGACTATTGGTTATAAAATAAATAACTATTTAGTTAACATTCTTGCATCAGCAGAACCCTAAAATGAAAGGAAACAAATTATTTAACTTGAAACACGAAGTCTGTGCTCTTAGTGTTAATTACATATTCAGTTGTTTGTGAGGAGTGGGAAAAAAGCCTAGTTGCTGAACGAAGCAATAAAATTAAACAAATTACAGTAAAATACCCCATAATCGGGCACCTGCAGGGATTGCGAATGCTGGATATGCAAATTTTCTGGTTGACTGAGACTTGCTCTTACAATTCCTAATTAATGCACCTGCATTAAGAATAAATAGCTTAAAAGACAAAAGAGAGTGCAAAATGTAAAGTAACTTGGGGATAAAAGACTGCTTCAAGTATTTTGCAATATCTTTATCTTTTTAAAATACAATAATTCAATTTTCTTAAAGGTGGCTCGTTGGTTGTTTCAAATTAACGTTCCTAACAAAGGATAAACTTCAAATCTTCCAGGGCATGACTTGTAAGACAGCATCCATTTAAAAAAAAAATTTATTGCATTAAAAGGTAATGATGCCTTGTGCTATCCTATACTTCAGTGATTTCGAAAAAAAAAAGTTGGTTTATCTTCAAACAGCCTTTTAAAATAGGAACCACTGCTTGGTTACTCAGTACTTAAATATTATAGTTTGATATTGATATAGTAAAATATAATTATAAAGCCACAGCAATCTGACATTTTAAAATTTGGTAAGATTATTTAACTAGCAGAACTTGGGTTAATCGTTAAAAAATCTGATATTTTACTGAAAGTCCAATAATGTTTTTTTCACAAATTTTCTCTCATTTGAAGGATTACCTAACCAGAACAATAAATTAAATACTTGTGCTCTAAAGTATTGCTTGATGGTAGATTTTTAAAGTTTTATCCTTGTTTTTGCAAGTTTGTCAAACTCCAAAACTATGTGGGGAGAGAATTTCTTCCTTGGTTGGTGTTTAAAAACTAGCCAATCTTGTTGTTTAAGCTACAGAAGCATTTAAAATAAAAAGAATGGACCTTGTCAGACACCATCTGTTCAAACTTGGTAAATTTAAACACAGGGATATTGGAAGCATTGGGTAAACATTTGGCTCTATTCCAAGCTTCAGCCCCTCAATTAAATTATCTAGAGATGTTAATCAGATGTGCTGTGTAAATTAAGAGAACCTTTTGAGCTTGCATTAAGATTTTTTAAATATGTCATTATTAAAATCAAAAATAGAGGTATTTCAACTCTTTATTTAAATGGTCTTTGTTGCTTGACATGAGATATGGATATATGGTGATTTTATAGGATTTTCAGTGTGTAAAACAACATCTAATTGAAATTTACATTTGTGGTTCACAAAAACTAGATAAATGATAGGGAGCAATTTTTAAAAAGGCCCATGTGGAACTATTAAAAACAAGATTTGTTAATTTCAATACTGATATAATCTGAAAGGATAGATACCTATTTGTTCCAAGATGCAGCATTCTACAAGTGTACACAAGGGATTACATTTGTAGAACAGATGTGAACATGAGCAACTGGGCTGTTATACACAAATGTCTTTCTCTAGAATTTCAGTTTAGCTGTGAACCATGTTATAATTTACAACTTTGCTTGAAAAACCAAAATCATCCTTGTTTTTCATGAAGAATTGCTGAGAAGTAAGAAATTCTCCAGGACTATTAATGACAATACAGATGCCTCCCTTCAAAACTAACTATTGAGGTCTATAGATTTGAAAAGATGACTTCCGGCAAATAATTCTTGGCCACATCTAATTTTGAAATCTATGCATTTTGGCACAAAACTTGACATACTGATCATATGATTTTGAGGAGAATCGTGATACAAGTGGATGAGTTTGGGGTTTCTCTCATGGTTCCATGCAAAATGTCATCTCTTAGCATCTTGTTATTGCAGATGTGGTGTTCTGTGAATAATCTTTTTAAAAAGGCTGATTTGAAGATCTTGGGCTGATCTTCAGTTTATCCATAACCAACTACAATCTCGCCCTCGGGCTAAAATGCACCTGCTTTGGACTCGGGCTAAAATGCACCTGCTTTGGACTCGGCCTGAAATGCACCTGCTTTGGCCTCGGCCTGAAACGCACCTGCTTTGGCCTCGGCCTGAAACGCACCTGCTTTGGCCTCGGCCTGAAACGCACCTGCTTTGGCCTCGGCCTGAAACGCACCTGCTTTGGCCTCGGCCTGAAACGCACCTGCTTTGGCCTCGGCCTGAAACGCACCTGCTTTGGCCTCGGCCTGAAACGCACCTGCTTTGGCCTCGGCCTGAAACGCACCTGCTTTGGCCTCGGCCTGAAACGCACCTGCTTTGGCCTCGGCCTGAAACGCACCTGCTTTGGCCTCGGCCTGAAACGCACCTGCTTTGGCCTCGGCCTGAAACGCACCTGCTTTGGCCTCGGCCTGAAACGCACCTGCTTTGGCCTCGGCCTGAAACGCACCTGCTTTGGCCTCGGCCTGAAACGCACCTGCTTTGGCCTCGGCCTGAAACGCACCTGCTTTGGCCTCGGCCTGAAACGCACCTGCTTTGGCCTCGGCCTGAAACGCACCTGCTTTGGCCTCGGCCTGAAACGCACCTGCTTTGGCCTCGGCCTGAAACGCACCTGCTTTGGCCTCGGCCTGAAACGCACCTGCTTTGGCCTCGGCCTGAAACGCACCTGCTTTGGCCTCGGCCTGAAACGCACCTGCTTTGGCCTCGGCCTGAAACGCACCTGCTTTGGCCTCGGCCTGAAACGCACCTGCTTTGGCCTCGGCCTGAAACGCACCTGCTTTGGCCTCGGCCTGAAACGCACCTGCTTTGGCCTCGGCCTGAAACGCACCTGCTTTGGCCTCGGCCTGAAACGCACCTGCTTTGGCCTCGGCCTGAAACGCACCTGCTTTGGCCTCGGCCTGAAACGCACCTGCTTTGGCCTCGGCCTGAAACGCACCTGCTTTGGCCTCGGCCTGAAACGCACCTGCTTTGGCCTCGGCCTGAAACGCACCTGCTTTGGCCTCGGCCTGAAACGCACCTGCTTTGGCCTCGGCCTGAAACGCACCTGCTTTGGCCTCGGCCTGAAACGCACCTGCTTTGGCCTCGGCCTGAAACGCACCTGCTTTGGCCTCGGCCTGAAACGCACCTGCTTTGGCCTCGGCCTGAAACGCACCTGCTTTGGCCTCGGCCTGAAACGCACCTGCTTTGGCCTCGGCCTGAAACGCACCTTGAATATTTGGATGTTGATTCAGTACACTAGTGATGAACTTGTATAATCATTTAGAAATGTTTACTGTCTTTAGAGGATGCACGGCAGGAAGCAGGGCTGAAATAAGCCAAAGCTGTTTAGCCTGCCTGCTTAATTTCACTTGTGTAATTGACTTTCTCCCTAAACATTCATTACTTTTTAAGTTGATTTAGAAAGTGTACTTTTAGAAGTATTGGCATCAAAGTGAAATTAAATGAAAATTGAAATAAAGCAGATAACTTCCTTGAATACTTTATTGTTCAAAATACAATGTCCTGAGGTAGTGAAAGGAACTATATATATATATATATACACACACACAAGTTTTCCTTCCTTACTGCTGTGTAGCATAAATCAGTGACCTCATGCTCATGATTGCATCTTCTAATTGTATAAACTGATTTTTCCTTGACTCTTTATTGCTCCATAGCTATGTTGTCACAGAGCTAATGCAAAGCGATCTTCACAAGATCATTGTGTCTCCACAACCATTGAGTTCTGATCATGTCAAAGTTTTCCTCTACCAGATTTTGAGAGGTAGGTATCTGTCAAGTGATTAAAAATGTATGGCAAGATTTAGTCTTAGTCTAAGCCCAAGTTTCATTTTATCCAAGGAGTAATCTTTACAGAAACATTGAATTTAGCTGTGTTAGTGATTCTTCCTCATAGTGTGGTTCCACTCCCTTCATCCTTGAAGCATTGACTAAATATAATCTCTAATTAACATCTTCCTAAGTTCAGGGGAGGGTGAAGAATCTGCTAGCTATTAAATAAAAAAATTGTTGAACCTGGAGTTGCTGGACCTTGGGCTTCTGTTCCTTTAGCTTGAAGGGAGTAGTGAGACACGATTGTGACCAGGGTAATGGGGATCCTTCTTAATGCAGCATCTTGCACGTTTTTGATGGACAAAGGTTGGTGCCTGAGATGAACGTGTCTTATAAAAATGTAACTCAAGATCTATTTGGCATTTCACATGTCTGCTTTCTGAAGGTTTTTGCATTGTTTCTAAAATATCCTCCTTGTATCTCCTGAATATTTTTCCCAATAGTTTCTACCCTTTCACTAGATGAGTGTTCAGTTAAAAATAAATCTTCAGTGCTTTAAGATGCAGTGTTTTTATGTGATTAAAATAAGCTTTTCAACTTCTATTTTTGCTTTGTCTTACATTGTAGATTAGCCTCAGTCTGAACTTGCTTCCTGCCCTTGGAGAAATAGAAATGAATTAGATTTGTTCCATATAAATTTTAAACGCAGCACGGTATTGGGCTATTTCGGCCCACGAGTCCATGCCACCCAATTAACCTACACATATTAAACAGTGGGAGGAAACCGAAGCCCCCAGAGAAAACTCACGCAGACGTGAGGAGAAGATACAAACTCCTCAGACAGTGTAAGACTAGAATCCCGGTTTCTGTAAAGGCGTGGTGCTGTAAAGGTGTTGTGCTAACCACCCACCGTGACTGTAGTAAAAGAGCACATTTAAAACTATCAAACTATGAACTTTTTATGCATTGAATAAGTAAATTTCAGATGTTCCATTTTTAATTGTTTTTGAATGCCTGTGAGCAAAAATACTGTATACAAGTTCTACAGTTCTGTTTTACAATTATTGTACATTTATATTCAAATTATAACTATTAGAAATACAGGTTTTACATCTCAAAAATCTGAAAAAAATTTTGAGATGGGTTTAAATGTTGAATAAATGTGTAAAGTATTGATATAAACTAGTGAGGCAGAGGATTGGGACCCAGAACGACAATAGTTTATGATGCAATACATTTCCTAAATATACTTATCTATTTGTTATTAATTTTAGGACTCAAGTATCTACACTCAGCTGGTATATTACACCGGGACATTAAACCAGGGAACCTTCTTGTGAACAGCAACTGTGTCCTCAAGGTTGGTTTGCATATCTTTATACCTCAAATGTAATGCAAGTTGATCTTTTTTTTAATCTTTGCTGATCTAGTAACATACACACCCCTTTTTTGTGCATCCAGAAATGGCCACTTACTGTAGTGTTATTGTTAATCATAAAGCTTTCTTGGTATTAACCAACATGCGGACTCGAGACGAGCACCCCACACAGGCTGCAGACCACTGGTGACTTGTGGTCAAAGACTTGCACCAGGCTGGAGACTGTCTTGAGATTGGCTGACGGCGTGCGGGTATTAGAACCGGGATGAGAGAGGATGCCAAGGGTGGGTGGTGGTCATGAGGGGCCTTGGGTTCTGAAGGCTTCCTCATCATGTTGGAGGTTTGGATTTGGACTGAAATCTTTGTTCCTGCGGGAGTACTGGAGTGAAACCATGGACATTCAGTGACTGCGGGGACTCTCTTTTGCTTCTTTCTCTGGCTGTAAGGGGAGTCATAAATTGTCTGGCTACCCTACACTCAGAGAAAGAAGCAAGAGAGTCCCTGAATGCAATTCTGTATAATATTTCTTTTGTTCCATGATAATAAAAGAATCTTGAATCTATTTACAGAGCAGCACCAGTTAAAAAGGCTAGCATTGTAATGTTTCATTTGTTTGTAATGTGATTGAAGGATACATTTTTAAAATTGAAATTTAGATTCAAATTGAGACGTACAGTCCTTTCTGGCCCCTGAGCCCATGCTGCCCAATTGCTCTACAATCACCATACGTTTTGAAGGGTAGGAGGAAACCGGAGCACTCTGAGAAAACCCACGCAGACACAGAGAATATACAAACTCCTTGCACTAGATTCAAATCCGAGTTGCTGGTGCAGTACTAGCATTGCTCTAACCACTATTTTGCACAAACTGATGAAAGAGACTCAAAGAATTGATGGAAAATGAGGAGAAAACACAAGCAGGCATTTTACATCTGACTTCATCGAGGGTGCAAACGATGTCTCAGTAATTCCTGTAAATTAGGAGCTGGAAGGGATGCAGGAACTTGGAAAATGACACCAGTTAATGACATAAGCACTATTCATTTGGGAAGGCCAGAATCAGGACCTTGGTTGCTGCTATTCACTCAGTCCCAATCCATGTGTTCTATAAGTTTAATAAACTAAACATATTTATTTGGACAAGATATTGGATAGTATTTGATATAATGTCTCATGGAGAGAAAAATGGTTGCCCTGTCATCTGCCCCTTCCAAAATCCCTGAGATTAAAAATTGTACTCACCCTCCTTAATTGATTATGGAAACAATATAATAAAAGTAATGGACAGAATCAATTTTTCCCAGTCAGATCCATGAGATTTCCCTTGCTGACCCTCCTGCCACAGAGTCCAGAAGCAAGGTGCATGATGCATACCTGTTTGTGCATTGAGGAGGCCTTAATCCGAACCTTTGTGAAGATGGGCAGAGCTTTATTGATGATTAAAGTTGTAATTAATTTTAATATCTGTGAAAGGCAGAGATCCTTAAACTGAAATGAAGTGAAGATACAAATAAACAATATTAAGAAGCAAATCAAGCTTTATAAAAAATATTTGACTCGTAAAGAATTTTCCCACAAGTCTGTTAAAATCAACTGGGACCCTGTGCCATGTCTAATAGAAGGAAGGGTTTCAGAGGTGATTTCTTCAATAATCCATCTGATTTGGCATTCTGACTCGCGTGGTATTCCCAGCCTTCCGCATTGGTGCATGGAAGTTCATGGTTAAGTGCCAGTAGTTCCAAGTTGAACAATACCATTCCTTAACCTACTACCCAAGTATCACTTAAACAATATTCAATGTCTTTGTCTTTGTCCTTGGCTTGGCTTTGCGGATGAAGATTAATGGAGGGGTAATGTCCAATTCAGATGCAGGCTCGTTTGTGGCTGACAAGTTCGTTGCGGGACAGGCAGACACGGTTGCAAGGGAAAATTGGTTGGTTGGGGTTGGGTGTTGGGTTTTTCCTCCTTTGTCTTTTGTCAGTGAGGTGGGCTCTGCGGTCTTCAAAGGAGGTTGCTGCCCGCCGAACTGTGAGGCGCCAAGATGCACAGTTTGAGGCGATATCAGCCCACTGGCGGTGGTCAATGGGGCAGGCACCAAGAGATTTCTTTAGGCAGTCCTTGTACCTCTTCTTTGGTGCACCTCTGTCAAAGTGGCCAGTGGAGAGCTCGCCATATAACACGATCTTGGGAAGGCGACGGTCCTCCATTCTGGAGACGTGACCTACCCAGCGCAGTTGGATCTTCAGCAGCATGGATTCGATGTAAATGTGAGTTTATTATATCATAAACACTGGAATTATATCATAAACACTGGAATGCACTGGAATTCATACTTGCTGCAGCCAAACAATGCACAAGATGTACCATCTTCAATGGAACAATTAAATTACCATAATATGCCAAGACAATTAATAAATATTAAAGGATAGGTAAAATACTCCATTGTAGTTGGTGCAAGGAAACAATAAAATTTCAGTAGGTTCAGACAGATCCTTTAGTGATCCTGGAGGAGTTTGATTTGGATTCGGCGAGTTCCGGGGAGGGTGAAGAATCTGCTATTAAATAAAAAATTGTTGAACCTGGAGTTACTGGACCTTGGGCTTCTGTTCCTTTAGCTTGAAGGGAGTAGTGAGACATGATTGTGACCAGGGTAATGGGGATCCTTCTTAATGCAGCATCTTGCATGTTTTTGATGGACAAAGGTTGGTGCCTGTGATGAACGTGTCTTATAAAAATGTAACCCAAGATCTATTTGGCATTTCACATGTCTGCTTTCAAGTTTCTAAACGAAGCCTTGATGCAATCAGTCAGTTTGCTTTTCACAGCGTACCTGTTGAAGTTCAATGACGTGTCTCATCTCCTCAAAGTAGCGGCATTGGTGTGCCTTCTACATGTTTCATCAGTGTGCTAACTCTAGGAGCAGTCTGCCAGGAACTTGAAGATACTAACCATTTCCACCACTGTACTTTCAGTGAAGGCAGTTGTGTGGTCTCTCTGCCTCTCCTCTCTAAAGTCTACAGTAAGCTCTTTGGTCTTGCAACAAGAGATCAAGTTTATTATGGCACCACACAACCAGATTCTTGGTCTCTATCTTGTATTCTGACTTGTCTTGTTATTTGGCCAACAGTTATAATATCAGCAAATTCATAGATTGCATTGGAGCCAAACTTGGCTCCACAATCTTGAGAGCAGAGGGTGGGAGGGCGTGTGAATCATGCAGCCTTGAAGTGACATTATTGATGATCAGTGAGTTGATGTTATCAATCCTCACTGATTAGTCTGTGGATGAGGAAATCACGGATCCAGTTGCAGAGGGATAAAGAGTCCCAGATTCCTAAATTTGACTATAGGTTTTGCAGGTATTGTTAAATGCCAAAATGTCGTCAATGAGCAACAGCTTGGCATAGGTGTTCTTGTTGTCCAGATGTAATTTATAGTGGCAGGCCAGTGAAATAGTATCTACTGTTGTAATGGTGGGCAAATTGAAATGGGCTCAGGTCCTTCCTGAGTTGAGAGTTAATTTGCTCCACGACCAATCTTAAAGCACTTCCCAGTAGATGCATATACCACTAGCCACTCCTTGTTAAAGGCACGTCACCTTGCTCTTGTGCTTTTTTTTACATTGAAACAGGTGGGAACTGAAGTTGCAAGAGGTTGAAAATATCTGCAAAACTCGAGACAGTTGATCCCCAAGTTTTAAGGACCTTTCTGACTATTTGCCCTCCCGAAGATTCTTTCTCTTTTTCTTTGGAAACTGAACAGTCACTGGGGCTGTGGGGGGCTTGAGGATCCTAGATGGCAGTTGTATTCCAAAATGAAAGGGAGATTTTTTATCAGTACAGCATTGATCTAGTCAGCTTGAGAAATGCTGATTAGAATTTAACCTTAATTCACAAATATTACTGTGATTTCTGGCAGAATAATGGGATGATTTTTTTTAATTTGTCAATTGTCATTAAGAAAATTTGGATCTATGTAGCATCCAGGGTATTATTAATAGTTTACACCATAAGTTGATATTGGTTTAGATCAGATATTGAGTAACATTTTAAGGAAAAAGTGAATAAGGTAAAGAATTTGGGAAGGTAACTGGAACCTTTTAAATTGGTGTAGCTTGTAGGTCAGAATCAAAACTGAAATATGTGGCTAAGTTTCATTAAATTCCTGGTTTCATCTTAAGTATGTACCTTGTACCATCTCATAATGGAACAACCCCATAGTAGTAGTACAAAAGAATGATGAAGTCTAAAGGAATGTTAGAATTTAACAATTAAAAGAACTTGACTTTGGATTTCTTACCAAACTTATGACATCGTGGGTACAAAATAAATCATTGCTAATTGTTTCAATCTCTTGCAAGATTACCAAAGACACAAAGACATTGTTTTTCATGTGGTTATGTGAAACCCTTTGAAAGGGCAGGACATTTTTTGGTCCCTACAGAAAATGTGAGATGACATTAATTGCATATCCAATAATGTTTTGCTTTAATGAGGAGATGCCTGCTTTGCATAATTTTGTAGCTGTCACTAGAAATTGGACATGTGAAATGCCAAATAGATCTTGGGTTACATTTTTATAAGTAATTAACATTTCCACCTGACTGAGTTTGGAAAGCCACCCAGCTGCTTCAAGTTCATTTGTTGCTGCCTTGGAATCTTTTGGCTCGAAGCAACTCCTCAGCTGAACCAGTCAAATTTGTGCCTCAAATGTTTACCTGTCTTCTGCATAAATGTAACGCTTCCAGTATTTTGCTGGTTTGTTGGTATTTTAATAAAGCAATATTTTTTTATAGCTGTAGACTTTTTAAATAGGGTGTTATTCCTTTATAATATGTATTATTTAGATACTTATGCATGTCAGCAGATTCCTTGATTCAAACCATTTGCCTTTTATTGTATTTCTTGATGTTGAAATGCAAAACTGTTTATCTTCTAGCTGGCTACTTTTACAAATGTATCCTTTTATATGTGAACCATCACCCTTATTTAAGAAGTGCTTTTATTTGATATTGTAGCTTTACATTTATTGCTAGCGTCCCAAAAAATGTTTCTTCCAGATCTGTGACTTTGGTCTTGCCAGAGTAGAAGAACTTGATGAGTCTCGTCACATGACCCAGGAAGTTGTCACTCAGTATTATCGAGCGCCAGAGATCCTGATGGGCAGTCGTCATTACACCAATGCTATTGATATCTGGTCCGTAGGATGCATCTTTGCAGAACTCTTGGGTCGTAGAATCTTGTTTCAGGCTCAAAGTCCTATTCAACAGGTAATTAAACTACCTAAAATGTATTTAATATATCTTGAGTTTTAAAGGCATGAAAATACAAATGTATTGTATCATCCACTATTTTAATAACCTCAGTGACTCACTGGAAAAAAACATGTAGAGCAGGTTTATGTGCAAAGATTTGCTTGTTTTTTGTTTTGATAGGAATTCAGGTTCCAACCTGTTTTTGTGAAGAACTTTTTTTTAATAAAAAAACATACCTTGAAAGGTTATAGATGGGCAGGAGATTTTAAAATTGTAATGTGCATCAGAAATGTTAACTTGGCAAAACAAATCAATTAATGTTAATACAGAAGACTTTCTCACAAATCTTGTAAATCCTGTTCCGTCTCAAACTTGTTCCAGTACTCTTATTTGTACAACTCCATTTATATGCCGTGTACAACTCCATTTATATACCATGGTCCTATCTCTTAATATCAGTATCTCATTGTTTTGTGGGAAAACTCTAATTGACAGTGACACAACTATTGGAGCTGCTGCCTAACAGCTTCAGCGATCCAGGTTCAATCCTGTCCTCTGTTAGCGGAGTTGAGTTTGGAGTTGCCATGTTTTCTCATTCCTCTGGGTGCTCTCATTTCTGCCCACATCGCAGGTATGCGGGTCGGTAGGTTAATTGAAAATTGCCCCTGGTATTCGAGTTAGCTGTTTCAGTTCTACATCTGAGCTGCATCTCACACAAGTGCTGTCCTGCAACACTGAGCAAATGTGCGACAATTCATGAATTAAAAGCAGAGCTGGTGTGACTCAAAAGTACTGTAACACCAAAAGTGACCTGTTCTCAGGAATGACAGCATTTTTCGTCTGGCCTACTTTCCACTCAAATCTGAATCTACTGACACCTCAGTCGGTTACCTGGAGGACATCATTGGAAGGACATACAATTATTTATGATATAGAAGATCCAGGTTCTTGAACTGCTACCATCTTTTTGGTGAAAGGACCTTCCTGCCAGCATTGGGTAGGGAAACCAAGGGGTTAGATCCATGAAGGAACAAAATATTACTAAGTACAAATGGGATGCAGCTTGGGAGGGAAATCAGCAGGTGCTGGTGTTGTGATGTGCCTGGTACCTTCAAATTTCCTTGATGATGGTGGTTACAGGATTGGGAGATGTTGCAGTGGTCTCCATCTCCAGTGCATTTTGTTGATAGCAGGCTCTACACCCATGGTGAGGGGCTAGTGAGGGAGAATATGGTGGTTGGTGGATTGGATGTTAATTAGGAGGCTGCAATGTTTGGATGATAAGTTCTGTGTTGGAGTTTCACTCATCTAGTCAAGCAGGGAGGATTCCACCATGATTCCAACTTCTATCTTTATAGATAATGGAAAGATTTTGGAGTGATGGGCAGTAAGCTACTTGCTACTTTTTGTGGAGGTTCCAGTCAAGATCCCAGAGATGCCCACCCCATTTCTGTGATGGTGGTGATTCTGCCAAAGATGGATTCTCTTCTCTCTCATCTGTCCCATGTTGACCCCTACTGATTCAAGCACATCCTGCACAGATTGTACAAATCTTGCCATCCCTATAAATGGTCCTAATAATCCAGAAATCTGAAGCCCCTCCTCCCCACATGATACATTCACCTGATCTTTACTATATGCACAAACTTGTTGCTTTGGATATAATTCTAAGAGTTTGGGAGGTCCTGCTTGCTTAATCTGCCCCCTAGCCCTTTAAATTAGTAGTGCAGGATCTTTCCCTCTTACCGCATCAGTTAAAAGGTAGAATTCAAAGTTCTTGTCTTTAAAATAGAATCCAGTAAAAAGATAAAGGTAGTGTCAATTGGACATCAAAATACAGATAAGAAGCAGCTGAGTCTGGGATGGATTTCTGAATAAACAAATCCAGGTATATCTAAATATACAAATGAAAATGAGCAGTGCAGCTTTAAAAAAGAAATCTCCTCTGAGGATTAAATGATGGTATTTGTATTGTAGAAAAAAGGTGATATGTATTTTGTGTCCAATTGTATATTGTAGCAGGAGGAAGTCGTTGATATTATCAATTGGCATGGGTGAATGGATAAATTTATGAATTTGGCATAAATAATGGCCAAGTGATTTCTCAGTGCTATTTTCCCATCTGAGATCTGTTACACAATCTGTAGCTTGTAATCGCATTTTACCAAAAAAAATCCTATACAGAACTATGTATATCACCAGTTACCAATTTTTTTCCCCAACACCTGCATATAAATTAGAATATTCCCACGGTTCAACTTTTGGAAATCTTGGCATGAAGCAAAATAAAGTTGTCCTTTTGTGCAAAGCTGTCTTTTTTTTAATGTGGATAACTTTCAGAGCCCTATTTGTAAGTCAAACCTTTGTTAATTTGCAATCACTAGTATGCAACCAGAGATGAAGCTATTTTTGGTTTTGATTGGGGGAAAAAATTCAGAACAATTCATTAAAAATCAATGTTTTGTGGAGTGTAATTATTTTAATTTCGTAGTTCTGATATTGTATATCATTTCATTAGGCTAGAATGAAAGTACATTCAACTTCTCACTTGAAATAAAGTAAATTTCTATATTAACAGTTTACTCTCTTGAAATTTAATTTTTGTTGCCATTTTTAAACAATGAAATCTTTCACATTCTGTAATTATTCTAAAGTTAATTATTTGTCTAATAACAGTTGGACTTGATCACAGATCTACTGGGAACGCCATCGTTGGAAGCCATGCGAACAGCTTGTGAGGGTGCCAAGGCTCACATACTCAGGGGTCCTCATAAACAGGTAAGACTATATCTACAGTATAACTCCAATTATCCAAATCTGATTCTCCGAAATCCTCACTTATCCAAAAAAAATTAAAATTTTAGATAAATGAGGATATCCAAAACAAATCAAATACTCATTTATCAGAAATTCTTTTCGGAGGCTGCTGGTACAAGTGGGGCCTCATTGGAGAGGTGTCAGTAATTGGGGGTGGTCAGCATTTTTTTTTTTTTTGGTGAGAATTATGCTTGTAAAAAGCCTTTCCCTTGTTGTTTAAACACCACTGTTACAAGTGATTTACTGTTGCTAATAAGCTGGGGTTTTTTTTTAAATGACCAGTTCCCGGGGGGGGGGGGGGGGGGAGGAGTTATCCAATGTAGGCCCGGACCTGACCACTTCAGATAATCAGAGTTGTACTGTATTATATTTTTGCAGACACAACTCCTTCGTTTACAGCAGCGCTGCATAATCAAATCAAGATATTTGAGTTGTATATAGAGACAGTTTGATTTATAATTATCTTTATTATATGAAATTGCCCTTTTGAAAATGATTCTAATCGAAGTGTTTATGACTGTCAGGTTACTTTTTTAAAAAGTTTCCTTTGGAAACTCCCCCAACTGATAGTTCCTGCAGAATCTCATTCAAAAGTCAAACTCTCTGAGCTAAGATGCGCCAAGACTCGATAATGAAGGTCTAAGTGTCTGGACCTGCTGAGTTTTCTGCAGCAGTTTTTATTTCATCCACTGTTGTCTGCAGACTTGTGTTTCACTTCATGAAGATAATGCACTAGTTCAGATGGGCAGAGTCCACTTTACAGTGGAGTTGTCGGATTTAGCTAACGAGAGACAGCAAATCTTGTAGTTGGGAGCAAAATACAAACTGCTGGAAGAACTCAAAAGGGTCATGGCAGCATCTGTGGAGGCTGTGTTCTTGACCCAAAATTAAAAGACCCTCACCACCCAGCGCACGCTCTGTTCTTGCTGCTGCCTTCCGGAAAGGGGTCTCGGGGCCACAAGACTCGTACCCCCAGGTACAGGAACAGCTGTGACCCCTCCACCGTCAGACTCAACAGCAAACTCAATCAGAGACTTATTTAAGGACTCTTACTCTTTTCATTCTCTCTGTATTGCACACTCATTTACATTTGTTATCTGTTTAGTTTGTTTACATTGTGTATTTTTTTGCACTACTATGAAACAGTGGTAATTCTGCTGTGGCTGCAGGTAAAAAGGAATCTCGGGGTTGTATTTTGATCAAGACCACCTATTCTGCAATTCACAATTCATCTTGTTTAGTATATCAATAATCCTAACTGCTTTAGGCACTTCGAAATGACTTTGAGATCCAATTTACAGGGTATGTTAGAATGATTATGGATAAATGTATTTAAAAGAGAAATTGTTGGGGTTTAGTTTAGGTTATACTTCAGAGCATAAGAGACAAAAGTCATCTCATTTAAAATGCAAGAGCTTTGCTGAAATTAGACTGAGGCTACGGTTAACTTTGCAGAAGCAATGAAGAATACTGATCTGTTGTATATGGGGAAGTAGTTTGGTTTTTATAAGCAGAGGGAAAAACAGGTGATTTCTCTTTTGGGAGAGAGGTCAGTTCTACAGTAGCAGTTGAGGCTGCAAAATGGCAAGCTGGCAGGCTTGTTGAAAGACAGGTTGTGAGTTCTGAGTTCAGTCTGTTCAAAACCCTTGTAGTCCTTTACAAGAGGAAATGGCTGGCTAGAATGTTTCTAGGGAAACTAGGAACTCTGGTGCCCAAGAAGAAGAGGTTATCATTTGGAAAACCCATGATGGGGCAAGTTTCTTCAGCAAGACACTGAAGTGACTGATTGGACGAAATAAGTTTGTGTCTAACGGGCAACAAATTTCTCTCTGAAACCACCAAGAACTTTCCTGAGCGGTAACCATTTAACTTTAAGCATCATAGCCTGGTGAAGATTCATAAATGTTAAATTCTGTGCACAGTACGAGAGTTGGCTGATACTGGTGAACTTGGAGAAGGGAAAAGTGAATGATTGGACAGTGGAACAGAACTTTCCTGAACTTGCACACATTACATACAGGTGTGCTTAGAATTAGAAGGGGGTTAAGTTAATAGTAATAAGTTAAAAGGAACTTGTTTAAGTAACCCTGGTCTTGTTGAATTTCTTTTGCTGCTGGGTTTTGGCATCTTCTGGGCTTGTAACACTATTCTTCTTTTAAAAAGTGTCACAAAAATGTCAATTCTTAGTTAGTCATTGTGATGCAATGAATCCTTGGATGGTTCAAAATGGGCAAAAACAGTGTACAAGTCAATAAAGTTTTGGACAAGTCTATGAATGAGTTTACTTTAAGATGCATTTAGGAAATATGTAGAATGTTACTCAGATGTGGCAGAGCAAGGGGCATTCAATACAAGATGCTCCAGGTATGGAATCATTTGTATTTAAAGTGATATGGGCACTTTTTAGGCAGTATTATTTGAGTTCAGTTATTCTGACTTGTTCAGTGTAGCTAACCTGAAGGTTTTGTGTACTCTTGCTTTATTTGTATGCTTGGTTCTGCACTGTGGCTGAAAGTATATTAAAGAATTGATTTTTGACAGCTTTTTATGCTTATTTATTGTGACATGTATGACGGGCTACTCACATTTGTGAAATCCTCTGAATTTAAAATTTCCATTTTAATTAAGCTATTCTTGATGAATGCCAAAGAACGAGTTCCAAAAAGTGAAATATCTGCTTTCCAAAATTTTTCAAATGACTTTAGCTCTTTTGACACTGGCTAACCTGTAAATTTGCTGTTCAATGACCTGGTGAAAGGTGGCATTTTTTGCCGTTTACATTGGACCCCTGTTAACTGGTTCTGTGTCCTTTCACACTCACCATTAGGCCTCCCTAGGGAGAGGGGGTGCCTATCCTCCACTGGTGATGTCATCCATCTGCTAATTATGATCTTGTTTTTAAACAGAATTAGTCATGCCTAATTATAACATAATTAAACATTATGGACAGCACCATATGAGCCCTTCAGCCCCTGTTGTTGACTATCTTTATAAATTCATAAAAGACTGCTATAACACATAACCCCACAATTTAGAAAGGCTGTGGGAAAGTTGAGGATGAAATACACACATTGAGCTCTTTCTCTGTCACAGAATTTTGGGAGGGCTGGTCCACCATCAGTCGATGCATGTATTTCAACCCTGACTTTGCCACGGTCTTTGTGTTTTATTGCTGCTACCATATTCCTGTGGTCCTTTATAAATTGTTTTATACTGTGCTGTACATAATGATAATTAATTTTGTTAAGATACAAGAGCATAATATACTGATCAGAATTTAGTAAATTGAATGCAAAGTTTAAATTTTGTAAAAATTTAAATTTTCTAATCTTTTGTTTCCTTCTCGATCCTGCACTCACACAAAAATGTAATTGACGCGTCACTGCTTTGTCCCTGGATAGTCCGTGACCCTTTCACAATCGGATAATCACCATGCAGGAGTCTGACGACCCCAGGCATGATGCTACCTACCTGGGCAGTCCATTCCCAGCTTGATTTGATGCCTGTGTGGCAACTAAGGAGCATTCACACTGGACCCTTGACTTGTATGTTGGCTGTTAATTACTTGGACAAGGTACCAGTGTGAAAGGGGTTCAAGCTGGGATGTAATCAGTAACAGGTTCAATTTAATTTCCATTTGTATGCCATGGCAATGAATTAATTGGAGATTTTAATGCTTTACCTCCATTAGGGAAACAATTTAATTTCGATCTTTTGGTAAAGAAGCTAATATTGTCATAACTTTGTTTGAAACAGGCCTCTATTAGCCTTTGACTTTTTTTGATACATTAAATGAGCAACTTTTCAGATCTAGTTGAAATGGTTGAGACTATATACACCTTGGCAATAGTCAAAGATCGGGAAGGCAGAATTCAAACTAGGCTTTAAAAATTATGGTAATGCAGTTCATGTATTATCATCTGAATGTAGAAGTACAAGTGAGCAAAACAGTGTTGGTTGGTCCTCAGTGTAAATGCATAAACAGACCTAGCACACATGCAGGCAAACGATTTGTATCCAAGACACATTTACAGATAGAGAAAAATAAATATTGTTAAATAAATAGTAGAGTCCGTCTCAGAGGGTTTCTGTGATCAGTCGTTCAGCAGTCTCATTGCCTGCTGGAAGAACCTGTTTTCCAGCCTGGTGGTTTAGCTCGGACACTTCTGTTTTCCTAATGGGAGTACCTGGAAGGTGCTGTTTGGGTGGTAGGGGTCCTTGATTGTTTTGTGAGCCCTCTTCAGACATCTATCTTGGTAGATCATTGATTGGGGAAAAACCAAGGAAGAATCTTAGTCAGGTGAAAATTAATTTTTTTTGATGTCGCTCCAGATCCATTCTTCCTCCAGTTTCCAATTTTTGTTCAAAGCAGATGTTGATTTTTCTTCAAGCAGAGGCAGTTGATGGAATATGCGATGCAGTTCAAAATAAAGTGGGATTTTAAGTGTGGATATCAGCAACAAAAAAATTCATTTTACTGCTGCAAAATATTCAAAGCAGCACTATCAAAAATGTTCTCCAGGGCACAAGGAGATATTAGGACAGATGATTAAAAGCTTGGTCACTTTTGTGGAGAGTTAAAACTGAAAGTAATTAAATTTAACTCAAGCAAGAGACAAGATAAGAATGCAAATTTTTGATAATGGGCAAAAGGATATTGGAGCAAGTTGAGCATGAAAATACAAATGAATTTTAACATGCTTTTGTTTTGAACTTCCAGTATAAAATAGTCCCAATAGGTAAATGGGACTTGTTAAGAATTAAACTCTGGTTTCAGAGGAAGTTGGACGGGACTGTGTCAAATCTAGAGGTAACATTGTCATCGACCGTGTATTCAGCACCTAAGCTAAGGCACAGTACTGAAGTTGAGAATAAGTACTCTAATAGCATTTCAACTATAAAATGTTTTGTATTGCAAAACAGAATGAGATGTATAATAAATACCCTTCTCCCTCGTGGAGCACAGTCAAGTTCTAATGCACAAAGTTTGACAACTTTCGAATGCAAAAGTGGATGGCAATTTTGCATCATCAATGGGAGAAAAAGAATGGTGGTTGTTTCAGGCTGGAGCCCTTCAAGGATTCCACTTCTGCTGCTCACGCACTGAATTCCTCCAACTTTAATCGGCGTTGACGTGTGCTGAAGTTGTGGGCCTTGTCATGAAGTTCCCTGATTTAATTGTAACTGTTGGAACTCTGAATTACCAAGGAATAAGTTAGTTTTTTAGGTTGCAAACCAGGAAAAAAATGAATCCTAGTTTATCTTCTTGCTGTCCTGAAATTGGTAGGTGGTAAATAATACAGGAAAGTAATTTTAGTCATTTAATGACAATCTATTTGGATTCTTAAAATTGCTATCGGGTTTTCTGCAGTGACGTGTCTGACATGACTTTCATTGTCATTCTTAAAGTGCTCCAAAACTAGGAATTATTTCCATTACTAAATATAATGCGATGTGAAGGTTCTGATGTGAATTTTTTAATTATGGACTTGGAAAACTGAAATTACATTCCTTCAGAAGCTAATTGACAAGGTTCACTCATAAAAGACAGTTAAATTAAGGACTGATGCTGAAGTCATCATTTAGATTGAAAATTGCACGGTGTAATTTTCAGAATTGGTACACTACTCATTACTGGTTTACAAGTCGATTGAACCATTCACTATTTTAATTGAAAAATTGGAGGATAATCTAAAATTGTGTCGGCTGTTTCAGTATTTGTTGCTAGCCTTAAATAAAAGTTGCAAAAAACAAATGGTACTGTATTTAATGTTGTCCCTGTTCTGCAGTGCATTGTTCACTTTTAAAGGTTATTGTTACTTCTTTGCATATTTGATTTGTAAAATTAATACTCCGGGTTCAATCTTTTATTTTTCACCTTTTGGAGAAAGTGTTTTTGTACTGGTAGTATTGATCTCAATTAATGAGACAGACCTCTGTCCAGATGTCAGACCATAAGACAACAGTTTTATCTTGTGTTCTGTCAGTTTTTTCTATCTATGCTCATGAACTCCATACTTCCATTGGAGCAATACAGACTTCCTAGCTTTTGGGCTGGAAAATTTATTTGCTGAGCTTGGCACAGTTTCAGCTGTCCTATTGAAATCGATAGAAAAAAATGGCTGCAAGAGAAGCTTTTGGCATTTTGAAATTTAATTTAGTCCTAAATATATTGGGTTTTTTTCAATGTACAGTTTTTACTTTTATAATTTCTGGGTGTTTTCGGCTGTTTGAACAAGCATTTAATTTCAGAGAATTCTTTGATAGCAAATTTAATTTTGGTAATTTGTCACAGTTAAATTCTTGAACTGAAAAGTGAACTTTGTTCCTTCATGGCAGAGTTTAGCATTGCAATTATTGATGCTTACAAGAACTGCAGTTTAGATGACTGTGGAAACTATTCATTCATTTTGTCTGGTTTTATTGGTGGTACTAACTTCTATTTTAAACTTTAATTTTCTGTTAAGTAGTGACAACTTAAGACAGTCTAGCTAATTTTGTTATTGCACACAAGTGAAATTGAATAACCTTTGCGCAAAAGACCTTGAGCTGCTTTAAGATGCTCCTTTGTATCAATGGTGTACAGCTGTTCAGTAAATGTTTAGATAATAATGTTATGTAATGAATGAGAAACATTTACATGTGGTCTGGTACTTCCTGGGTATAAGATTACCTTCTCTATTCTACTGGGTAGAGCCATGTTGTTCAATTGTATATCCCTTTTTGAGATTTTAATTTTGACTGTTTTGAACATTTGTGCATATATTAATGTATTCTTGCAGCTGCTTCATAATTTTCTCTTGGCTAAGTCTTACCTGACCTCAAAAATGATGCATGGATCAAATGGCATCAGCTCTAACGTAAAGGGCAGGACAACAATTACAAATCAATACAGTACAAGGTCTGTGAAACTACAGATGAGGTTTTGGATTTCTTTTAGTCCATAAAATCTTTACCCAGCAGTGATGGATAATATATTTGTGACAGAAAAAAGATGATCTAATGTAAATCTGTGATATCCTGAGGCACACCGTCTAAAACAGTGCATCGAATAATTTGAATAGAAAGATTGAAGGCATGACAGGAAATGAGAAGAAGGAGAAAATCTAAAAACTTCAGATGGATTAGGATATTTCTTAAAAGTTGCGCTTTTGTTTTTAAATAGAAAAAATGAACTAATTGAGGCTTGTAAACATTCAACTGCTAAGTGACCTGGTTTACTGCTCTTCCCTTTGACCACCACCCCCCCCCCCCCACTCCCCCACCACACTGATGGTCCAAGCCATATTATTGCAGACTTGAGTATGTGTTGTTAGTAACTAAGTGATTGGCTCATGTTTTCAACATTGCTGGCACTGTGTTACAATACGTTTGACAGTTGCTAGTTCAATAACTACATTTTAGATAATCAAACTATGTAAATGTGCATCATGAGTAGTGATGTCACAAGACATAATTGTATTTCATCTATAATTTTGCTATTTGCTCAGACCTTGGGTCTTGAAGTTGCATCTGTTCTCCAATCACAGCTTATTCAGCTGTACCTTAAGTTGGAGCATGTAGATTTGCCACCATTCGAGGCTTTGCATTGTTGACATGGAGGAATTTTTATTACTAGGAACCTTTCTTTCCATTTCTGTGAATCATGAACATTTAAAAGAGCTTTTATTCCTACATTTTTAAAAAAAAAACAATATATTTATAAATTGCAAAGCATTTTAATGCAAAAGTAAACAGCATCATAACCCAACGAGAGGACTTGGTGAGAGTCATTGGTGTTGGTGAGTACTGATACATTTCCCTTGATTAAAGCCGATTGCAGGTAATGTTTTCCTGGCAGCAGAAAATGTATTAATTTTGGTTTGTTGCCATATGCATTAATACCATGATCAGCAACTTCTGACTTTGAATATTTTGACAAATAGAAGTCCAAAAATCCAGACTGCTCAGGAAATTGGGTCGGTCTGGATTCTCGGCACAGTATTTTAAAATTCAAATTTGAGAAATACAGATGAACAGGAAAATTTTGAATTTATTCATTAACAGCATGCTTCATTTATCAAAGTGAGCAGCTTTAAAGAAAAATAGTCAACACTTAACAAAAGCATAAACAATTTTTTCACGACAAAGAGCATGTAATGCTTGCAAAGAAAAATACAGTATACAAATAAATTTCCTTGTGATAAGATTACCCTTGTGAAGCGTCGCTTGTTGCCGCTGTGCATCTATACAAAAGCCTGCTAAATTTTAAGTTTGAGAGTTTTCGAAAAGTCCAGATTCTCAGGTAGTCCAAATTTCTGGCACCTGGGCTTTTTGGACTTACAAAGTGTTCTGCAATTGAATAATCTACTGATGCTCATTCTATAATCTATAATGATACAAGAGCAATGGCCAGTGAATTTCTACTCGACAGCTGTAACTAAAGCTGTCTTGCTGTAATATGAAAGATGTCTATTCAAGGGATAGGAGGGAGTATTCATGCTCACACAATCCTCCAGTGCCACAGCAAACAGATTCAACCTGACCAAACTTTTCTGTGCAATGATTGTTAATGGGGGATCACTAAATTTTAAAGCAGTTTGCATCCGAATACATGCAAGCCCCACTCGACGCTACTTCAATCAACGCAGAATTCAGTAACAGTGACCATTTCCCGATTTTTCGCACGTATTTAATCAGTTACCATGAGATCTTTCAGAAATCTCTGGAAATTGCAAGTCGATCATGTGAACAGCCCTAAATAAAATATGTGCAAATGACAGACTCTGGTGCACCTATTAAATATGGATGAAAGAAAATGTAGAAAAGAATCTGACAGTGATATTAAAAGGGGAAAAAAAAGAACAATTACTTGAGAAGAAAAACTTGGAAGTTATTAAAAGACATGACAGTGCCAGCAATGTGAAAATCAAACACAATCTGGACTACAATCAGTCAACGGTACGCACAATTTTAAGTAAGGAGCACGAATATAAAGGACAAGGTAAAGTTGCAACAGTTTCTCTAAGCATGCAAATTACTCCAAACAGAAATCCATTAATGATTGAAATGAAACTTGCTTCATCTTTGGATTGGAGGGGGGGTCGTGGCAAGATGGCAAAATTTAGACGTGCAATCTCGTCCTCTCTGGCCAGACTTTTAAATACCCGTTTTTTAACCCTTTGTTTTCAAGTTTAAACTTTTAAAATTTTAGTATTAAGGAATTATTGTGGCCAGTAATGGTAAAAAGACTAGACCTCAAGTTCAAAAGAAGTTACATTTTTCGAAGTGCTGAAGATTTGGGGCCTAGATGACTTGATACAGCCCCAAGCTCAATTTCTTCATTGCGTAAATCCCAAAGATCGCCTGTGGGGGCTAAAAAAAAATCTATTGCTCACCAAATGAAGAATGGCGCTGGAATAACTCGTTCTCCGGAAGAAGGTGTGTGTTCCCAAGAAGTGGACCCCAATTTGGAAAGCCTTACGATTTCAATGGAGGGAGCATGCAGGAAGACTACTTCATTGTTGGAAATGCATCAGGTAGTATTTCAATCTGAAGAAATCGTTTTTCTTCGCGAATTGATGAGAAAACAGCAAGATGCGGGTGGAGACCAGCGGCGACCCCCTGAGGAAGTCGGGGTGCCGTCACTGGGAGTCCAGTCCTGGAGTAAAACTTTTAAAATGCCCTTTCTTGAATTGCAGCAGGAGCTGCCACTATGTCAGAGAGCAGAGCCGAGATTTACTGATTCACAGTGTATCCAATTGAATGCAATTATTCAAGCTGTGATAAAACCTGGAATGGATTTGTTGACATCTCAAATGAATGAAATGGTTCAAATGAATGCTGGTATGAGTTCGGAATTAAATATGGTTAAGACACGTGTGGATGCATCTTATGAAGAATTTAAAAAAACTTTACACTGCTTTTTTGGACTATAAACAACAAGCAAGTTCTAACAGAAAAAGTGTTGAAGGTGGAAAAATCAGTCATAGAATTAGGAGATCGTGAGAAGGAGCTAGAAAGAAAAATAGATTATTTTGAAAATCAAAGCAGAAGGAATAATGTGAAAATTGTTGGTTTGCCAGAAGGTATAGAAGGACAAGATCCTCTTCGTTTTTTTTTTAAAAGACTGGATTCCGCAAATATTAGGGCAAGAATTTTCCTCTGGGGGATTGGCACTGGAAAGAGCCCATAGAGCTTTAAGAAGAATACCCTCAGCTGGTCAACCACCGAGACTGGTAATAATTCGACGTCTGAGTTATTTGGATAGAGAAGCAATACTTCAACTTGCAGCACAAAATGCGAGACAATGACAAACCCCATTATTGATTCAGAATAGCAGTCTTTTTTATCCTGATCTGAGACAAGAGGTAATTCAACGTCGACGTCGAGTCAATCCAGTTAAAGAAGTTTTGTGGCGCAAGTCTGCTTTTCGTTACCCTGCAGTGTTGAAGGTGTTTTTCTATTTTTTGAAACTGATTGTGAAGCAATGATTTTTGCTGATTCATTGCCAGATATAAGAGGACAAAGACGTAGTCCACCATTATCTCCTAAAGAAAAATTTGGTAGCTCTGGAAACTGAAGAAATGGCAGAAATGGGAAAAATAGGAATGGAAAGAGTCTACCTCCTTCCGAAATGGGATCTTCGAAATTGGAGTCTTTTGGATGAAAAGAAGAATTTTCTTCTTCTATTTTTCTTTTGTTATTATGATATTTTGATGTTACTGATAGTTTAAATCTCTCCCTCCCCAACCAAACAAAGTTCTTACTAGTCATCAGCCACTGGTGTCCAATTTTTGTTTAGGGCATTACTACCTTTTGGTAGTTTTTTTTTGGGGGGGGGGATTTTCTTTTTTTCCTTTTTCATTATTTTTACTTTTTTTAGTTTTTCATTTGTGATTAGTTTTTATTGGAGGGGGCCTATATATGTTGATTTGAGTTTTTATATAAAGATATTGGTATTTAGTAATAATAGTTGATATGTCAAAGCTGAGGTTTGCTACTTTTAATGTTCGAGGATTAAATAGTCAGATTAAACGTAAGCGAGTCTTGGCTTATATTAAGAAAATGAAAATTGATATTGCCTTTTTACAGGAAACACATTTGAATGTGAAGGAAAGTGTGAAATTAAAAAGGGACTGGGTTGGGCATGTATATTTTTCTTCATTTAATTCTAGAGCGAAAGGTGTAGCAATTTTGATACATAAAAATGTATCTTTTGAATTACAATCAATGGAGGAAAAGGCAGGATGTGTTCTTAAATTGAATTGTAAGATTTTTAGTGAATTTTGGACTTAATATTTATGCTCCAAATGCAGAAATATTTATTTTGGATGCATTTTTATGTTTGGGTCAAGCTAATGATAATATTTTAGTTGGTGGTGATTTTAATTGTGTTTTGGAACCTTTATTAGATAAATCTCCGAAGAAAGTTTAAAAAATCTAAGACGGCAATCCAGGTCCAAGCGTTGATGAAAGATCTTAATTTAGTAGATATTTGGAGGCGTCTTAATCCAACAGAGAAAGATTTTTCCTTTTATTCATCTAGACATGAATTGTTTTCAAGGATTGACTTTTTAGTATCGGCACATTTACAAGGGAAAATACAACAAGCGGAATATAAAAGTAAGGTGATTTCAGATCATTCTGTTATATTTTACATATGAAACTTCTGAGAAAATTCAAATAGCTTATCATTGGAGATTTAATACAATGTTTAAAAAAATACAGAATGTATTGATTTTTTGAAAAAAAACATTAATTTTTTTTGAAAAGAAAATTCTAATTCTGTTCAAAGTAAGTTTGTATTATGGGATGCTATGAAAGCCTATTTGAGAGGACAAATAATTAGTTATACTTCTAAAATAAAAAAAGAATCGATTAAATCAGAGTCTTGAATTAGAGAAACAGATTGATGAGGAATTTCAGAAAGATGCTACAGATCAGAAAATAGAATCATCTAGGTTGAAATTGGAATATAATACTTTGCAATCTTATCAATTTGAATGTGTGATTAATAGGACTAAACAACGGTATTATGGGGAGAGAAAGCACATAAGGTATTGGCATGGCAATTAAAGAAAGAACAGATATCAAGGACTATTAATGCTGTGAGATGGAATTCTCTTATTACTTATAAATCTCGTGAGATTAATGATGAATTTTATTCATTTTATAAAAAGTTATATACATCTGAAGGAAAACAGGAAACTGGATCAATTGATTTTTTTTTTAATCACAGTTAAATTTACCGATATTAGAGGATGGAGATATACAGGAGTTAGAAGAACCATTTACTGATTCGGAAATTAAAATGGGTATGCTGGAAATGCCGAACGGTAAATTGCCTGGTGATGATGGATTTTTGGTTGAATTTTATAAAATTTTTTTATGATGATTTATCTACAGTGTTTGGGGATGTATTACGTCAAGTTGGAGAACATTATGATTTGCCTGAGTCTTGCTCTAGTGCTTTAATTACAGTAATTCCTAAAAAAGATGGAGATCCTGTGAAGGTATCTTCATATAGGCCAATTTCGTTGTTAAATGTAGATTATAAAATAATAGCTAAAATATTAGCAAATAGACTGGCTAAATTTTTACCAAAGTTGATTCATATTGATCAAACAGGTTTTATTATAAAGAATAGAAATGCTTCAGATAACATTTTACGACTGATTAGTTTGATTAATAGATTTCGACAATCTTTAGATCATCCGATGGTGATATCCTTAGATGCAGAAAATGCATTTGATAGAGTTGAATGGAATTTTTTGTTTAAAGTTTTGGAGAAATTTAAGTTTGGTCCTTTTTATTGGTTGGATCAGGGCTCTATATAGTAAACCAGTAGCTGGAGTATTGACGAATGGTTTGATATTGGAATCTTTTAAGTTAACTCGAGTGGTTAACTTAAAGTTTGTCCTTTATCACCAGCTTTGTTTGCGTTAGTGATTGAACCTTTAGCACAGTTGATAAGACAAAATACACAGATACAAGGTATGAAAGTTTTAGATGAGGAGTATAAAGTTAATTTATTTGCTGATGACATATTGGTGTATTTAATAAACCCAGCTCAGTCACTTTTGCTTTTGAAGGAATGTTTAATACAATATGGATGTCTTTCTGGATATAAAGTTAATTGGGAATAAAGTGAAATATTACCGGTAAGTGAAGGAGATTATTCAGTTTATAAGAATATTATTAATTTGAAGTGGATTGATTGAATTAAATATCTGGGTATAATTTTGAATGTTAATTATCAGTCTTTATATAAATTAAATTATGTTCCGTTAATGAAAAAAATTAAAACTTATTTGATTAAATGGAAAGATTTACCCATTAATTTAATGGGAAGGACAAATACATTGAGATGGCAAGTATTTCTGAATTTGAAATACATCAATTTTTGTTTAGGTGGAATATGAATTTGTTACAACAATATAATGTGCCTATACTAAAACATTTAATGAAGTTATGGATAAAGAAAAATAAAATGATAGGTTCTAAGGGTAAATTATTGGCTTTGACTCCGTTGTATAATAATCAACTTATTTCTTTTTCAATACATAATCAAAGTTTATTGCATTGGAGATTTAAAGGTGTGAAAAATTTGGGAGATTATTTTAGAGGGTAAGTTTTTAATCTTTTAATCAGATGAGGGAACATTTTGGTATTGATAAGAATTCTTTATTTCTTTATTATCAAATTTGATCTTTGGTAAAATGTATGTTTGGTAGAGAGATGATTTTACCTAAAATGACTAAATTGGAGACTTTTCTTACGAAGGTACCAGAGAAGGGTTATATTTCATTTATGTATCAAATGTTACAGCATGGTATGGATAAAAAAGGTTGGGATAGATCTAAAATTAAATGGGAAGCAGATATTAGTTTTTTTTTCTGAAGAGGATTGGTTAGATATCTGTTATGATAGTGTAACTAGATTGATAAATGCACATTATGCAATGATTAATTACAATTTTTGACATCAATTATATTTGACACCTGAAAAATTTTTAAAAAAATAGGGTTTTAATGAATCAGATTTGTGTTTTAGATATGGTGATACGGTTGGAACTTTTTTTCATGCTGTACACATATATAATCTTTTTGGAAGAAAATTCAATCGTTTTTAGAATATCTGTATAAGATTAAAATAGTTTTAGATCCAACAGTATTTTTATTGGGTAATTTGCAACCTCTGAAAGGCTTGGGATTAAATAAGTTCCAGCTTGCTTTTGTATATTTAGCTTTATCCATAGCGAAAAAATGTATTGCTAGTATGTGGAAAGATACAAATATGATTGATATTAATAGATGGCATAATGAGATGAAATATTGTTTAATAATGGAAAAATTATGTATGTTTTGCGTGATAATTATAATTCTTTTATTAATAAGTGGCTGTTATATTTGGAATATTTACATTTCAATTTACATTGATTAGATTTTAATATGTAATTAGGTAAATTAATGGAGAAAATTCTTAGAGATAGTACTTATAAACATCTGGATAGACAGGGTCTGATCAGGAGCACTCAACATGGATTTGTGGGAGGAAGGTCATGTTTGACCAATCTGATTGAATTTTTTGAAGAGGTGACTAGGAATGTGGATGAGGGTAGCGCAGTGGATGTTGTCTATATGGACTTCAGTAAGGCCTTCGATAAGGTACCACATGGAAGGTTAGTTAGGAAGGTGCAGTCTTTAGGTATAAATTTTGAGATAGTCAAATGGATTGAACATTGGCTGAAAGGGAGAGGCCAGAGAGTGGTAGTGGATAATTGTCTGTCAGGTTGGAGGCCGGTGACCAGTGGTGTGCCTCAAGGATCTGTATTGGGCCCATTGTTGTTCGTTATATACATTAATGATCTAGATGATGGGGTGGTGAATCGGATTAGTAAATATGCAGACGATACTAAGATAGGTGGAATAGTGGATAATGAAGAAGGTTTTCAAGGATTGCAGAGGGATTTGGGCTGCTTAGAAAAGTGGGCTGAAAAATGGCAGATGGAATTTAATGCTGATAAGTGTGAGGTGCTTCATTTTGGTAAGAAGAATCAGAATAGGACATATGTGGTAAATGGGAGAGCATTGAGGAATACAGAAGAGCAGAAAGATTTAGGAGTGACGGTACATCGTTCCCTGAAGGTAGAAACTCACGTGAATAGGGTGGTGAAGAAGGCTTTTAGTATGCTGGCCTTTATCAATCATTGCATGGAATATAGGAGTTGGGAGGTGATGTTGAGATTGTATAAGACGTTGGTGCGGCCTAATTTGGAGTTCTGTGTGCAGTTCTGGTCGCCTAATTAGAGGAAGGATATAAACAGAGTGGAGAGAGTGCAGAGAAGGTTTACCAGAATGTTGCCTGGGTTTAAGCATCTGGAGTATGGGGAGAGATTGGACAGATTGGGTCTTTATTCTTTGGAGCGTAGAAGGTTGAGAGGGGATTTGATAGAAGTATTTAAGATTATGAAAGGGATAGACAGAGTGGATGTGGATAGACTATTTCCGTTAAGAGGAGGAAAGTTTAAAACAAGAGGACATGAGTTAAGAATTAAGGGGCAGAGGTTTAGAGGTAACATGAGGGGGAACTTCTTTACTCAGAGAGTGGTAGCTGTGTGGAATGATCTTCCGGGAGAAATAGTGGCGGCGGAGTCAATTGTATTATTTAAGAAAAGGTTGGACAGGTATATGGATGAGAGGAAGATGGAGGGTTATGGGCATTGAGCAGGGAGGTGGGATTAGAAAGGGGTGTTTGGTTTGGTGCGGACTAGAAGGGCCTAATGGCCTGTTTCCGTGCTGTAATTGTTATGTTATGTATATTTAACTTCTTTAATCTATTTTTTTATGGCTCTCCTTAGGAGAGTTGGCTGAAAGGGGGGGTTTCTTTTTTTACATATATATAAAAAATGTTCATGTTTAATTGCTGTATATGTCATATTATTTGTTTTTTGAATGAATAAAGTTTTTTTTTTAAATCTTTGGATTGGTGATTGTAACCAAAAGCGAATGCCACTTTGTACAAAAAACATTCAAACCAAAGCTTTAAACATTTTTTCGATAGACTTAAAGAAAATAAATTTCAAGGGAATACAGAAATTTTTGCTACAAATTTAGATTAGTATGACTGTTTTTAAACATCAAACAGGTTTGCACAATGTAAGAATTTCAGGAAAGCTGCTACTGTTGATTTAAAAAAAAATACTGCTGCAAAATTTCCAGAAATTTTTTGAAAAGGATTTGAACTTGTTGAACCGTCTAGGATTTTTATCTAAATGCTGATCCTAACGTGGAAAGAAGCACAAATCCGCAGCAATTTAGAAAAGTGATCGCTTGCCATAGGAAATTGCATAATGAGGGAAAAAATCAAAATGTTCAGTCAACTTTGGACAAATGTTTTTCAAAGAAATAGTTTAATTATGATATTGTAATGAAATGAATGAAAAATATAATTTTTGTTAACTAACAGTTTTGGCATTATATGAAGGTAAAAGTTATTATTAAAACACAATTTTATAAATCTTAATGGACAATCTAAAAGGATGGGATTCATTTTAATTATTCCCATTGATTCTATGAATCTCTTAACATGAATTTGTATGCAAGTTTTTAAAAAAAAATATTGGGGAGAAATAATCATGTAAAGTGGGTTCACCTGTACCCCATTTGGATGTGGAGCTGTTTTCTTGCTAAGGATGAGCTGTTATTGCCTAGGAATTCTAATTTGCATATTTCTTGCCACTAATTGCAGTTGCACTTGGAATTACTGGGAGTAATAACTACATGTACAAGAAACAGAATGTTTCATAGGGTAACTCTCTATTCCCAGATAATTATTATGTCAAAGAACAAAGTAGAGATTTAAAGACAAACATTTAGGTAGATACTGCACTGTGAGGGTGGTGCACTCTTTGCAGTACCAGTTGTCTTGATCTTGCATTGATGGAAAAGGTCCTTTGGCACTGTTTTGTTAAGAAACCAAGCTTCATGAGTAATTACACTTGCTACACTTTAGTAGTCCTTCATTTAACTTTGAAGTTATTGAATGGTATTTTAAAATGCAAGTCCTTTTGCTTTTGAATTTTGCTTTTTTCATAAATGTATTTTGCTGTGCTTTCCTCTTGTTCATATTAACCCCCTGAAGTATGGGACGCAAAGGCCTAGATTTTAGAAGTTTACAAAGATTGGAACAGGTCCACAGAGAAATTTGAATAGTGAGAATTTAAGATATCATTTAGAGATTGTGTTTTTATTAAACAATTTAAAAAATGGTAATCTACTTGATATTTAGATTTGATCTGCAATTAGTGTTTATTAGAATTCCAAATCAATGGAACAATGTTTTATATGTTGGACAGGTATATGGATGGGTGAGGTATGGAGGGCTATGGTCTGGGTGCAGTCAGTAGGACTAGGCAAAAAAAAATGATTCAGCACAGACTAGAATGGCCGAAGGGGCTTGCTTCTGTGCTGTAGTGATCTATACTCGGAAAATATTGTGAAAACATTGCTCTATAACATCAAGTATTGTAAAAATATTCTCGATTAAGAAAATTAGTTGAAATAACTTTATTGGGCAATAATTATTTCTAAAAATAGCTCAGTTGTTTGGTATTCATAATTGGTTAATTTACACTAATTACTTGGCCTGATGATGGTCAGTGCTAAATGCCACCTTCCCCACTCTGACCACCTGAGTCAGCACTTTCAATGAACTATGTCACTGTTGTCCTAGTTTTTCCCCCCCTCTCTCTCCTGCACTCTCCAAGGCTCTACCATTTACCATACAAGTGCTGGCCTGGTTTGACTTCCCAAAGTGCTGCACCTCTCACTTGCAGAGTTGCGTGTTGCGAAACAAGAGGGTTAGGATAAATGGGTCTGCATGAAGTTGGGCCAAAGGGCCTTTTTTAAACTGCATGACATCATCCTACAACTATGAATCAATGATCAATATTTTCTGTCGTAACATACAATCTAATTTAGGGATTTTTTTTCCTGAGAAACAAGATTTCCAGCATTTGCATGTTTTCATTATAGTATTCTGTTTGAACTTTTGCAAGATTGTAAAAGGCAGCATCCTTGCTTGGGAAATGAATATAGTAACATTGTCCTTGTCTGACCTTTTGGCAATCTCAACTCTGGCCTGGCAGCCAATTATCATGCATTTTGAACAAAGGAGAACGATGCTGAACACACATCTCCTTTTGAGTAGCTTGTTTGTTCTGCAGGGGTTTTTTGAACATGATGCTTTTAATATTTTGGCTCTAAAGGTTTTTTAATTACACTAACACTACAGAAACATTAAGTTTAATACTCTAAATGACCCTTTACTGTTTGGCTCCACCACAGCAATAATTTGCTGGTAAAGGTTGCAGATTTTATCTACCACCTTTAAAAAGATTTATTCCGGTTATGCAAATAGACATTGTTTAAACTAATATTAGTATTTGAGAATTGTAATCCTTCAAATGTACTGTAACAAAACTTAGCACAACTTTTGATCATATGATTTATTTCCCTTTTCACATATTGAATTTTATCTAATCTTTATTTTAAATTCTGGGTGAATTTTTGAAAACTGGCGCATTAGCTACTCTCCAGCCCTTGGCATTTAACTGAAGCCAGAGATTATGTAAATTGCTATTGTCTAAAACTTGCATGTTAAAAGTAATGTTACAAATTAATTGAAAAGAATAGAGATGGTTTACTTTTCCAATCCATTTCATTTTCCACAGCAAACTATAGCACTTTATTTCTGTACATACCCCACTACTTGTCCTCTATTAATTCTGCCATGTGAGAAAATGAGCAAGTTGGCAACAGTTGCATCAACCCGACATCAATATGTACTTTCTTTGGCTAAGTATCTTGCACTTAAAAAATCTAATGTTAGGCCAATTTTGAGGAATGACAAACATAATGCACTTTGTGCATGCACTTCCCTCATTTGTAAGCTTGCATTCAAATTTGCACCATGTTTCCATTAGTCCATTTATCAAATATAACAAAAGCATGTTGTTTATAAATGTCACTGACTGAATAATGACTTTAAAGTAGATTGCCTTTAAACAACGTGATTTTAAACAATGACTAAACATTTGAATTTTGACTTTATCAAAGTAAAAGCACTAAAAGCTAAAAATATTCAACAGTCTGGGAAGAAACAGAATTAACACAAGGTTAATGACATTTCATCAATTCTGATGAGAGGTCATTGACCTGAAACATTGACTGATTCTATTTTCAGCTACCACTTAACCTGTTGAGTATTTCCAGCCTTTGTTTCACATTTTCAACTTCTGCAACATTTTGCCCATGGAGGTATTATAAATGGCAACAATTAAGTGTGTAAATAAGTGTCAATCGACATGTTCCTTTTCCATTCCACAATTTTGGATCCTTATTGGTAGTGTAAGTGAGAATTGACTAAACACTATTTTAATCTGATCCTAGATGCATTTCTGAAATCGGATTAAATTAGAAATAACTAATACCACTATAAATTGGGATTTTATTTTTCTTGCATAACAAATAAATTCAGCATTTCAAGTAACTGGCTAGAGAAAAATTTCAGATTAATAAACTTTCATAGCAAACCATTTTCTGAAAAAGTGAGCATTATACACTTTTGTCCCAAAAGTAAAAATGGATTAGCTGTTTTAAAAAGAATTTGTTGTTTACAAAACTGCTTGGAATCCTAGAAGTATACAATTTGCCACAATATAATGTAGCTTTTAATACAACCACTTCATTAGTCAAAGACTAAATCGACAATATTTTGGTAAAGTTGTGGCCCCTGTTGTTGTACTACGTATTATTTAACCAAACATGCTTCACGCGCTGTAGGAAACCACTGAAGTCTTCAAGTATTTTTCCCTGTCTTCACAGCCTTCACTTCCTGTCCTTTACACGCTATCCAGCCAGGCTACCCATGAAGCTGTCCACCTTCTCTGCAGGATGCTGGTCTTTGATCCTGTAAGTGTGTGCACTTGTTTTCCTAGTATAAGAAGCACTTCTCCATTATTTTTGCGCCTCCAGCTGTATAACGCCCAAACAGAAAATGCCTCTATGACTGTTGTGCTCAGTTAGCAATGGGATGTCATTCCAAAGCTGCTGGGTGATCTTGCATTGACATGAACAGAAATAATGAGAAGTTCTGTTGCTTAATAATAAACCTATTAATGTTTAATCCCATTTTAAAGCAAAACTGGAGATTAAAGAAAGTAGCTCTAGAACAGTAGAATAACCTCATCTGAAAATGATTCATTTTGGATAGCAGATATGTTAGCTCTCCAGGGAAATCATGATTTAAAAAAAAAATTGTGATTTTTTTTATTTTTTTTAAATATTGTTCCCTAATGCTGCAGTCAAAAAGAATCTCTGCAAAGGATGCCCTGGCACATCCATATTTGGATGAAGGACGGCTTCGCTATCACACATGTATGTGCAAATGCTGTTATACCACCTCTACGGGGCGCATTTATACCAATGATTTTGAGCCCATCACCAATCCCAAATTTGATGACAGCTTTGAAAAAAATCTGACATCTGTTCGACAGGTTAAAGGTCAGTACAGTTTTGAATTAAATTTCTCTTGGGTGCAGTGTACTGAGACTACAAATGGTTCACCAGTTTATATTTTTCCATTTTGTAAGGCAAATGTCAAGATATTAATAAGTTGCACATCTTTCGTAAAAAGATGCTGGCATTGGTCTACTGCCCAGAGTGATCTAAAACAGAGGCAGAGGTTTATTATTATGCTGCCCCAAGGTTTCCCAGTCTCCAGCAGCAGGATATCAGTCCAGCAAGTAGCCCTGTCCACAAATCTCCTCAGAAAGTTAAAACTAACATTCTCTCAAAAAAATGAAATGATTAAGAAGAATGCTGAAAAGCAGAAAAAATGCTAAAATCACAATATTGAAATATTAAACAAATCATTTATAAAAAGGGGCATAAAAAACCTTCCCCTCTCCTTCCTCACAGCACTGCAATCCCCATTGAAATCACTGGGATCATGGATTAGCACAAAGTGCAAGAGCCAATTCCCTAGAATAAATGGTGGGGAATCTCAGCAAGATTGAGCTCCACAGCTGGACTCCTCCAACTATTGCCAAGTAAGTTCAGTGCTACTGCATTTAATTGTACAAGTGCTGAGATTCCAAACTTGATTCCATTTAAAAATACTGGCATTTTCCAGCAAAATCTGGGCCAATGCTATGTCAGCAGTAGTAGATGGATGTTTCTGCTTTAATTCCAATCATTTTTGCTGCAAACATGTTTGAGAGTCCTGGTGATAACTAATTGCCAGGCTGTTGGGTAAACAAGGCAAGAGTATGCTGCAATACTGAATTTGTAAATGTTGATCTAGGTGGTCAAGAAGCATACAGCATACTTTTTTTGGGCAAGATGCAGATTGATTAGGGACTTTGTATTGGAACTTTGAAAACTGTGCATCCCTCACAATGTGAGGTATATGATGGCACTAGAGAATATGAAAGATTTGTGAGGATGTTAACAAAACCAGTGAACTTAGAAAATTTTCCTTGAAACAGGAGTTTAAGGCAAGATACAAATAAGGTGCTCAAAATTATTAGAGTTCAAGACGAGACTGGAAAAGAGAGAAAAAATGTTTACCCTTGAAGTCGATGAATAGGAAGCAAAGATTGAAGATAATTGATCAAAGGATGGGTGGGATTGAAGGACAAAAATTTCAACTAGCTTGAAAGAGCTGTGGAGGTAGAATCACTGTTTATCGAGAACATGGATGCACATCAAGCATTATAATCTAATAGACTACAATGCAAGAGATGGGAAATGTAATGAGTGAGATCATACCAAGCCAGCTAAGAACTGTCAATAGAGGTTCCTACCCACCCACTAGTGTATGCTTGTGTACTTTTGAGGACCCAACTCTGCAGCTCCCTGTAGTCTTTGACAGGAACTAAAACTGGGACCAGACTTGTGTATACTCCCAAAATCTAAGAAATTCTTATTTATATCTTATACAGCTTTTAAATGTCTCTGAGATTTAGATACTGAAAAATTATTAAAATTATGCAAGAAAAATTGTTTTTAAAATTGTAACACTAAAACAAATCAAAAGAAACATTAAACTGAAGTAAAATACTTTCACCATTCTTTGAGATGAGAATCCTCAGTGAAATGAATCATTCTTGTGCCAGGTCTGATATGGGTGCACAGAGGCTGATTCAGGGTAATGTTGGGAAATCCTCCCTAGACTAGGCACAGGGTGCATGGTGTTAAAGTGATAGACGCAGTGGTGCCTGCCTCGCACCAACTTCTGGATTTACATGCTTGGGAACGGTTAAATCTTTGAGGGACTTACCATGACAATTTAGTGAAACGTACACTTAAAAATTGTTTTGGTTATTAATATACGAGCACCTTTTGCTCAAGGCAAAATGTCTTTCACCGACACTAAACATAATTGTAAATCTTAATTGGAGAATGGAAATTATTCACTTATTAGGTAATGATGTTTTTTTCCCCTTGTAAGTAAAATCTCACAAGGAGGTACAAGAAGCCATAGCAGGTGGTACGTTGGCGTAGCGATTAGCGCAACACCTTTACAGTGCCAGCTATCGGGACTGGGGTTGGAATTCCACACTGTAAGGAATTTGTATGTTCTCCTTCTTCCTGCGTGGGTCTTCCTCCCACTGTTCAAAGCCTACCAGGGATGTAGGTTAATGGGGTGTAAATTGGCCAAAATGGCCTGTTACTGTGATGTATGTCTAAAATAACATGCCTACTTTAAGCTTAATGTACTCCCAAACATGAAAAACATTCAGTGATGCCCAGTTCAACATTGTTGTGGGGGGGGGGAATAAAACATTTTGATCACCAGAATTCTGTTCCTTTAACTTTTTTCTACTGCTATAACCATTTCCCAAGTCGGAGTCATTCATTTCAAATCTTACTCGCACTAATTTTTCAAGTAATCCATTCCATCATCTCCATCAGATCTGCAACACTTCCCATTTCTGCCTTTATTTTCTCCATCACCAAGATTTGATTTTGGTTAGCCCTTCAAAATATATTCCATTGTCTTTGCTTGCCTCTCATTCTCCATGCTCAAATTCCATATTTTTACAACCAATATTGTGTCAACTATTCAGTTTTTACTTGGCCATCTCTATCCTGGAAGTTCCGTTTTTCATTTCTACTGATGTGAATTTAAAATGATCTTTTTCATCATATCACTTTAGCTTCGCTGTGAGATTCTCCATCCTCCATATTCTCTAGCTTGACTCTGGCATGCTTATTCCATTGATAGTTGTAATTATCTACCCCTCTCCATTTCCTTTCCACTTCACTTGCCTATCTCTCCCTCCTCTTTCAAAAAATCAATTTTTTGAACCAATCTCTGTCATCACTCTTAATTTCTTCCTCAGTAGTTTGTTTTTCAGCAAAGTTTATTGAACAATTTGTATTTTAAGACACTTGATATATGAATAGATGAGTAGGAAGATTGCAGCCATAAACTTTAATCCTGTCATGAAGTTCCAGTGTTATTCAAGATTTAAGTTTACAGTATTTTACTTGTGCAAGGTGGGATACAGATCATTCACTTGCATCTCCAGCTAATTTCCTCCTTCCTGGTAAGTCTCATGTGCGAAATTGTAAGATGATGCCAGATTGGTTTGATGACTGGAAGGCAGGAAATTGAATTGATAATAATTAAATATCATTTATTTCATATTCTGCAGAGCTCATTCATCAATTCATTCTGGAACAACAGAAAGGAAATCGGGTTCCACTATGTATTAACCCACAGTCTGCTGCATTTAAAAGCTTTATCAGGTATTTTATTATATGAATGTTGTCAGGGTATTTTGGAATTTACAATATTTTGAATTCTAGTATGGGATGAATAGGGAAAGAACCAGAAACCTGTAGACAAAGTAAGAATAAGTATGGAAATTTGTTTGATTAGATGAAAATTAAAATAAGTAAATTGGTGTTATTTTTATTTTTACAAAGTCCTTCTGGTTATTGTATTTAAATAAAACTTTTGAAATAAAATCATTCATTGACTTTTTAAACTTTAAAATAAACTTGTAATAAAGAATATTTTCTTTTCTAACTATGGACAACTTTTGGACAAATTAATTTTTTTTGTGCTAAAGTATATTTTGAAGATCATGTTCAAATTATGAATGTGAGAAAAGAGTCGAGCATTCAAAGAAGTTCAGCTGTAAAAGCTCAAGCTGTCTCTTTGAGTCTGTGGAAATTAAACCATGCTGATAAATGGTTGCATGTTTTCTCTTTGCATCCTCTCTGACCGACATAAAGGTTTAATAATGAATATGCTCAGTCCTTTTGCATATGGAAGGTAAGCGAGTGAAAGTCCACATAAACCAGCCGCTGCCGAAGGGGGGTGCACAGGTACCAAAAGTTTGGATGGAAGAGCTGTTGGCTGCCCTCCGTGCTGGGCCCCGCTTACCATTGCAGGTGTCGAGGCCTGGGGTGGGGGGTTCAGAGCACTCATCTCTGCACCACTGTTGACCAGGAAATGCCTGCCCGCAAAAGTCCCAAACGTAGAGGAGGCTATTACGTGGGCCAACCGCCGCAGCCATCCAAGACCGTTGTCTAGGGCGTTTCCCAGAAACCAGCAGGGAGGCCGACATCGACGGGCCTCCGCACCCCATTGCTGATTATAGCAGAATTGGCCCGAGGTATTGACTTACCTCTCAGCTGGTCTTGGCTTGGCAGTCAGCTGGGCATGGAGCTTGCTGACCTGGACTACAGTGGTGCTGGTATCCCTCTTTGCTCTTCAGAGCATGTCTGCTGGGCTCCGGCCCTCCAGGGATTGAAGTCCTCGTCCGTGAGCGAGAGTCTGATATCCTCAGGCAGTTGCTCCAGAAAGATCTGCTCGAAGAGCAGGCAAGGCTTGTGGCCCTTGGTCAAAGTGAGCATTTCACTCATTAGGGCAGATCGGGCGCTGCCCCCCAATCCGTCCATGTGCAACAATCGGGCAGCACACTTGTGCCAGGAGAGCCCAAAAGTGCAGGTTAACAGCTCTTTAAGGGCTGCTTCAGAGGCTGCTGTAAGAAGTGTTAACTCTTGCTGCTCTGTCTTGCTCAAGTGCGCTTAACACTTAGAAATAGTGGGTGTCAACAGCGGCGATGCGTCAAAGCTGGAACTGAGGTTTGACCTGCTTGAACCACGTGTGGCTGTGATACAAAACATTGGAAGCCTGAGTGAGACTGCATGGATGGCCACTGGCTCTGCTTGATCTGTAATCTTTGGGTCTAACTGCCAGTTGGACCTTTTGGGGTCACCGATGTAGCATTTGCACTACCCGAGCATGGAGAAGAACGACACGCACACAAAGCGTTGAAGTCCAGACTGATTTATTGCTCTGGCCATTACGTGTGTCGGCGCTTGTGGCCCATACATCAGGGCATCGTGCCACCAGAGCGTTGGCCTTGGATTGGCTGGCGTGCAGGAGGTCACCTGGGACAATGGCTGGTGTCACCCGAGGTCTGCGCGGTCGCTGTGTTTGTGGGCTGATCCATGCGCGGGCCACTACAATATCAGCAGTTGACATGCTGATTAGTCCTGATTTTCATTATTCAAATCAGGTGTAATGTTTTGTAGTGGGTCTTGTTATTGATTTTCTTGCTAGTCACTTAACTAAATATGTATTTGTGGTTAATTATTTTAGTATTGCCTTTTTGAGTGAGATTCATTGCAGTTGTATGATATTTTAGAATCTTCTGTTTTAAAGTCCAGTTGTGAAATGTGATCTGTTGAATAAATGTTTAATTTGTCTACCAGTACTTATTCCTCTATATTTTTGTCCTTTAACAGCTCCACAGTAGCTCAGCCCTCAGAGATGCCTCCATCTCCATTGGTATGGGAGTAAGTGGAAGAAACTACTGATGACAAATGTTTTAGGTTCTCACTGGAATCTAAAATTTGCAGTACCATTTATGTCGGGACAAGTGTGTAATTTTACTTATAAAATTTTTAAAAATTAAACCACTGATAATTGTAAAGAATATACTTTTAGGAATATGCTGGACTTGTATTTTTTAGGGATAAAATTGGTGGTTGTGCTTTGAAATAAAGCAGCTTTAGCAGGAGCTGCACAGTTTGTATGTATTTATGGAACCTTGTGCAGTCTTCGCTTTTGGCTTGGGTGGGGGGGGGGTTAAACAAAAGCTGCACTAATCGAATTAGTCTTGACATTGAAGTGGGACAAGGAGCAAGCATGTACAGGATCTATAAAGAAGCAACACTGTCCCGTCTATTCCTGAAGACACTTTTTACAAAGGCAGGCTGATAATACAAAGTTTATGCCGACCAATCATGAAGTCACGTCAGATCAATTCTGTAGCTTCTCCTCAGAGCTGACAATGGTTTGCTGTTGTTGTAATACATTGTGATTAGAAAGAGATGGAGTGAGTGTGGGTTTATCACTAGCAGAAGTAACTTATGTTCCCCAAGCCCTTAATTATATTTAACCAATTTTTAGAAACATTTTGTTTTATTTCTGCAGTTAAACCTTGAGCATGCATCATCCCACGTCACTTATGTATATAAATCCAGTGTTGGGTCGATTTTAAAAGTCTTGACAATACTGTATAGAGGAATTAGCTTGCACATTTTAGGTCTGTGAAATATTCTGTAAAAGTTATTTTCTGCACTGGACAGTGTAACAAAAACAGCAGCATATAGGTGATTATGTTAATTGTGTCGTGTTTTTAGGCAGAATTGTGGAAGTATTGATCTGAATCGTCACAGTAGTGCAGAATTTAAATATCCTTTCTGACAAATCATCTACTGGAACACTGAACTATCCTGTGTATATGTATATATGAACAGAAATTGAAGGCTCTACCTCCAGGAGTGTACAACTTGGTTTGTTTACCTCCACGTTTTTTAAAAACAATTCAGCGTGGGGATTTGAAACTTGAATGTCCCTTCCAGCTTTTATATTTAAGAAAAAGTTTTTCACACGTACGAAGGAACCTTTATGGATTGTCTTAATAACGCAATTGTGTTCAAAGCTGAGAATATGACCCCAGGCTCGGTCATCAATACTTGACTGTTAAATAACTGTAGTTCATATCTGTATTTAGCATTGGACGCTTGCTGCGAGTGACCCAGAGCAAAGGTGTGCACAGATTTCAAAATAGGTCCCTAATGTTTTATTTCTTTTGAAGTTTTAACTTGATAGCTTGGTTTGGCAAAATGTTTGTGCTGGAAATTGCATCTATTTACAATTAGGAACAATGAGGGGATTTTATGAATTAAAAAAAAAATTTGAAGCCCTAGAAGCTTTCACAGTAAACTAAGGCTTGTATTGAATTCTGTTTTCAGTAAACAGGGGCAAAAAAAAAAAAATTACTGAGAGCCTGCTGAGAAACTGGTTTCAAGACTTCTCCTGAGGTTCATCATCCTATGTGACACGTTTGCCGGTCACTTTGTACAATGTAGATTTGAAGTACAGTGGTGGAAATTCATTAAATGTGATATTAAAAAAAAAAAATGTGGTACTAGTCAATTTGTGCTATTGTATATTCAAACAAGTCCTCAGTTTATCATTTCCCTTTAATTGTAATTGGCCATTAATACTCGTGTTTTTGAGAAAAATATTTGACTTGGTTTTGGTTGGTTTTTTTTGTAATGAAGTGCATTGAAATTGTTTTGTTCAAATATCGAAACCTGCATCTTTTCTGTGAACAGATTTTTAAACCATCTCTGCATCTTTAGAGAGACCTCTGACCGGGGGTGGAGGGAAGGAAAATGTTGAGAAACTACTTTCTCATGTTGAACTGAGGAAAATTGATTTTTGGTTTTCAATTAATCATAAAAATAAAAATGCAGTTAATTCCAAAAAAAAAGCTATCTATTCACTGACTAAATTTTATTTCATTATATTTGGGGACTTGTTTGTTTTGGTATAGAACACTGTATTTGGGGTTTATTCATGACCAAAGACTTGCCTTGAATATCTACTAATCATGAAATAAAACATTTTTTAAAAGAAATTAAATGACCTCGATGTTAAACCCTAAATGAAAGTAGTACGCATCTGTTAAAAGCAGAAAGAGCTGTAAATACTTGGGTCGGGCAGCATCTGTGAATCAGAAGCAATGCTAACATTTTGAGTCATTGACATTTCATGAGAACTTGCCAAGTGTACTACAACTTGTTATAAATTTAAGTTTCAGTCAATGGAAAAATCAAATATGAACAGATATTGTTATTCCCTGGCTTCCTTGATTAAATGGTTAAAAAAAAATAATGTTGAAGTGGCCACAGTGACCTGCTAGCTGCACCACACATTTTCACCAATACTGGAATTCTAATATTAGTGGGTAGACTGGTGAGGTAGCATTTAAATTACTGGATTAGTTGTTCAAACCTGGATTGACAATGTAGAATCAAGTTTTTTTTAATTCCACTGGGGCAACTAGAAATTTTTTTTAAATTGTGGTCACAAAACTGGATTACTGTGAAAACCCCATCTGCCTTATTCAGCCTTGAGAGAAGAAAATTAGTCCTTGACTCAAGTCTTGCCACTGTGGCTTCATTTCCCCAATGCAGTCTGAGATGACATGGTTGAATGTGTCGTAGCCAATAACGTAGAAAATAAAATCAGTTGTGTGTCACGTGAAATTGTCAAAAGTGAGCTGGGAAATGGTATCATCACTTACCATCCTCCTTCAGCTGAAGAATCATTGCTTTTCCATATCGACCAACATTTGGAAGGCACGCTGAAAGTTGTCTGGGTGGGAGTCTGCAACATTCATCACTAGCAGTGGTTCAACAGCACCATCAATGGGACAGTTTGAAATGTCCATTTGCTTAATATTACTAGGAATTGTATTGTTCCCTCAAGAATATCTCTGCCTGGTTTATTTCCATAATTTAATGATTGTTACTAAGATTGTAATCCAGGTATGTGGATTCAAATTCCACCCTGGCAATTAGCCACTTAAATGGAGTTGATTAAATGTGTTGGAAAAAGGAAGGTGGCCATAAAACTTTTAAGGTTTACAAGTTAAAGTATTTGATTCATTCGTCTATTTTGGGGCAGGGTCTCTGCTGAGTCTTAATGGGATTTGGCTGCAATGATGGTTTTGGATCGAGTTGATGTACATTTTGAGGGGACATTAGAGCTTGGATCAGATTAGGATGTACTGATCGAGGATAATGCTCAGTATTGCCTTATGTTCTCAGTTCTTAAGGTAAGAATATTTGATGTATGTTTTTCAAACAGTTTTAATATCAGGCCAGTTGTTTTGATAGAAACATGGAAAAATTACAAGTGCATAGGTCAGGTTCAGGATTCATGATTGGCTCAAATTGAAATCTGGTTTCATGTTCATATCAAGTAAATCTCTAACCTGGGGCAATTTCAAGTCACAATGGTTAACTTTTAACTGACTTTTGAAAAGGCAGGCAAACTATTCAGTTAAGGATGGGGAAATAAAGTAAATAGACCCTGTGGTCAAAGTAAAAACAAAATGCTGGAGAAGCTCATCTGGTCAAACGGGGTCCTTTATGTAGCGACGGTACAAATACATACCCAATACATGAGGGAATAAAGTTGGCCTTGCTGATGGCATTCATCTCCTAAGAATGGATTTTTTTTTTAAATTGGCCCCAACATGTGCAGAATTGATTTCTATCTGTTGACAATAAGTTGGAAAATTAATATTTCTTGGTGCTTAATTTTAAGTAACTGAAATTTTACCTCTTCCCAGCTCTTTCCCCCCCTCCACCCCCCCCAAAGTCTGATCCCATTTATAAAAGCCAACTACATTGCACTTCAAAAAGAGTGAATGCTCAGTTACAAGATCTCTAAAGGTCCAGTGTTTCTCAACCTTCTTATCAGTCACATCTCACCTTGAGTAACCCCTCACTAGGAGTTAGAAGGGGATTCCTTAAGGTGGTGTGAGTGGAATGGTTGGGGGGAAAGAGGTTTAGAATTTATTGTTCGTTCCTTTTATCACTGACTTTTAAAGTTTTTGAATATCACATGCTTATGGGAAAATGTGTGATGAATAGTTCATGTAATTTTGCAATTTTGTTTTTCAGTAGAAAATTGTTTGGATGAGTTAGGTGTGACATTGAAGGAAACCAAATTTGTTGACCCTAATTAACTCTTGGGACATTTTCCTTCCCATCCACATTGTTTTTGTAAATCCGTAAGGCAATTCTCAACAATCATTACCAGTAAAATAAAATTTGACAAAAAAATCCCAATTAGCATTGATTCAAAAGGTCAGTGCTCAACTACAAGTGGTGAACAATCGCACTAAGCTTTTAGCGCAAAGGAAACTGCTGGAGGAACTCAGTGGGTCAAACAACATTCGTTGAGGCAATATCAGTTTTGAGTCCAAACTCTGCATCAGGGCCATCTCCAACTCCTGATGTGCTGTCGTTTGTATTTTGCTCCAGATTCCAACATCTGCAGGCTGACTCCATAATAAACTTCAACTTGTGAACCAAGGAATAACCATGATTTGTAACAACAGTAAGCTAAAATATTAATGAATAGCTACTACTGTTTCTAACCACTCACTCTGTTTAAGGAATTTATCCAATAGAACCAAACAGACCAAAAGATTCTTGGCTTCGACTCTAGGCCTCAGCTGACTTCACAGCTGACTTCACAGGTCAGGGATAATGGAGCTGATGCAGTTGACCAATCAAACAGAAGCAACAATTGGAATTGCTGTATGATTTCTCAGATTTCAAGCCTTTGAGTCGTATTCAAACAATTTCATCAAAGAGCTCACCTACAGATTACACTGGACAACAATCTCTCCCCCCCCCCCCCCAAAGGTTTGCTTCCTGAAAAAAAATTGGGGATTCTGAAAGACTTCAAGCTGAACAAGATAATTTCAGATTTGCTGTATCATGTAGGAAGTTGGAGAAACATCAAATTAACTTACTGAATTTTGCATGTTTAATTGCATAATGCTGACACATTACATTAGTTCATCTGACCTAAAAATGTTTTGCCGCTGATTTTTGTTTGTACTCCACATCTGATACCTCATGTGACAATTGATGGATTCCAGTTGCCCTGATGCTGCTTTTCCATGGTTGCAATGTCCTGGTGAAATCTTTCACTTGGTTTGATACTGACTGCACCAAGATCAGGAGGGAAGAAGTCCCAAGTGTGAAAGCAGAAAATGAATTTTCAATGACATGTTACACTTCATGGCTTTGTATACCTGAAGTAGACATAATCTATTTTGGACAATATTTTATCTAATAAATGGTAGGTGATGAGAAATTTTTGAAGCAATTTTCATGATCGGCAGCTCAAAATCCATAAAATACACAAGAGTTCAGGAAAATGTTTCATTGTTCAGTGCTATCAATCTGGGTAGCAAGTTAAGAATCTGACATCTGATTTGATTGGCCTTGATCTTGTTGGTAGAAACTGGTTTTGGAAATGCAGCCTTGTTCTATTACTAAATATTTCCATAAAATTCAAAAATTTAGCTTGGACATTAGAAGTGTTCAGTTGTGACACTTCAATCAATCTATTTTGATTGTAATTTATATTTCACCTCAAATTCTGTTGATGTATAATTAGAGCCTTTAATTGTGAACCATTGTAATTAATGTGATAAATAATGCATGAATGCACAATTAAAATGTGTGCTGTCACAGCTATTTGATAGTATGTGGGGTTAACCAACATGGACAGAGCCTTTGCCATGCACCTCAACCTTGTTCCGTCCCTTGCCTTTCCATCAAATGCACATTCCTTGAACATTTAATAGCATCAATTACTAATCTGTAAAATATACTGTTTTTCTATGTAAGCAAAGTAAACAGTATAAATGTTGGGTGGGTGGGTGGGTGGGTGGGGGTTCTTAAAAAGATCATTGTGGTGAGGATGTTTTTTCTTTTTCTGGGAACATTTTTAACCAGGGATTTTTTTATAAATGAAGTTACGACTTAAGATTTTTTTCTTTGAACCTCTCCATAGCAGTAAGTAGAGGTTTTAAATATTGTTAAGACACAATTGATAAGCAAGGTGCAAATGGTTACTGTTGATGGATGGGAATATGAAGATTACTTTTAGATCAGTCACAATTCCATTAAATTGTTGAGTTCACTGATTTGTGCCTCCATTTATCTCTGAACCTGTTTCCTTTCTGATCCATTAGCCTCGTACGTACCTTCTGTTCTCACAGGATACTGCAGATTTCTTTTGGGTACAGAAGTAATTCTGATCTAGTTTTCATTGTCTCTCAGCCACCTTTCTAAATCTTAATTTAAAACTCTCTGCACTTTGCTGCTGGTTCTTTGGCCAAATAAATTAATTTTGTGTCTAGTTTCAGAACCATAAACCTGATTGTTTTATTGATGTCTGGCTTCCTTCAAAGAATTATGTAGGTGAACCTCTGGGCTCTTCAAAATTGTATTATTCATATCTTTTATTCTTAATTCCAAAATTCATCTGTTTATATGCACCAAGCTGCCAATTACCTAATTCACAAGTCTGCTTCTGAAGTGTGGCACAGTATTCCCTCTGATTACTGAAACTTGCTTGGCTTGTGAAATCAACATAAATTAATGTCAGTTATGATTTCATGTGGATGTCTCTGCTAACTACAATCGAAAACTCAAAACCTGAATGCTGACTGAATTATAACTAGCTAATGACTGGATGCAGTTATTTTTTTTTTAATCCGTGCAGCAGGTTTGTGCAGCTTTTGCATTATTTAATGAAAAACTAGGAACTTAAGAAATAGGAGCAGGAGTCAGCCATCCTGCCCGTCGAGCCGACTTCACCATTCAATAAGATCAAGGCTAATCTGATGAGAGGATAATTTCCTCCTACCTGCCTTTCCCCTATATATCCCTTCTATATTTAAAAAAATCAATCCAATCTTAAATATATTTAATAAAGTAGCCCCCTCCCCCACTGCTTTAATAGGCAGTGAATTCCATAGATTCATCACCCTCTGGGAAAAGAAGTTCCTCATCTGTCCTCAATCTACCAACCTGAATCCAGGCTATGTCCCAAAGTTCTAGTGTCTCTTCCCCTCTCCTCCCCCCCACCCCAATGGAACCAACTTGTCTATCTTAGCTATGCCTTTCATAATTTTATACATTTCTTTCACATCCCCTTTCATTCTAATTTTGTCTAATCGATGAACTAAGAACATCTCTAATTCTAAATACACAACAGATGATCATAGAATTTATAACACAAAGAGCCCATTCACCAATTGTTTTTAATCAGGAAAACTTTGCTGATTAATTCTACTTTGTCTTCATTGTGTCTGTGAGATACACACCAAGATGCTGGAGGAACTCAGCTGGTCTTTTCAGTATCCATGAGACCTATATTGCTGACATTTTGGGCCTGAGCCCTTTGTCAAGCATTTGTCAACCCAACACCCAACCCCAATCAACCAATTTTCCCTTGCAACTGCTGCAACCGTACCTGCCTGTCCCACATCGGACTTGTCGGCCACAAACGAGGCTGCAGCTGACGTGGACATTACCCCTCCATAAATCTTCGTCCGCCAAGTCAAAGAAAAGAAGTAGAATGTGTGGCCTTGCTGAACACAATATAGAAGGTACTGCTTAGGTCTGTAAAAAGATTTGTTTCCCTCACCCAAAGAATACTATTGGTCTGGAACATAGGATAGAATCCTATTGTTTTCTATCCTACCTTTTTGGTACTCCTAATGAGGTTCATAATTGTACACACCTTAATTAAATCTCTTCCCTGTTCCAAATAAAATCACTTTTTTAGTCAATAACAGCTTTGAGCACACTTCCTGGAAAGAGCAACTGAAGTAATTGACAAGCTATTGAGTGTGTCCTGCTCTTCCAATGGAGATAGGAATCTTTGGCTTGGCTTCGCGGACGAAGATTTATGGAGGGGGTAAATGTCCATGTCAGCTGCAGGCTCGTTTGTGGCTGACAAGTCTGATGCGGGACAGGCAGACACGGTTGCAGCGGCTGCAGGGGAAAATTGGTTGGTTGGGTGTTGGGTTTTTCCTCCTTTGCCTTTTGTCAGTGAGGTGGGCTCTGCGGTCTTCTTCAAAGGAGGTTGCTGCCCGCCGAACTGTGAGGCGCCAAGATGCACGGTTTGAGGCGATATCAGCCCACTGGCGGTGGTCAATGTGGCAGGCACCAAGAGATTTCTTTAGGCAGTCCTTGTACCTTTTCTTTGGTGCACCTCTGTCACGGTGGCCAGTGGAGAGCTCGCCATATAACACGATCTTGGGAAGGCAATGGTCCTCCATTCTGGAGACGTGACCCACCCAGCGCAGCTGGATCTTCAGCAGCGTGGACTCGATGCTGTCGACCTCTGCCATCTAGGAATAGTTTCTGGTTAAAGTCCTGAGGGCAATGTTGCCACATCTGTTTTGTTGGCATTCCAATACAGTACTATTTAAATTCCAACTCTATAATTAAGTTAACAATGCTGATTATAATCTTATTGACATTCTTTCAAGAATTTGGAACTCAATTTGCAAGAAAGTTTTTAAAACCAACAGCACATTTTGAAACAGATTCTCCTTATTCTGATAGGACTAAACCTACAGCTGAATATTTTAAGGATTTGTATTTGAAACTTTCCCCTCATGCAACATAACATTAGTCTGTTACTTAAAATTGTTTGGTCATAAATAGATTCAACATAATTGTGCTGAACAATGAATGGGTGTATTAAAGTAGAAAGGCTCCACTTTCTCTTCAATCTTCAACTAATGGTTTCTAAAGGCAAGATGCCTCTTCATTCTTCCATTCCAGTTCTAGTTTGAGTTCTGAGCAGTGAGACACAGAGACTGGTTCCTTGTTACTGAGAAAGGAAGAAAACAAGAATTTTAAATCCTATTCCATTAACCAACTAAATGGTATTAATGCCCCACTTCTTAAACCAGCCTATGTAATTTACTCCTCATTGCAATTAGAGCCCCCCAAAAAACTGCAAGATCTTATTCCCCTTCCTGTAATATTTTACCCCTCCCCTCCCGGGTGATATAATTAGTGCATCTCTGGCAACTATTTCCCCAAAGCAGGAATTGGCTCCCTTAAATGCCAAAACTAAATATAGAGAGTTGTTATTCTATGAATGATGGAAAGTTGTCAACCCTGATAAACTATTCGGACTACACGGACATGAAGGTAGTGTAGAAATAGATTATCATTAACATCGACTTCCCCGGTCTCTCGTCAAGCCCTGTCTTCCTCCCCCCGTCTCTTTTCACAGAGCCAAAATAAATTCTCACCTTTCCTCTCTGTCCTCATCCAATGAACATTCTTGCCCCAGTCTTTGTCTCTCTCTCTCTTGCTCACACCTTGAGGAAAGGCCCAAAACGTCCTCCAACATCTTTACCTCTGAAACCTCCTCAGTTACTACAAGGACAGCGTCTGCAGACTTTCAATAAATATCTACTAAATTCTAACGCTTGTGAGTGATCATTTACCTTGTACTCGAAGGAGGTGCTGTTTAAAATCGACAACTTTTCAGTATTAATTTGTGCACCTGGGGAAAACAAAATTAGGTATATTTGAATAATTGAAATATGAATTGATATAGAGGGTGGTCGTATGTCGTCGATCAAGTAGAAATTAAACGAGATGTCAAGAAACCAAGCTGATAAAATTATTTGGAAATGTTTGCAGAACATTTCCAAATTATGCAGGACAAGTGAAAGAGAGAGGGTTGAGTAATTCTGATATTTAAGTTGTATTTTGTTTTATTAGCCCAACGTTGAAACCAGCTGAAAGAAGCTCCAGCCTCCAACCATTGTTTTGAACCGCCTGAGAGTGACTCAAAGTGCCAATATTTTTCGGGTCTTTCCCCTTTCTGCGCGATTTGGGCAAATTTAAAAAAAATAACACATTCCTGCCAGCTTCTTGATCCCCCCGACGCGAGGGTCTTGGTGAGTGTTGGAAAAAAAAAGTTTTCCCACTTGAAACTTCCCCACGACCACCTGAATTGATTCTGTGTCAGCTTGCAAAGCTTTGATCTTGTTTTCGTAACTCGCCCTTCTTTAGGCTGATTGTCTTTCTCACAAAGGGCAACATTATTGAAAATGCTCAGCCAGCTTCTCTTGATGTTCCAGGCTTCTAACCTTTCGAGAAACCTTTGCCTAGAAGCGGATTTTTTTTTTAAAGTCAGTCGATCATAAAGAAAACCACCACAATTCCTACAGTGGTACAATTGGACAAGCAATGTAAGGCTTTGGTTCCATTTAATGTTATCGGGGGTAAACCAAAAGGGCAGGTAACGATTTGTTCAATATACGAAACGACCCAGACACGAACAACAAGTTCTGCGGAAACTTATTTTATTAATAGGTTTGAGATTTCCGGGAACAAAAAAGTTAGCCCTTTGCCATTAATATTTGTCTCTCGGTCGAGGTGTTTTATTTTCAAACTTGTTTTCCACTCTGCACAGGTTCGCAAGTGTGCTTGCAGGTTTGGATCCTATGTGGCTATGCATGAAGGTTGCGAGGGAAAGTCACCCCGAGGAGTTAAAGGCACCTCCATGTGTTCTGATCGCCCTCTGTTGGAAGCCTTGAAACTTGAAGACTTCGTTATTCAACCACGTGGCTCATATGGATTGAAACTAAAAGTGGACTCCATTCGGCCAACTGGTAAATACTGTACACAAAATTGCTGAACTCGGCAGGTCCACGCCTGGAATCAGAATTTATTCTCACGAAATCCACTGTTTTGCAGCCACATCACAGTGCAAACTATAGATACCATTTTACAAAATAAATAAAGTCAAATTAAGGCAGGGTCTGTCCTTCGTTTATTCAGGAATCTGTGCTTGTGCCACTGAGTTTCTCGATGGAAGGAGAGCATAGCCTGGATGCTTTCTTTAGATATGGCCTCTTGTAGATGGAGTGAAGTCTGGTCCCTGTGATGTCGCAGGCTGAGGTAACAACCCTAAAGTCTTTTTTTTCTTGCCCTGAGCGAAGGCACCTCTGTAATAGTACACCTATGGATGTTTTCATGAGTTTTCGGCATCTATCTTTGCCTCCTATAGACATTGTGAGACCTGCTGAATTCCTCCTGAACTTTGGTATATTTACTACAATCACACCATCTGCAGACGTTGTTTCACTGCAAACCAATGAAAATCTTTCCAGCTCAATATCATCACAGATGGCATATTGTATGTGGAATATTGCCTCAAAGGTTAGCCTTAAAGGATGAGCCAACACTGCAGTTCTGATGCAGAGAGCCAGCATGAGCAATTTAAATATTTAATTCAGAAAGGTGAAGCAGGCCCTGAAAGAATCAGAATTATCATGAACAAGTCATGAAAATCGTTTGGTGGCAGCATCACAGTGTAAACGTTCAGATAAAAACTTTACAAAAATAGTGCACAAAAAATCAAATATTGTGGAGTAGGGTTCACAACCCACAATATCAGTCTCCTTGTTGGTGATTTGATGAACTACTTAAATGCTACATGTTCAGATGGGAAGAAGTGGGGAAAATTGCGGTTGACAAAGTTCAAGATTCATTTTATTGTCGTGTAATAAAACAGAAAATGTGATATTACACAAAATTTCCTTTAGTCGACTGTAAGGCAAAGATTTGCTGTTAACAGAAACTGCCCAGCACTCCTTACAATCAGAGAAAAAGAAGCAAAAGAGATTCCCTCCAGAGTCACTGAGTGTCCATGGATTCACCTCCAGCGCTCCTGCGGCCAAACAGCCTTCAGTCCAAACGATCTTGGTATTGTGTTGATACCAAACCAGGAGTAGATCCAGAGAGGTCAAGAGGGCAAAGGGTGTGGGTATGTGGACAGAGTGAAAATTGTGGACACAGGAGAAACTCACCTAACCATTTCACTCTCCATGGATGCTGCCTAACCTCCACATTCTCATTGTTTGATGAAGAAAGGGACTTCATTCTTGGAATTACAGTGAGTACTCAATGGACACAGAAGCTGCAGAGGAAAATTCAAAGCCACTTGTCAGACTTGGAATGTCGAGAATGGAGGGATATTAGAATTGGGAAATAAATGTGGAACTTGATAAAGAAGCCCAGATCCCAAACAATGAATGAAAACATTATATGGGTGCAGAGCAGCTTCTAGTCCCAGGAATGGAAGGACAGATGGGTTCGACATGGAATTAGTGGCTGATAATTTAGTTTGTACAAGTGGCTTAAGTTATGATCTAACCTGATCCCTAGGTATCGGATTACTTGTGCTTGCCATTTAAATGGTGATTCTTTTTTAAATTCTATATAGTCTGCGTTACTCATTGGCATCACTTCACTTTTATTTGCGTTGATCTTGTACCCTGATATTTCTCCAAATTCCTTCTATTTTTTATGTAATTCTTTTACTGATACCTCTGGTTCTGATAGGTTTACTATGATGTCATCTGCAAATAAGCTGATTTTATACTCCTTCTCCTTTATTTTTATCCCTTTTATTTTATTTTCTATTCTTATCAGTTCTGCCAAAGGTTCATTGCCCTATTCCTTCGTGCAGGTAAGGGCTTCTTTCTTCTCCGGCGACTTTTCTACTTCTTTGAAGTCTGTACTTGAAATCTATGAACTTGGAACCCAAGACCCTCTGTTCATCTACACCATTAAGAATCATTCATTTTAGGACTATTGTCACAACCGTAGTTCCCTCTCCATCCCTAACCCACCTGCCTCAAGCACCCCCCACTCCCCTTCGCCCATCCCTTCACTCCTCCCTCATCCAACTCCCCCTTTAACCCTCATTCACCCTCTACTCCTCCTCACCCCACCCCATTCCCCCAACTCCCATACTCTCCCCACCCTCCTCCTCCTCCTCCACTCTGCCCACCCCCTTCTCTTTGCTCTCCCCACCACACTCTCCATCCCACTCTCTCCCACCCCTCCCTCTACCATTCCCCTCATCCTCACATTCCATCCAACCCTGACCCTCTTCACCCACACTCCCTCTCACTTGCCCCCAACACTCCCCTCTCCATCCACTCCCTCTCTCTCTCTCTCTCCCCTACCCCCAACACTTCCCTCACCCCCCACTCTCTCTCCCACTGCCAACACTCCCCTCTCCAGCCACTTCCCCCACCCTCCCCACCCCCAACACTCCCCTCTCCAGCCACTTCCCCCACCCCAACACTCCCCTCCAGCCACTTCCCCCACCCCAACACTCCCCTCCAGCCACTTCCCCCACCCCAACACTCCCCTCTCCAGCCACTTCCCCCTCCCCCAACACTCCCCCTCCCCCAACACTCCCCTCTCCACCCCCAACACTCCCCTCTCCACCCCAACACCCCCCTCTCCACCCCCAACACCCCCCTCTCCACCCCCACCCCCAACACCAACACTCCCCACCCCCAACACCAACACTCCCCACCCCCACCCCCAACACCAACACTCCCCACCCCCACCCCCACCCCCACCCCCAACACTCCCCTCACCCCCAACACTCCCCTCACCCCCACTCTCACCCCCTCACCCTGTGCCTGGAGGGGATGGTCTTCACTCCAGCCTCCGCAGGGCCTGCCCTTCTCCGGCGCTGGTCGTGACGTCACTTCCTCCGCCCCTCGCGCGTGCCGACTATGGCGTCCGGCGGCCGGCTGCTCGAGCGCATCTTCTGCCTTTACTTCGTCACGCACATCCCCATCACCCTGGCCATCGACCTGCAGGCGCTGCTGCCCCGTTGGATGTACCCGGCCCCGGTGAGTGCCTCCCGCATCCGCTGGCTGGCTCCGTTCACACCGCGCCCGATGCGGCACCCGGGCTCGGTTCCAGCCCTGCCCGTGGCTGAGGGAGAGGGAGAGATGCCGACTGGGCCCAGGGCCCCCTGGCTGAGGACTGGGGGTCCCCCTGGCTGAGGACTGGGGGTCCCCCTGGTTGTGGACTGGGGGTCCCCGTGGCTGAGGACTGGGGGGCCTCCGTGGTTGAGGACAGGGGACCCCTGGCTGAGGACTTGGTGGGGCCATGACTGAGGACTGGGGCCCCCTGGCTGAGGACTGGGGGCCGTGTTCCCCTGAGGTCCACCGCGCCCTCATCGTTAGCAAAATCAGGGAGATGATGGTGGACTTCAAGGGGGGGGGGGGGGGTCAGGGGAACACGGCCCAGTCCTCATCGAGGACTCAGTAGGGGAGAGGGTCCAATTCCTGGGTGTCCACACCGTGCACATAACGAGTCAATTGGGTACCATTAAAATGATGGTTTTCAACCTTTTTTTTTCCACCTTAAATAATCCCTATGCCATAGGTGCTCTGTGATTAGTAAGGGATTGCTTAAGGTGGTGTCTGGGTGGAAAGAAAAAGGTTGAGAACCACTGTTCTAATCGTACCTAATTGACTCGTTATGTCCGCGGTTTCATAACTCCAAAGGAAATGGGCCAGTGACAATTTTTCTCAAGCGAAATATGGTTCTAGAGCAGTGATTCTCAACCCTCCCTTCCCACTCACATACCACCTTCAGCAATCTCTTACTAATCACAGAGCACCAATGGCATAGGGATTACTTAGAGTGGGATGTGAGTGGAAAGAAAAAGGTTGAGAACCACTGAGTTAGGAGGTTTGTAAGTACCAAATTTTAAAGATTACTACACGACAGGTCAATTGAGATTTTTAACTTCCTTTTTTGATGAGGAAGAAAAGCCAGCATGAATTGACAAAATAGGAGAGAGGAAACTTGATTTTAAATATAAATGGGAAGCAAGGTTTGAATTTTTTTTAAATTTGAAGGTTTGAACCCCATTGAACTTCTTCCTCTGCCTTCTTGAAAACAATATTCCCAATTGCTCTAGTGCCTTCAGTCCTCTGTACATCACTCTTCCCTGTACAGCTTTATTCTCCCCAGCACACACTCTACTGCTCATCTTTACCTTGAATTGCATTGATTTCACTCCTATCCATCAAATACCCAACACTTATCCTCTTATTTATTAACTTGCATGTGCAACCTCCTGAATAAACAGACTTAAAGCACTTCTTTTCCCCCTTCCTCACTTTCTCTGTGGGTACATTCTACAAAGTCTACAAAGCATCATACCTTGGCATCAAAATCCAGAATGGCCTGTGTTGGAATCATCAGACATATCGTACAACGGCAATGACAACAGGAGTCCTAAATTTTCTTAGATGTAACTTCCATCATTGTTCAATTTCTGCCAAGGATAAATTGTACGTCACCCTTGTCAGACCACATTTGGAATACGCAGTAACTGCATGGGATCCGTACACAACAAAAACACTACTCCCATTGAATGAGTCCAGAGACAGACAACCCGATTTGTTACAAATACTATGGAAGAGAAGTGAGTGTTACAAAGCTCTTGAATTCATTAAAGTGGAGCTCTCTCCAAGACAGATGTGTAGCACACCGCCTGCCTTGTTTTTACAAAATGCTAAACTGCCAGCTCAATATAAATGAACCCAAGCCTGCTAGGACCAGACGAGGGCACACAACCCAATTGTGGTACAATTTTCCAATTCATTCTTTCCCCCGTACAATTAAAGTATTGAATAATATTCACCCTACCATACTCTCACAACCAGACCCAATTAAATTTAACACAGCTCTTCAAATAAAATTTAAAAAGCAGTTCAGCACAGACTAGAAAGGCCAAAGGGCCAGTTTCTGTTCAGTCGTGTTCCATGGTTCTAAACCTGATCCTGCCCCTGGAATCTGGAGTTCAGAGACAATTTATTGCCTTTTCTGGAATAAAACATGTCATGGTCAAGTCGTGTGTGGCTGCAATGACTATTGAACTTTGGTTTTTTAGTGCTAAATATTGATTCTGGATTAGACATTCATTAGAAAATATTTGATGTGAGGTTAAAGAAACTTCTACAAATGTTTAACCTTTTTTTAAACCCCACATTTTCTTCTGCAGCTGCAAAGTTTATTAAAATGGTATGCGGCTCGTTTCCAAGACCCAATGATAATCGATCCACCAGCATGGTTCAAAGCGTGCATTTTTTGTGAAGCATTGCTGCAGATGCCTTTCTTTCCCGTTGCAGCTTATGCTTTCTACAAAGGTCAGTACGGTATTTATTCCTGTCCGTGCATCAACTTGATCTTCCATTTCCCCTTCACAAATTGAGCTTATAAACCGACATCAGTAGGGTGGTGTCATTTCATATTAGATGTTGCACACAGAATGTGGGTCATGAAACAAGCTACATACATTTAGCAGTTAGATTGCTTTATTTCACTGAACCACAATTAATACTCTCGGAAATCATGGGACAGTGTATAACTTGGACACGTTATTGCAATGATAGTATTTTAACATGTTTTTTGTCCTTTATAGCATTTTCCCACTGTAGTTAGTCACTGAGGTTTACAGTATACAAACAGGTCCTTCAGCCAAATCTGCCTGTTCTGACCAAGGTGTCTACCTAAGCTAGGGTAATTTGGTTCTTTTGTACCAACCTAATCTTTTCTATCCACGTACTTGTCTAAATGTCTTTTAAAAATTGCTATTGTACCTGCCTTCACCACATTCCATGGCATTTTGTTCCATATACCCACCACCCTGTGTGTGGAAAAAGGTGCCCCATACATCTTTCCTTTTCGCCTGAAAGTCCATGCCCTCGAGTTTTAGATTCCCCTACCCTAGGAAAAAGGCAATGACTAGTTAGATAATCAGTGCCCTTATATATACTTCTATAAGTTTCCCCTTCAGCCTCCCATGCTCCATAGAGAAAATTTCCAACCACTCATTATAAGCCTGGCAGCCCGGGTAACGTTCTTATGAATCTTTTCTGCACTCTTTTCAGAATACTTATATACTTCTTAAAGCTGGGTGACCAGAACTGTGCACAATACTCCCAAGTGTGGTCTCATCAATGTTTTGTACAATTGTAATATGACATCCCAACTCCTCTGACTGATGAAGGGAAAGGTGTCAAACCCTGAGATGCCACTGTCAGAAAACAATGTACCTTTGTTCTAGATGCTCTCTGGGGCCCTACTATAGATCTACTGACTAGAGATTTTTTTTTAAATTGAGAAGAAAGCTATTTATCCCTCTTAATTTATCTTTTAATATTTAATTTGTTGACATATTTCATTTCCACATTGTTCAATTTGGCTTTGTGGGTCAACAGAGATAGAGATTCTGCATTAATCTATCACATGAAAAGAAACTTGCAAAACACTTCCCTTCTTTACCTACCACTAATGAATTCTGAGTTTTATTTAGACAATGTTGTTGTTTATTGATTCAAAGGTTTTCATTACTTGGAACACATTCTTTGATCAGCCTCTGGAGTCTGAACAGTCACTCCAGTTCCTTTGATTCTAAATCGCTTTTATAACTATTTTCTCTCTTTGGGAATCATATGAATAATTGTGTGGCACATCTTCCATGCTGATAAACCCTTATTTCAAATTCAAGTTTATTGTCATGCATACCAAGGTGTAGAAATAAAATTTGTTATGCGAGCAGTCTAGCTATCACAGTTCATCAAGTAAAAAACAGTGCAGTATTGCACGGTTACAGAGAAAGATCAGTTGGGACAGAGCCAAAAAAATATATAATTTTATAACATTAATTCAGCAATCCAAAATTGTCAAGAAAGAAACTGTACTTAAATCTGATGGTGGGTGATCTCACACTTGTCAATCTTCTTCACTTCAGGAGGAGGGAGAGGAAAGTGTGGCAAGGGAGCGATGAGTATGTTAACATGATGACTGGTTTTCCAAGGCAGAGGAAGTCTAGATGGAGTCGATGAAGGGGAGGGGAGTTTGTGTGATGGGCTGTTTGAATGTAATGTCTAAAATTAGACACATTTCATCAATGAGTTTCATTAATCTTGTATTGTTTCACCATCTCTTCCATGCTTTTACGTTTGAATGCATACGATAAAAGAAATGTCAGATTATATATACACGCACATTTTTGGTATAGTTAAGTGACTTTAAAATAAGACTGCAATACACAATTATGCTGGAGAAACTCAGTAGGTCATATAGCATCTGCAAGAAGTAAAGGGTAACCAATATTTTGTGCCTGAGCCTGACATGGTCTCACAAAACGTCTTCATTAATCAGCAAGGTCCAACAACACCTACACTTCCTCAGGAGGTAAGGAGGGCAAAGCTCCCTGCCCCCATCTTGACCGCATTTTTACAGGAGAATAATTGAGTGTCCTTTCTGGCTTCTTCATTATGTGGTACAGTAGCTGCAAAGCATCAGGCAGGAAGTCAATACAGTGAATTATCAAAACAGCAGAGAAGATCACTGGGGTCTCCCTTTCCTCTTTTGATAACATGTACTGGGAGTATTGCTTGAATAGAGATAAAAGAATTATTGAGGATCCTTTCCATCCAGTACACAAGATCTTTGACCCACTACCATCTGGAAGGAGGTTAAGGAGCATCAAAATTAGGACGGCCAGGCTGGGAAATAGCTCCTTTCCATAGGCTCCGAGATTAATAAACAGTATCCTGTAAATAATCCCAAAATGTTGATATATATCTATTAGAAATTATGTATTTATGTATATATGCAATTATTATGTGGTGTGTTTTTTGTATGTGGGTGCATCATGGTCCAGAGAAACACTGTTTCATCTGGTTGTATAGGGACAGTCTGATGACAATAAACTTAACCTTGAAATATGAAGAGAATTTTTTTTTTTCTTAAGGTTAAGATCATCTGTTTGACTGCAAAATGAATTATAACCAGCTCTGCAAGATTATCAATGATAACTATGTATTTGTAATGTTCTATAATTGTATGATTTAATTGAATGCTTTATAACCTAAGATAAACTTTGACCGAGAATGATATAAAATTAGAGATTTTTTTCTTGCTCCATGACTTGCATGTAATAAGTTCATTGGCTTTCACCTCCAAGGATATATACCATCCAGAAATATTTTGGGAAGAAGTTGACTCTGATGTTCAAAATATGGAAAAGCAATATAATTTCCTCTACTTTTTCCTTGTTACTTTGATAAGACATTGAAGTAGAAATTCAGCCCATGGAATCAATTTCACCATTTAATTATGAGCTGATCCATTTTCCCACACCCCCACTGTCTGGCATTCTCCCCATAACCTTTGATGTCTTGGCTAATCAAGAGCCTATCAATCTCTGCCTGAAATACACCCAATGACTTGGCCTCCACAACTACCTATGGCAACAAATTCCACAGATTTACATAATACATTTAACTTTTTAAAATATTTCTGTTACTACCCACTTTGGTATTTCCAATTTCTCTCTTGAAATTGGTGAAACATTGGGAGCTTATTAAAATGATCTTCCTCTGAACCCGTTCCAAAGTCAGTACCTCCTTTCTTAAATGAGAAGTGCCTTATAAATGTATTCGGACAGCAGATTTTCTTCCTGATATTATCTGCACAAGTAATAGCAGATAGAGCAGTATTCCTCCCTGTCAAAAGTTAGTGGCTTCAACTCCCACTCCAAAGACTGATACCAAGGGAATGCTGCACTGCCGGAGGTACTTTCATTTATTAAACATCCCTGTCACTGTCCTGGAGCCTTAAAAGATGACATGGCATTTTTTCAAATAAAAACAGGGGAATTAAACTTGTCTCCTCATCTGCTATGATTCCCATTAAATATATTCAGAAATATTTCAGTATGTCTGAAGTGCATTGGGATCTCAAATTGGTATGAAAGGTGATGTAAATGTGTACATTCTTTTTTCCTTATGAGGCTTCCTTTTCTGTACCGGTGTTGTTCAGAATAATATATTAAAATCATAAACAGTTTGTGGGTTATTGTAGACATATAAAATGCGATATATGTCAGTTGTTCAAATTAATTTAAACTATATAATCTTAATTCAAAGAAAGCCAATGCAGAATCTCTTTGGTACAATATGATTTTTTTTTCATTTAAAGGTGATATGTGTAACCATTCTTAAATACACAACAGAAAGATTTGTAAAATAATGTTTTCTGTTACCCCTTTGTCTACAGGAAATTGTTCATGGATAAGGACACCAGCTATTGTGTACTCCACACATGTGGCTACCACAGTCATTTCAATCCTTGGACATATTATGTTTAATGATTTCTCAAAATCTACCCACCCAGGACCAAAAACCCTCTCAGGGCGTTTATCACTCTTAGCTATTTACATTCCTTATTTAATCACCCCACTTATGATCCTGCTCACCATGCTTTGCAGCAAACGATACAATTCCAGTGAGGGAAAGAAGAGGCAATAAATATTTCCATTGAGCCTTTCAGAGAATCATTTTATTTTCCAGTATACATGGAACCATACAGCACAGGGCAGGGCCTTCAGCCCTTGTGTCTGTGCTGAATATGATGCCCAGCCCAAATCAAACTAAAGATCTGCTTGCACCTGATAGTTATCCCTTCATATCCATGTGTCTATCCAGAAGCCTTGGAAATTCTTCCTCATATTATACAGAATTACAGCACAGTAAAATTCGTACATCAGAATGGAATATATATTATGAGAAAAAATGTACTGTAGCAGAGAACAGTCTCCTTTTTAATAAGAATACTTCCCGCTGGAATTTCAAGCTTTAAAGCCAGCAATTGGACTGAAGTAAAAACAGAAGATGCTGTAAGGTCAGGCAATGTCTGGAAAGAGAAACAGAGTTGGAATATTTTGTCAGAACTGTGAAAGATGTAAGAAAAGGTGGTTCCAAGATGCAGAGAGGATTGTGGAAAGGTGGGTAAGATAAGGGGAATATTTGTGGGTTTAAGCCAGATACATTTTATGTATAGGACAGAGATTTGCAGTATTTAAAAATCTCTCCATTTCTGCTGTAGTTTATGCATCTGTGATGTTGACTCAGTTTTTAATTCTTCATAGTACAGTTAAACCTGACATGTTGAGCAGATCCACAGCATTGTTATTAGTAACACATAGCATGAACAAAGAAGGATAATACCCTGGATGCCCCTTCAAACGTTTGACACACCTACAAACAGATGCTTCCTTTGTCTTTGTCCCGCAGGAAAAGAATCTCAGGGTTGTATGTGATGCCATTCATATTCTCTGACAATAGGCCCTTTCATTGCAAAGAAAAAAACTGTCTGTAAAGGAGGAGGTTCTCTGCCTTTACGTCGGGAGACTTCTTGAATGCACTGTAGCCAGCTCCAAGGTCCCAACTGCAATCCCTCTGGAGGAAGGATCATTGGCGGAGCGCTACACTCCGTCGCCTCACACGAATGAACAGCTGCTGCAAGTGGCTGGTTAGGGGTAAGCTGATGACGTTGTCAGCCTGTGATCCACCTCCCCATTCATACCCTCCCCCCATGACCCCCTTAAGGCAGGGACGGTCAGCAGGAGCAGTCAGGCAGTGGGGGCGGCCGGCGGGATCTGTCAGGCAGTGGGGGCTGTGAGGGCAGGGGGCAGCCCCACCGGCCACTCCATCACCTCACTTGGGCGCTTCAGGCTTCAGACCCGCTCTCTTCAGCTCAAAACGCGGCAAAGCAATGGCCGTCTTCCCTACCCATAATCCCTCATGTGCTCTGGGAAACACAGAGCAGTTCCAGCTGTGTTGGTAATTATGGGTAGGGAAGACAGCTATTGCTCTGCCACATATTTTTGTCAGGTGGTACTACGGCACCAGTCGCCCCGCCTCCATTGGCTCCGGAGCCTTTTAGGTCTACTCCATGAAAGGTAAGTTTCACTTGTAGTCGCCTTCTAGGTGGAAGCCTGGCAAGAAAGGGCCTATGAAATCTGAAATCTGTCTCCTAACATAGAACACTACAGCAAAGTACATGCCCTTTGGCCCACGATGTGACAACCTGCATGTTCCTACCAAAAAAAAATTTAAACTTCAACTCTTCCTACCTCATAGCTCTCTGTTTTTTCCTTCATCCATGTGCCTGCCTAAGGGTCTCTTGAACGCCCTGGCAAGGTATTCCACGCACCCACAACTCTGTGTAAAAGAAAAACCCTGGTATTCTCTAAACTTTTCACCTTTCACTTTGTACAGATGTCCTCTTGTCAACTTCTTTTATTAAATTATAATATTTAGACATTCGGCATGATAACAGGCCCTTTTGTCACATAAGCCCATGCTGCCCAATTACACTCAATTGACCTACAACTCCTGTATGTTTTGAAGGGTGGGAAGAAACCAGAGTACCTGGAGGAAACACACACAGACGGCAAAAATGTACTGTTTCGGAATGGGTTAATAAAGTTATGATAAAATATACCTTTAAGAGATAATAGATTGGTGGGGGGGGGGGGGGGCTTAGTTTAGTTACACTTCACAAACAGACATTAACATTTCACAAAAGACATTTAAAATGCAAGAGCTATGCCTAATTGGAGACTTCATGACTCCAATTGGCTTTGCTGAGTCAATGGAAGAGGACTCATGAAAGTTTTACAAGTAGATGTTAATGGTCACCATGTTCACACAGGGCTTAGGCTCAAGAATTGAAAATATTGTGCTATTAAAACTGGTGATGGAAGTTAAAATTGCTGGTTGAAGGTTGCTGTTCTAAGAGAAGTCATGTGGTTTTGCAAATAGAGGGGGGGGAGATGTGATTCTTTGGGGGGGGGGGTTGGGGGAGAGAGACTCAGTTTATGGCAGCAGTTGCAGTTCGACCTCATTTGAAGAAGGGTTTTGTTCTGAGTTCAGCTTATTCTAAATGTTTGTAGTCATTTTCAAGAGGATGTGGCTGGAATAGGGGAAAAAGAACTCTCTGTGGTAACCTAGAAGAAGAGGTTATCTTTTGGAAAACCCATGAGGGGGCAAGTTTCTTCGGCAAGACACTGAAGTGGCTGATCAGTTTGTATGTGTGTCCAACAAACAACGAATATCTCTGAAGCCAACAAAGACCTTCCTTTGTGGTAACATGTTAAATGTTATCATGTTAAATTCTGTGCACAATATGGACAATTGCCTGACACTAGTGAACTTTGAGGTTAATTATAGTAGGTTAAATATTGATCTTATTGTGTATGAAGAAAATGAAAACATTTTTGTTTAAGTAACCATTGTCTTGGTGAATTTCTCTTGCTGCTGGTTTTCAGTCCTCTGGACTCATAACAGTACAAACTCCTTACAGACAGTGCCAGATTTGAACCCCAGTCACTAACCAACTTTTAAAATATCTTTCTCCCAATTCTGACAAAGGATCCTCTTCCTGAAATGTGGACTGATGCTGCCTGACCTCCTGAAATTCTCCAGCATTTTGTGTTTTTAAAATGAGTGGTCTTCAAATCTCTTCTGTACTTTACATAACTCCCCCTCATTAAATATCCAAAAGCCTGAAACATTGGTTATGTATCTTTATCTTTGCTATAAAAAATACACTTTAACCTGCTGAGTTTCTCCAGGGTCTTCAAACTTTCATGTTTTACTCTGGATACAATAAACTCAGATATTGTCAGTGGATGTAGCTAAATCCATTCCCTCTGAACCATTTCCAATCACTCCGCTTACCTTTTTTTCCTCCCCTGGCCTATCTTTGAAAACAGGGAATAACATGCGTGGTTTAATCTTCATCAGCCACCTGAATATGAAGCCTCAGGGGCCATAATGATAGACAATTTAACAGCAGTGCCAATTCAAAATGATCACTCAGCGAGACCTATAGGTTCACACAGGACAGTGTCACCACACACTGTATTTGAGGGCTAATTACTCAAATGCATGTGGGCAGACCACTTCTGTAGGCCAATTGATCTCAAATCATCTTCAGTTCCTGTGCCAAATATTACAGGACTGGAAAGTCACTCTTGAAAAGAAAAACATTCCGACTTGCTCTTCAGAACATTGTTTATTGTATGGATTTCCTTCTCCATTTGGTTTTAACTGCATATATCTGGCATAGTGTTCGGATCAAAATGTTGCTGTTAACTAAGCAACAAAACAATAAAGTGAAACACAAAAGTCTGCAGACACTGATTGTAGTAAGAACAGAAACTCATCCGGTCTTGCAATGTCCTGAGGAGTAAAGATATCTAACTGATGATTTGGGCCTGAGCCTTTCTTCGAGTAAAAAGCAGGCAGGCTCCAAAGGCTGGGGAGAAGGGCAGGGTGAGGAGTACAGACCAACAGACAAAAGGTGATAATTGGATGTGAGGATTGATCAAGGGAGGGTGTGTCTGAAGAGCTGGAGGAAGAAAAGGAGAGAGAGCACTAGAGGAAATAAATAGGGATAGAAATGGGAGGGGTGGTAATAGAAACCAAATACGTCAGTATTACCACCAACTGGTTGGAGAGTGCTCAAACAGAATATGAACAATGAATTTCTTCATTCATAAATTCTTTCACAATAATATACACAATCTGTGGCTTATTTAATGGCCGATACTTTGCAACTTATAATTTTCGTGCATTTACTATCAGTAGACTATTTCCTTAATTCAAAACATTGTATTTTCTTTTTTTCCCACCGCTGTTGTGACAGGATCTTCTGTAACAAAATCCATTAAAGAAATAAATAATTATGCACATGTAAAATAATAGACTAATCTGAACTCTGATAAAAACTACACATTTTACTGCAAGAAAAAGAGTGCTGGAGAAACTCAGGTCAGGTAGTACGTGCAGAGGGAGTAAATGTTTTGAGTCAAGATCCTGCATCAGAACTGAGGCGATAACTAGTGCAAAGATGCGAGAGGGATAAGGTGGAAGCAGGTGAGAAGGGAAAATGATTAACAGTTGAGCCAGGTGCAGTGGGGTGGTCAAGGTGGAAGTGGAAGACGGTGGCTGGAGATAGATTTTTGCCAAACTGGGGAATGTTTATTTAATGCTATAGTTACTATTACAGATGGTTTAAAACAAAATTGATAACTTCAAAGTCACATCACTCATTTCCACAGAAAGCTGTTGGGTCTACTTATGCCAAACGTTAGTGTGCATTGTTTTCAGTAACGAGTAGCAGAGACAGTTATCACTTTGACGTTTGCACTATAAACATGCTCTTTTGTTGTAAGTGACGACTAAGGCAAAAATAGCTTTGATGGTCAAGCCACAGCTTTAAATACGAGTTTTATTAATGCTCATGAAGGACAGGCAGTAAATAAGTGAAATTAATGATCACAGATGCTGAAAGATTGATTTATTAGTTATAACATAGAAAATACAAAACAAGGATTAACAAAGTATTTTCACAATGTGTGTTCTGATACTTGCATAAATATTATTCTCAGTAGATTTTACAATTGTGCAGTAAAACTTGCCAATATGGTCCAAGCAACCACATACAATCTTGCATTATAGAAATATACACTTTATATTCACTGAATTAGCAATTCAAAAATGAACTGTGTGTAAAAAAACACTTCATGGAATGGCATTATGGCTGAAATCATCTTTGCATTGTGTTAAATAAAATTTTCACGTCTCTCATTTCTGAAGAATGAACTGATCGATGAACTCGTTCTGCTCTGCCTCTACTTTCGACAGTGCATCATATTCAATACGATATCTGCAAAAACAAACATGTTCTCTGTTACATGTTCCACCCAGAAATAACTTATGGTACTTATTAACAGATTGTTTTAGGGGAAACAAAATGACCACATTGCCATTTCTGAAATGCACAGAATATTGGCCACGACAGCGACGAAAAACCTGAAAATGATAATGAGATTTGAGATTTTCCCCTCGTCTCTTGTCCAGAAGAGTGCACATTTATTCAAATGACTTGGGGTCATCAAATTTCGTGCTTAAATTCTAGAATGAAGACAAATTTTGGTCAGACTATTTGTTTCATTCCTATTGCAAATAAATGCCTAATGAAACCACAGAACAAGATGTTTTTCAAAAAACAAGAACAAAGAAAACTTCAATAAATCTACCTTCTGATAGCATGGCCTAAACACTTTTCTGGCGAGCCAAGCTTTATTTTACATGCATTACCCATCGTATGTTATTAACTCCACAATGTTCCTGTGCTCAAATGCCTACCTCTATTACAAGCCTCTTCTGATTTCTGTATTTGTTTTGAACCTTACAGCCCTCCCAGAACTCTCTCTTCCTCCACGTGGATAATTTACCATACCTTGAATGGTACATTGTTCCTTCCACTATCTGGCCTTTACTTCACAAATTCTCTTTCTACTACTTTTAAGATTACTTTGACCAGAGGTCACCTGCCCTGATGCATGTGAGAGTGTGTGTTATTCATGGGTGTGTGTATATTATTTTTTTTAAATTGACATTCATGTGAAGGACTGGTTGAAGATACTATGTAAATGGAAGCTATTTTCACAAAACATTGGGATCTATTTCATCACCTAAGAGTTACAAAAACTGGAATTGTTAACATTAAAATTACGTTCCTTTACGTACCCACTTCTCCTTCCCTCTGACCCCACTCCTTCCCCACCCCTCTGACCTACCCAACCCCCTCCTCCCTCCAACTTCCCCACCTTCCACTCTCGGACCTCCCCAACCCCTCCCCCAACACCAATCCCCACTTTAACTCCTGCTTAGTTTTTATTAACCCCTCTCTGAGATGGAGTGCTCGGTCCTTAGTCGAGGCCTCACCTCCGTCCCCCCTGCCCACACCTCAACATGTTCTGCAGACACCATGATGCCGAACTCATCTTCTGCCTCCTCCACCTCCAGGCTCACTTCCATGACCACTACTCTCCACCACCCACCCAGGATTCTTTCTCCCGCTTCAAGCCTTCTTTCCTCCTGGACATCTCAGCCTGGCCAGCTGCCCTCTCTGGGCCTTTTTATTTCCAACTGCTGCCAAGACGAAAACATCTCAACTTTACCACCCCCCTCTCATATTCCAACATCACCTCCTCAGAACACTCTCACCGCAACAATCCCAACCTCAACATCAAACTTGCAGACAAGAGCAATGCAGTTGTGGTCTGGTGCACTAATCTCTAATCTTGCCGAGGCCAGTCGACAGCTCTCAGACACCTCCTACTATCGAACCCGCCACCAAGCCACTGTCTCCAAAACCATCTCCAACTTCATCACCTGGTCACCTCCCCTCCATGGCTACCAATCTCATTCTCTTCCACCCCCGCACTCCCGTTACTACCTCCTACCCAAGATACACAAACCCAACCATCCATGTAGACCCATTAAACTTACCTTGACTTTATCCTTTCTCCCCTGGTCCAATCCCTCCCCACCTACATCTGCAACATCTCACATGCCCTCCATCTCCCCAATGACCAGATTCCCCAAACTGGACTGCCTCATCTTCGCAATGGATGTCTAATCCCCTTATACCTCTATCCCCCACACAGGTCTTAAATCACTTTGCTTCTTTCTGGACCAGACACCTGACCAATACCCTCTAACACCACTCTCCTCCACCGGGCTGAACTTATCCTCATTCTAAATAACCACATCCCACTTCCTCCAAATCAAAGGGGTAGCCATAGGAACCTGCATGGGTCACAACTATGCCTGTCTGTTTGTAGGCTTTGTGAAGCAATACATGCTGCAAGCCTACACAGGCAAGACCCCCCCCCACTCTTCCTCTGATACATCAGGGCTGCCTCATGCATCCACAATGAGCTTGTTAACTTCATCCACTTCCCATCCAACTTCCACCCCAATTTCAAACTCACCTGGTCCATCTCCGATAACATTCACCCCTTCCTAATTCTCTCTCTGTCTTAAGACAAGCTTTCCACTAAGTATACTACAAACCCTCCCAACTCACACAACCACCTGGACAACACTTCCTCACACCCTGGCCAGTGCAAGGATTCCATCCCCTTCTCTCAATCTCTCCGTCTCCACCGCATCTGTTCCCAAGATGAGGTCTTCCAGTCCAGAGCTTCTGAAGTGTCAGCCTTCCATAAACGTGGCTTCCCCTCCACCACCATCAATTCAGCCCTCAGCCTCATCTCCTCCATTTTCCGCTCAACTGCTTCGACACCCCACCCCAGCCCCCAGATGCAACCTACGCAAAATCCCCCTCATCCTCACCTACCACCCTCCACATCCAATTCATCATCCTCCGGAATTTCCAGCACTTACAACAGGATCCCAGCAACGGACACATTTTTCCTATCCTCTCAGCCTTCCACAGGGACTGCTCCCTCCACGATTCCCTCCTGCACTCACCTCTCCCCACCCAATGCATCTTGCCCTGTGCCCACAGGAAGTGCAACTCCTTCACCATGGCCTGGGCTCCCAAACTTCACCCTATTGGTGCAAAACTTCATTTGTACATCCAGAGGACTTATTTAATGCATCCGGTGCACCCTTTCTACATCAGAGAGACTGGTCGCAGACTGGCAGATCGCTCCGCTCCATTCCGCAAACCTACTCCAATTCTGGGTCACGCTCACGTCTGTCTGTTTAACAGAATTAAGGCAATGGCTTGATGAAAGCCATTGCAATTAGCAGCAACAGATGAAAAATTTCAACAAACCTTTCAAGTTGCATTTTCTTCTCAGCTATCAAAGCTTGGAGCTGCTGCTGTTGTGCTTCCCTTTGCTTAGCGACAGATTTCAGAAGATTTCTGGCACCAATGGCCTGTTTGACGGCAACAGAATTAATCAACCATGAAACTTTAAAAAATATACAAGCAGGTGTGGAACACTCCAGCATCCCAAAGTCTGCTCTTCCATTTAATTTCAGTTTGTAACAACTCCACATTCTCATCGACTTAAGGTAACCTTTGCTTATCATCTGATATCTTACAAATATTAAAAACTGCTCTTACAACCCTTTGAAGGAAGTTCCAAAGAATCATGTCCCTCAGAAATGACTTGGGGTCAGTCTGTCTTACATACAGCTTAATGGGAAACCTTTAATTTTTAAAATATTGATTCCTAACCCCAGAGATTCACACTCACAGGACCAATCAAACACCCTTTTATTCCTCTAAACTTCTGTGGATATTTGGCGAGTTCAGAATGTCCTCATGAAGAAACTCACCCAATTCCTTAAATTAAAATATTATACATTGTTCTACCTGTGGTCTCACCAATGCCCTGTATAAATTAAGCATAGTTCTTGGCATTAAAAAAAAATAACATTTTGTTAGATTTACCAATTAAGTGGTATCTACATCCGAGCCTCATACACCAGGTCACCCAGAAGGTGAATCATACACCAGGATACCAAGATCCTTCTCACACTCGGGTATCTGCGACCTCTTATTACTAATATGCTTTCTTATTTTAAATTTAGACATATAACACAGCCCACGAGTCCATGCCGCCCAATTACATCCAATTGACTTACACCTGCAGTATGTTTTTGAAGGTTGGGAGGAAACCCACGCAGGCACAGGGAGAACATACAAACTCCTTACAGACATCGTGGGATTTGAACCCTGGTCCCAGTCGCTGTAACAGCATTGCGTTAACTGCTACGTTAATTCTGCTGTCCTTTTACCAAAACGATGATTTCTTTCTCTCTTCCTCCCCCCCCCCCCATACTTATTTGGCAGATTTGTACCCAAGCAGTGAACCTATCAATACCCATTTGCAGTCTCCTTGTGTCCTCTTCACAACTTTCCCATCTATGTAATTGGCAAATCTTTTTCTCCTCGCCACCCAACAAGAAGCAACATTCCAATTTCCCCAACCAAAGCACAGGCTGGCCCAGTGTGCAAGTATACAAGTTTTATTATTTATACTTTTACACTATGTAATTTGGCATCATTCACAACTACTGATTACAAAGGAAACTATCTTGCCACCATCATTTGTGGGCAATTCCCACAATCTGTTTCATCGAGCCTTCCCTGCTGGCAGAACATACCTGTCATATATTTCATAAAGAAGAAACTTTATCAGGTGAAATTAGCAATGAAGAATTAATTAGATCATAATTTCCCACACAAATGAAAATATTTAGAGACATTACCTTCATTTTTTCATTCTCAGCTTCTTTTGCAAGTTGATCAACAATCTCAATTAAACCACCAACAATCTTCTGGAACTGGCCTATTTCTGGGGGAAAGAAAAATCGACATTACGCATTATAGAACTGTTATGACTGTGACTGAGTCACTGGAGAATATTTGTCTAGGCAGCTTTTGTATCCACCTCATACAATCAAACCAGTCATGTACTTTATTGCAGTTTATGAAGTGAGTGAAATGCAGAGGATGTGGTTTGATTCTCAATCTGTGTTTGTGCAGTCGATCTTTAATATGGAAACTCCAAATTTCATTAGGAATTCATACAAGGTTTTATTCCTAAAACAACAAAAATATTATTTTGAGTTAATAGCATTTTTAACATCAGATCCCCTTAATCCTTAAATTAGGTTTTATTGAAATCTACTTTTTACAGCCAGTATAAAATGAACTGTCCTAAAACACAATCAGTATTATAAACTGACTTTTTCCTTTGTGTTTTCTTTCTTAATTCAATTACAACCTTTAAGTCAGTATTTGTCTTCTTGTGATATGACTTAATTCAATTTATCATTTTTGATGTTGTAAACATAATTATGGTAATATTGTAATTTTATGTGTGGCATTGATTATTCAATAATTAAAAAGGCAAAACTTCTGGAAGCTTGTCAGGGTGAGGCTAATGCTGGGAACTTTTTTATAAATTGTTACAAAGCTGAAGAACTTCTCTGGAGAGGTTTGATCAGATGTAGTAGTCTACTGACCTGAAAAATTACAGAAACTCCAACTCAGTGAAAAATGTCAACTGCAGGTTCATCCGTACATTGGTCCTTCACTTTCCAGTGGGTCTCAATTAACAACCTATTGATTTAAAAACTATCCCTGACCTCACTTACAGGGATGCAAGAGATGTATCTATGTTCTAGCTCAAAATATTCTACTCTTTCCAAAGTGAACCCTTTTTTCTCCATTCTCTTCCAAAATGAATTCCTCATTAGGAATTCTGGATTCTCTCTCGTGGCTTCCCCCCCCCCCCCCCATTTTAATCGCTTCATCACAAATAGCAAGTTTTGAAGCTTCATCACTCCTCTGTGTGAGACAGTCCATTAAAACCACCTGTCTCGTTCCGTTTTAGTTATCCCCTATGATCTCCTCCTTGGATCAGCGTCAATTTGTGTCTGGCGTGCGAGTCTGAGAAACTCTACCCATACCTCATATCCCCTGTCTGGACATAAAAGATTTATACTCTTGTTGGTGCATCTTACATACCTGTGTGGCTGCATCTGGATGCTTTATCTATCTATATATAGATATATATATATAGATATATATATCTATGTATAGATATATATATAGATATATCTATCTATATATAGATATATATATATAGATATATATATCTATGTATAGATATATATATAGATATATCTATATGTGTATATATATAGATATATCTATATGTGTATATATATAGAGATATATCTATATGTGTATATATATAGATATATCTATATGTGTATATATATAGATATATCTATATGTGTGTGTATATATATGTATATGTACATATCTATATAGATATATACACACATTTCTATTTATTTATCTAAATAATGAAGCGCCTCAAACACAGAACAGGGAAAATCGCCTATTGTTAATACCCTATGGGGTATTGCCCCGAAGTAGTGACAGGCGCCACAAAAACGTAACCACGTCCCCCCCCCCCCCCCCCCCCCCCCCGCCGATCCAGGCCTCCTCTACCCCAGTACCTACTCTCCACGAAGTCCTTGCACTCCTCCTTCAGCTCGACAGTGTTTTGTGCCACGTCCGGAGCCAGGACCCTCAGTTTGTTCAGCTCGTCGAAATGCAAGCCTGCCTCCCCCAGCGCCTCCATGGCCCTCGGCGAGAAGCCCTCCACCGCGTGACGTCACCATCCGCTGGCGAGACCGCGCCTGCGCACCTCCGCCGCCGCCTCGTTTCCAGGGACGCGGCGGCTGCGCATGTGCGGCGGTCTGGCCCTCGGCGTCCGATCGCGTCTCGGTGAAAGGATCCAGCCCCAAACTGTGGACCCTTCCCGATGACGCCGCGGAGTTCCACGGCAGAATGTGGCCGAAACGCCTATTCACAAGACGAAATCTGCCCCTTTACACGTGATTGATGGGAGGGTCGAGTTATTAAATAATCTGTCGATGAAGGGCGAGGCGGGCGTCGAGGTTCTGCACATGCGCGGTGCGCGACAAGGGGGACCTCGCGCATGCGCGGCACGGTGATTGGTGGGGGGGAGGGGTGTGCGGCAGCCGCTGCGTCCATGCGCAGTGGTCGTGGAGACGGCCGTCCTGGCGTGGAGGTGGGCTGCGGTCATGAGGGTGGTGGTGGTGGCGGCGGCGAGCGGAGGTTGGAGCAGGAAGTGACTGCGAGGTATTTGGGCTTGAGCCTACTGGGTTCCGCTGGCACCAACGTCCGAAGCAAATGGCGTGGAAGGCTGGAGTTAACGTATGTTTCGCCAAACGTTCCTCTGACGCCTGTCTCCTCCCTTCCAGGGTCTTTCACCCCTTGCTCTGATGACTTTGGGGGTGGGGGGGGGAGAGATAGGGACCGCCACAGTGCGAGGGATAAAAGAAACTGCAGCTTTGATTGGATTTGGTGTTGGGATCAGCAGGAGATTTGCCTTTCCCCTCCGAGATATACTTGTGGGAAGGAGAGAGGAGTGAAATGCGGAAGGGTGCATGGATGAAGTGAAAATACAAGGCTGGAGGAACTCCGCAGTGGTCTTTTTTCTCGCCAAGATACCTTGATGAAGGGGCTCAAGCCCGAAACGTTGGTTATGCACCTTTAGCTTTGTTACATAAACTCTACCGCTTGAGCTGCCGATTTTCGCCAGCCTTGTGTTTTCACTTGTGAGAGAAAACCGGCTTTCACCTGAAAGAACTTCATTAATGTCAATTTGAAGCTTTCGTGGTCGAGTGTAACTTGTGTACTTGAAATCAAGACTTTGACTTGTTAAGAACTGCCTGAGACGAAACAGAAGCGGAGTCCCAAACTTTCATGAAGGGTACTGGAGACGTGCAAGGGGAGATTAGATAAGTATAATTGGGAAGGGAGTCGTTAGTTATCCGAATGGATTTAGACGAGGAACGTTTGTGTTGTAGATTCTGTGCAACCACTTCATTGCAGCTGGAAAAAAACCTCTAGATGAGCCACTCTCCACTTCTTTTGTTGGCTATGGTCCCCTTCGTTTATGTGTCCCTTTCCCTGTGATTTAGTTGGTTTCTTGTGTATTTCTCTCCTACTGACTACATTTTAAAAAAAAATATTTTATGATTTGTCCTTTAAATGTGCAATGGCCCGGGGGGGGGGTGTAATTTATGACCCCACCCCACCCCAATTTGAGAATGCCTGCTCTAGATAATGCTCCTAAATGTGAGCTTGTAGCAGGCGCACAGTGCAGTATTGTGAGCCGCCACCGTCAGTTCAGACTTACCTGACACATCGCAGGCTAACCGAACAGCAAGTGGATCAGATGAAGCCCCTGCCTAAAGGTACGGGGTACTAATGGCTCATAGCTTTAACCTGCTGGTCCTGTGGACCAGCAGCTGTTCACTAACGAGCTCATTAACAGGCAGGGAATAAGAGATCTGTATGTCTGCAATAAACCAGTCTCGAGTTGACTACTTTTGTGTGTGTTTGCCTTTATTTAGTAGCATCTACTATAGTAGCTGCTACAAATTGGTGACCCCCGAAGTTAAGATTCAACGAATTTGAATCATTATGGAAAAAGAGGAAATTAAAATGGTAGCAACAACTGCTGCCGCCATGGCAATTAATGCAATTGGGCTTCATTTGAATATGGTTTCTTCAGGCTGAAACCCAGCTTCATCTTCAGGGTATAATGGCAAAAGACACAAAATTTTGGCATGTCGTGAGTACATTGGACGTGGCCGCTGTATCGTGAGTAAGCAAATTTATTGCTCATTCTCTGGTAGAAGGTTCTGCCAGTTTCTTCTTGACACATTGCAACTTACTAGGCATAAGCGTGGCATGTGTCTTTTGAACATGGAAGGCCGAAGTGACAAGAATCCATCAGACCTGATAAATGAGATGCTGGTATTGTCAAATGGTCATTCCCATTGTCTGCTTTTCAAAACCTTATTTCTGTCAAAACTTCCAGCTCACTTTGCCATACCCATTAGTAACATGGATTTCTGCCGTCCCCATGATGTGGCTTGAGAGGCTGACCGGCTCTGTCGTACTCCTACGCATCCAGTTTTTGCAGCAGAAGCATCTCCCGCATCCTACCAGCCTCCTGTATCTGCAGTCCAATCCAAGAAAGAGGAACGTGCTGATGTACATTGAGAGTGGTATTTTTACCATCGCTGCTGGGGAAAAAAATGCCCATAAGTACGTCCAGCCATGTACCTACTACAAAAAGAAGTCGGGAAATGAGAGAGCCGGCTGCCAGTAGTGGCCTCGGCAGCTGGCGTACATACAGGCCTATTGTATCTTCAGGACGATGTGGGTAAGTGCAAGTTCCTTGTAGACACAGGTGCTGAACTTGGTTTGCTCCCGCCGACCTATTTTGAAAGGACGCATTAAAAAACGCCACTTGACCCTGTGAGCAGCGAATGGAACTGCCATTCAAAGTTTCGGCACTAGATGATTCACAATCGGAATAGGTGGAACCGCGTTCCATTGGAATTGTGCCCTCGCTTCTGTTGCTCAACCCATTTTGGGTGTGGATTTTTTTAAGTTCCCACGACTTATTGGTAGGTGTAAAATGCAGAAAATTAGTTCACACCACCACCTTACGGACATATCCACTGGTGTGCATCAAGGGGAGAGCTTCACAACTCCGTACATACGTTACACAAGGACGCATATACTGCTCTACTCAATGAATTTTCCCATAGACTCACCTCTAACTTCAATGCCTCAAGAACAGCCCATGGTGTGTCTCATTACAAAGACACATCAGGCCCACCGGTCCATGCCAGGGCTTGTCATCTGGTGCCTAATAAATTGTGACAAGCAAAGGCAGAATTTAAAGCAATGGAAGAACTGGTATCATCTGATGCTCAAACAGCCCTTGGGCCTCACCTTTGCATATGATACCCAAGAAGACAGGTGGATGGAGACTCTGCGGCGACTACCATAGGCTTAATGATGTTGCTACACCTGACAGATAACCAATTCCACACATACAGGATTTCACTGTCCATCTGCATCATTGCCGTATATTTTCAAAGATTGATTTGGTTAAGGGATATCATCAGATACCGATTCATGAGAATGATATTCCCAAGACAGCAATTATTACACTGATTGGTCTTTTTTGAATTCCTCAGAATGCCATTTGGCTTAAAGAATGCCGAGCAAACTTTTCAGCGACTTATGGACACTCTAGGCAGAGATTTAGACTTTGTGTATATTTACTTGGATGACATCCTTGTAGCAAGTCAAAATGAGTAAGATCACTGCCTTCATTTCAGCCGCCTTTTTCAACGGCTCCAAGACTTTGGTATGACAATTAACCTTGACAAGTGTCAATTTGGCAAGTCAACCATAGAATTCTTAGGGCATAAAATTACAGCAGACAGCATATCTCCGTTATCAGGCTGTAATGGAGGATTTAGACCAGCATATGCAAGAAGGGATGCAGTTGCATCAGAAGACATAATCTAAATTCCACCATGGGGCCCAAGACCAGCTTATGCAATAAGGGATCCAGTTGCATCAGAAGACATAATCTAAATTCCACCATGAGGCCCAGGATGCATATTTAGTAGACACATCTAAATTCCACTATGGGGCCCAGGGATGCATATGAATCAGTAGACATTATCCAACTTCCACCATGAGGCCAAGAGATGCAGTTTGTCTTTTGTTGGTCGCAGATTGTCAGGAGACCTTGAAGATAATTAAATCATTTGTTCAAAGAGATAAGATCTGAAGTAAACAACTTTTGGGTAATATAAGCCATGGTCCCACAGCTGAAGTTTGAGACTCTCCAAGAGGTGGCAACATCTCTCAGCAAGAACTACTTCAAGATTCCAAACCAACGTCCCGGTCCGGGGAGGTGGAGAAGCTGCTACCGGCGCCCAGACAACCTACTACAAGTGTGCAGTCGTCGCCTCGCTTTGGCAGTTGGGACCAGTCCAGGCATTGATAAGTATAATTAGGAAGGGCTTACATGTTGTAGTGTGAATTCAGCTTTAGATTTAGTAATAAAGACTTGTATAAACTGAACTGCTCTTGGTGTGTGTCTATTTTCTTTTGGTAGCTCAAACACTGTGACCAATCTAAAACGAACAAAGTGAGAGGTACAAGTTTACCCAAGACACAGGCAAGATAGATGACATCTGTACATTCTCCAGACCTGTCACCGTCAAAGGGCTACAGAAGTTTTTGGGATTAATAAATTTTTAATCACATATATTCTCGGGATTGCTGACATCCTGCGACCCCTGTTTGACATCATCTCTGCTCCAAACAAAAACATTACCTGGACCGCAGAGGCTGCAATTACGTCTGCCAAAGAGGCATTAGCCAAAGCAGCAATGCTTGTGAATCCAAATCCTGAAGCTGCTTTGACGCTTAGCACAGATGCCTCAGGAACAGCTGTGGGTGCAGTTCTGGAACAATACGTCAATGGCCATTATTAGCCCCTTGCCGCCTTTAGTCATCATCTAAGACCAGCGGAAATGAAATACAACACCGTTGATTGAGAACTATTGGCACTTTATCTGGCTATAAGGCACTTTTGTTATGTCTTGGAAGGTGAAATTTCACCATATTCACAGACCATAAACTGCTCATTTTCACCTTTAGCAAAGTCATAGATCCTTGGTTGGCAAGACAACAATGAGATTTGTCCTACATTTCGGAGTTTACTACAGACGTGCGTCATATTTCAGGAAAGGACAATCTGGTTGCAGCTGTGCTCTCTAGATCAAGTGTGCCATATTCAAGGTGGAGTCAACATTGCTGAACTGGCTGCGGCACAATCTGCGGATCCGGATATACAGGCATCCAGTACAGCTATTACTGGACTTGACATTCAACAGTGGCGCCATAACAAGGTAGTCCTGAACTCCTTTGTGATGGCTATCCTCGACCATTGGTCCTATTATCTTGGAGATGGCGTCTTTTTGATGAAATTAACAATCTATCACATCCATCCATCAGGACGTCAGTCAAAATAATGTCAAACAAGTACATGTGGCATGGGCTGAAAAAACACGTCGCACAATGGGCATGAACATGTATATCCTGCCAATCTGCGAAAATTCAACACCACACCAAGGCACCCCTACAGCCTTTCCTGACAATATGCAGAAGATTTGAGCATGTGCATGTAGATCTGGTTGGATCCTTACCAGTATCACAGGACATGAGGTATATTCTCAAGGAAGTAGACCTCTTCACACGCTGGCCAGAGGCCATTCCATTACCAGTCAGTGATACTGAGGCATGTGCTAGAGCGTTCATCTTAAATTGGATTGCTAGATTTGGAGTGCCTACACACATAACTTTGGATCCTGGACCACAGTTCACTTCAGCGTTATGGGCTTCCTTGGCTCATTTTTGTGGTACACAGTTGCACCACACTACTGTGTACCATCGCAGTCCAACGGCCTGGTGGAATGTTTCCATCGACAATTTAAATCTTCACTGAAGGCCCGACTCACCGGCCCCATCTGGGTTGATGAACTACCTTGGGTTCTAATAGGAGTACGAACAGCTCCAAAAGAAGATCTATCTACATTGTATGCAGAATTGATGTATGGTATGGCCCTTATGGTTCCAGGAGATATTCACTTCACAAGCAATGCAAACATGGACGTCCTGCAACAATTCCGCAAGGGTATTGCTAACAGCAAACCATCCTCTACCAACTAGCATGGCAAACCTAGGCAACAAGTGCCCCAATTACTATTAAACACTGAATTTGTATTCGTACGAAGACAGGTTCCAGGGGCACTGTTACTAAAACCATACGAAGGACCATTTTGTGTGATTTAAGAGAGATGGAGTGGTATATGCATTAGACATCAGAGGCCATCCTCATCTATTCAGCGTATACAGACTTTTAAACACTCCCACTCCCCCCCCATAAGGACCCTACTTCACCAGTTCAGTGCCCTCAACCCCAGTGATGTGGACGTCCGCCTAAGTCAAGCGTATCTGGCATCTTAAGTTATGGTGAAGATTCTGGGGCGGGGGGGGGTTGATGTAGCGGGCGCACAGTGCGGTATTGCAAACCGCCACCGTCAGTTCACAGACTTACCTGACACATCGCGGGCTAGCAGTGCTGGGCGCCAAAGTACAGTGAGTGGATCAGATGAAGCCCCTGCCTAAAGGTGCGGGGCACTAATGACTCATAGCTTTAACCTGCTGGTCCTATGGACCAGCAGCTGTTCACTAATTTGCTCATTAACAGGCAGGGAATAAAAGGTCTGTATGTCTGCAATAAACTAGTCTTGTGTGTTTGCCTTTATTTAGTAGCATTTACCGTAGTAGCTGCTACAAGCTGTCATTTTTTTTTTACATTTAGACACACAGGACAGTAACAGGCCCTCTCTGTCCACCTAATAAACCAATTGACCTACAACCCTGTACATTCTGAAGGGTGGGAGGAAACCAGAGCACCCAGAGGAAACCTACGTAGACATAGAGAGAATGGACAAACTCCTTACACAAAGCCCTGGATTTGAACCTGGATTGCTGGGGCTGTAGTAACGACACTGCCCCATATATGTGAGAATTGGGAAGATATTTACCAAAGAAAAATTGTGGGATGAGCCATCTCAATGAAAAATATTACCACCCAATCTTGTCAAGTTAACCAGGATAGTGGTTTTTCAGTGATCCTCGAAGTTTAGCTGCATTGGTTCCACAATGACCCTTTCTGTATGACACCATATACAATGAAGTGTGGTACCAGCCAGAGTAGAATTGCAATACACAAAAGTGTTTGAGAAATTTTTTAAAGTTTCCGATTAGAACTGCAATCTCAGAGGTGATCTTGTATTGAAGTTTTGGAAACTGCATATGTATTGAAATGAATAGTCTGAGCACTTGAGTATTTTACAAAATGGGCAGCTCTTTTCATGGATGGTTTAGTATTGCTTGAGGGGATAATATTTTGCTGAATGTGTTAGCTAAGAATGCAAATTATTTGATTCAGTAGAAGTTTGAATTTCAAATGGCATACTCATGTCAGTATGAATCTTTAGCATGGGATATAGATCATTTTGCTTTCTTTGTGCTCTCCTGCAATTCATTCTTAGTGTTGTAAATTCATATTTGTACAGTATTTAAGATGTACTGATTTGTAGTCCCACGGAAAGTAAGGTCCAATATGTGAGAGGCAAGACCAAAATGTTCGTCCAAGGGTTGGGTTTTTAAGAATTAGAAAGTTGAGAGAGAGGTTACTTTACAAACAAGAGCGAACTTGTAGTTTAACTCACATCATAATTTTTTTTTAGGGAAGGAACACAAATGGGACAAAATCAAGAGACAGGGAAGAGTTGTATATACCTGTACGAGGGAATCGGAGATGAGCACATTGCGCAATCTGTGATTTTAAGATTGTCGTTGCATCTCCTATTGTTCTCTGCATAGAGCTATCCATTGCATTTTTTTAAAGTGCCTGATCTAAACGGAAAACCTTTGTAGTTCTTTCTCCCACTGACTCCCAGCGCCATGAATTATCTGAGTTTTAAATCAGCGTAAATTACAAATCCTAAAAGTTTGCATAGCAGTTTGTTTCAAATTATCTCAATTGTAGGGAAGCTAGTTTTGTTATTTGGAACAGGTTGTGTTTACAGAGCAATGTCTAAAAGAACTGATCAAAACAATTTCAATATTTTATCATTCATGAACTGTTTAACTGGAGGAGCAATGAGCAAAACAAAAACTTTTGTTTAAATCAACTTGTATTTTAGTCAGATTTTTAATGTTGATGTGGGGTGTGTGCAATTGGACAGTGGTCTGGAGAAATAATTGTTTCATGTGATTGTAGATGTACAGTCCAATGGCGAACTTTAACTTTTCAAGAGGATGCGGCAGTCTTTATCCAGTTTAATTGTATTTGCTTTGACCATGAGAAATGGAGCCTTTTCTTCAACATCCATTCATCTAATTAATACAGAAGGTATTATATGCTGACTCTTTCTGGAGCAGTAGAACTTCTCCAAAGTCTTGGTACCAGTGACCTACTTTTCTATAGATAGAAACATTTCAGACTATTTAACTGTGGGGAAAACATCCTTTCTTTTGGAATATAATGGCCAAACCAACACAAATACATATTTGTAGTTACTTAGCTCCTCGATATCTGATCCATTCTCATCAAACCAATTGTAGCAGTCCTTCATTCAGAAGCCAAGAATCTCTCCAGAGGTGCTATTCTGGTGCACTTCAGGGCATCTGGTATGCTGTGGCCACTCTGTTTCTGCAGGTCAACAGGTTGTGGGTTGTTGTCTTGAGTGCTTTGCTATTGATTCATTAAATTATGCTCAGTTCAGCAGTCAAAAGCAATTGTCACAGTTTATGACATCTTGAGCAGTAGGTTTCAAACTGCCCCCCTAAACTCGCATGCCACCTTAAGTGCTCTGTATTTGGTAAGGAATTGATTAAGGTGACATGTGAATTTCGAGGGGCAGTTTGAAAACCACTTTCTTAGAGTCCCTCCCTCAGAAGTAAACATGTTCTGGTATCTGGACATGGGGTGTTGCCATGAGGTCTTGTGTAGAGCTATTTTATTTTAGACTGTCATTACATGGCCTATTGTTGGAGGGGTTCTCTGTGTGGAGCTATTCAATGCAACGAAAACAAACATTTGATCGAAACTAAGACTTTTATAGTGTTCTTTATCCCACTGATTTCCCAGCACCAGTAAATTATTGGAGTTTCAATCCTGTGTGGAATTGCAAATTATAAAAAGTCATGACTCTGAAACAAGGTATATCGGCTCTGAAAGGACCAAACTTGCCAACATTTTGTTAAAATTTCCTTCTGTCTTGATCACACTTTCCAGAGGGTGGTGTCTTTGCACTATGTACAGTGGAAGCCCCATTTTCTGTCAGATATGTGAATTTTTTGGTTGACTGAGACTCACCCTTCCGATGCCTAGCTAATATACCTGCATTAAGAATACACTCTTTAAAAGACAATGGAAAATGTAACTTGAACAAAAACAGTATTGTCTTTTATTGTGTAAAGTTCACTTTAACCAGGTAGTTCCCATAACTTACAGAATTTAAATTTGAACCCTGTTCTCCAACGCTGTAACAGCGTTGCGCTAGCTGCTATGCTAACTGTCGCACTGTCATAATCCCCCCCCCCCCCCACCCACCCCCAAAGCTTACAGATGAAGCCTTACTAATATACTGATCAAGATAGGGAGACACTTTGGGGAAAGTCACCTCAGCGGCGTCAGCCGGTTCTTCACCCTGGGTGTCGCCATTTTGTTCAAACACCACTTTATTCAAACAGCTGCTGCAGGTGGGACATGACCAGAGGACTCCACTGGCTGAATGGTTTCTTCCAAGGTGTTATGTTGCTTTGGAGAACATTTACTTTTACAATTTTAAACTTTTATTTAAAACTTTATTTATTCTGATTTATTTATTTCCTCTTTTTGCTGGTTGTTTGAGTTTCTAGTTAATTGTGTGCTGCATAATAGGGATTTTGCAGAGAAGTTTTCAAGGAGGATCAATGACCTCTCTCTAGGATGCAGATAAGATTTTTTTATTGTTAGAATTGGTTCTCTTTGGTCTCTGTAGTGTTATTTTTGTTTAGAAAGAGAATCAAAGGGTCATGAGGCATTTAGTAATTCTGCAGAAGAAATCAATAAGGTGACAGGTGAAGATCACTACATGAAGACGACACTCCTCTTCCTGCTTGCCCCTCCAGAAGGTACTTTGTTCTTTAAATTAGTCACCTTGCATTTTACTTAGCAGGATAATCTCAAAGCATCAGAGCCAGCTTTGTGTTTGAGGGGAGGAAAGTGGACAAGTGTGGAACCAGAGAACAGTGGGAATATTGCAGATGTGTAGTCAGGGCCAGGAACTCAACTGGAAGCAAGGAAGGAGGCAGTGAGCAAAGCCTCTTGCCCATTATTTCCATTATTCAAAAGTGTTTAAACCAGTAATGACATTCCTCTGATAAACTAGGATGTTTTGTCAAGAACATTTCAGACAAATTCTTGCATTCAGATAGTTCCCCCTCAACTTTCTTCTACACCTGTGTCCAATGTGCAACATGACAGGGTACTCCAGTTGCTTCGTATGACTTGGACACGTTTTGCATAAAATGTGGGGCTACCTGATGTTCACGCTGTGTACAGTTTTTTTTAACCTACCAATTAGTGGTAATTCTGTGGCATCCACAGGAAAAAGGAATCTCAGGCTTGTATGTGAATGTCATGTATGGACTCTAACAATAAATGTGAAATCTATTTATTCAAGAGACAAATGGTAATATGTTCAGGGCTTTAATACAGAATTTGAAACAAGGCATTTTTTTTTTAGGTTATTTCTTTGTCTTTTGTCTCACACCTTTGGGTATTAATGGTAGCCTATGGATAGAAGGTCTTGTCACTTTATGCCAGAACCTGATGCACATCTGATATGTTGCTAGGTAAAATGATCCGCAGTGGTCATCAGATATTCAAGAAAAGTGAACTAATCAGCATGGACAAAAGAAATATAGTATTTTTTATAAGCTGTCAACATCCACTTAACAAATCTTGTTCTTGGCAATTGTCTCATTACTGCGTCATTCAAATGTAAGGGGAGCGAGGTTACCGTAGGGGATTAGCACAACTCTGTTACAGTGCCATTGACCCATGTTCGAATCCCACATTGTCTGTAAGGATTTTATATGTTCTCCCTGTGTCTGCATGGGTTTTCCCCGGGGACTCCGGTTTCCTCCCACCCTTCAAAATCTACAAAATTGTAGGTTAATTTGGGTGTAATTGGACGGCATGGGTTTAAGAGGCCAGAATTGGCTTCTACTGGGCTGTAAATAAATTTTTTTTTTAAATAACTTTAATCATGAACTAAACAAGAAACATATGCTGTGTTTCTAATCCAACGCACAAAACTAGTAGAGTTGGAGAACCTTAGCAGGCTGCACAGCATCTCTAGGAAGTAAAAGGTAACCCAACATTTTGGCCCTGAGCCCTTCCTTTAAAAGCATGCCATATAGACATTCACAAACTGGAATCTACCCAAATCTGCTCTCTTTGGAGAAGAGAGATTTCAGTGTCCTCTAATGTATTATAATTTTCAGATGGGTGTAAAATGCTGTTTGTTTATAGTGTCTGTTGATGTTCATTGCTAAGATTTTCTTTATTTTTAGTGAAGCAAAGACTATGTATATCTGTGAACGTGACCAGACCTTGACTCATTTTCGTCCGGCTTGTGCATACCAACCACGGAGGGACAGATTAAGCCAACAGTGTGTAGAGTCACCATTTATCTTCAGAGAGACATGTCTGGGGACACCTGCTTAACTTCACCTTGTCCTTCCTCTGGAGCCAAACCCAAGGCCATCAGCTTTAAAGGAGGAAGCATGGGGAACAAATACATCAGGTTAAATGTTGGAGGCTCGCTGTACTATACCACAGTTCAGATTTTAACCAGACATGACACCATGCTGAAGGCAATGTTTAGTGGAAGAATGGAAGTACTGACTGACAAAGAAGGTGATTTTATGCTTCAAGTGATACTTTAAAGATTTGCATTTATGTAGCATCCTACGCTACTTTAGGCAATGTCAAAGTACCTCAGCCATTTCAAATACTTTTGAAGTGTAGACACCGTTCCTGGCAACCAGTCTGTACAGAAAGCTCTCAGCATGACTTCAGGGTAGCCTAAAAGACAAATGGTAGCAGAGCAGTATGAATACCAATGTTCTAAAATATACAGAAATGGTAGGATGTTTTTTCTCCTTTTTTTAAAAAAAACTTTCCTCTTTAGCAAAAAATGTTAAGTATCTTCAGTGGACAAGATTGTTTAGCGTAATGAATGCAACCATGTCAGACCCATTATTAGACTATTATATTAAAATAACTAGGATTTTTAAAAAGTTTAATTTTAGTTTACCCTATCAGTTACAATGTCACACTAATCTGTTGTTTGCAGTCTATGTATTTGCATTGCGACTTGTAGATACTTCATGGTACAAGTTGAACAGATTATTTTGCATGGAGGAATAATACTCCTAGATGATAAATTGGAAACCAGTCAAGGCTACAGTATTGAATGTAGTTGCAGGGCCAAGGTCCATGCTGCACCAAGAAAACTGGAGAGTAGATACACTAAAGTGTGTTCTGCTGATGCAAAGTATGCAGGTTAAAACTTTGGAGGAAGTGAAGGTGTGAGGGAGGTTTAACATTTCCAGCACTGTGGTCCTAGGAAGGTTAGTGTGTAAAAGTATTTGTTATCCTGATTCGGACCTTAATCTGACCATTTTCACCTTGTACTAATAAGTCGTATGAAAAGGGAGGGCATAGTTGATATTTTGGAATTGTTTTTTGAAACTGATATCCTTCTGCAGCAATTAAATGTTACAAATATTATTTACCTCAAGGTATGTTGGTGAATATCTTCTCAGTGTAATTCCTTGCTTTTAATACCTTTTATTGTCCTGTAAAGCAGTTCAGTTCCTCCATGATTCTTTCCTTCGTGTTCTCTTGAGTAGTTTGCTCCACTGGCCTAATGGAGGAAGGGCAACTTTAAACTATATAGATGTCTTTAAAAGCAAAACTTGTAATGTCTACACCATATTCCAAATAATTTAATTGGTAGCTGTAGCAAAGCATTTGGCCCTGTCATTTCTTGTTTGGGTGAGAAAAGGCCACACCAGATAATAAAAGGAAACAAACTTGTGATTTAAAAAAATAAATAAATCAACTAAGATGCAGTTGCTGGGTTAGACTATGTTTAATGAAGTGACATTTGATTTTTTTTTCTGGATGTACCTACGGAGCTGGTAGAGTATAACAGGTATAATAATTTTTAATTTTCAATATGTATTAAGTCAAGATCCATATGCAGAACTGACAAGTTATAATTGGCATGAAATTAGATTGTAAATATCTTAATGGAAGAGTTAAGTTGGAGTGGAGAAAAAGGGGAGGCAGGTAGTGACTAATTAAGAATAAGTTGTATTGAATTCAGTTTTAAAAATCAAATACATAAAGTCATCATTGTCTGCTTATGTATGAACATAGTGTATGTCTAGAAAAGCTGGAATGGCATCAGATCAACAACCTTCAGCTATGAAAGTGCTTCTAGTTGAGTCAATTTGCCACTGAGGGATACAAGATTAAATCTAAATAATGAGACTATAGAAAAGTCAACAAAGTAAAGCATATTTAGCTTTGATAATGCTAATCGTTTGCTGCAAGTTTAATTGCAGGGTAAATAGAAACAGGAGAATCTTTCCACTAGCAATTGGGAGTTGTGTGAAACCTAGTAGGTTGTACAAAAAGGATAGAATAACTTTTTATCAATAACGTTGTTCTTGCATTTAAGTAATGTATGTGGTAAACCCTTGAAGGTATTTGTATTAAAGAAACTTCGGATGTAAAAGATACTTGCTTAAATTGAGCTCCTTATTATATTGTATTTTTTACAAAACAGGTTGGATTCTTATCGACCGTTGTGGGAAACATTTTGGCACTGTTTTGAACTACCTGAGGGATGACTCGACTATCCTGCCGAAGAATAGGCGTGAAATAAAGGAACTGTTGGCAGAGGCAAAATATTACCTCATTCAAGGTCTAGTTGATATCTGTCAGACAGCTTTACAGGTAACTTGCAGGTGCTGTCCCTTGGTTTCGCTTCTATTACCAAATGTAATTTAATGGACTGTTTTTATTTTCTATGTGGGAGGTGTAATAGTTGGGAATAATTTTAATTTAAATTGCTCTGAAACGTGCAGTAAATGGTATGGTGAGAAATGTGGGCCTGGGTGAGAAATGTGGGCCTGGGTGAGAAATGTGGGCCTGGGTGAGAAATGTGGGCCTGGGTGAGAAATGTGGGCCTGGGTGAGAAATGTGGGCCTGGGTGAGAAATGTGGGCCTGGGTGAGAAATGTGGGCCTGGGTGAGAAATGTGGGCCTGGGTGAATGATCTGAAGATGGGTTCAATCCCCCTCATGACAGGTTGGAAATTTTAAATTGTTTCATGAAGTGAACTTGGCCTTTTTAGAAGCATTTAGGGAAAGAAATCTGCTGCTTATGCTAGGTATGTCCTGTATATGACTCCAGGCCCCATGTGGTTGACTTCACTTTGAAATGACCTGGTGAGCCATTCAAATCCTGCAGTTAGGAAAAGGCCAAGAGATGCTGACCTTGAATGATGCCCACATCCTGTGAATGAATACATTTCTGGAAACAAAATCCATAGGGTGGAAAGAAGTTAGAGAATGAAGAAGCTGACTGAGAGCTGATGGAATTAGTGGTTCCTGAGTTCACTTTAAATGCAGAAAGATCATGTTTGCTGAAAACTCTTGGGCAACCTTTTTTATTCTGCCTGGTGTAAAACCAGGGAGTTGATAAAAATTGTGCAGCTGGTAAAACCTTCTGGCAGCACGGTGCACCTCGCATGACCCAGCCCTAAAAGACCATTCTTTCCACTGCCTCGTGCAGCAGGAATAGTTTGCTGCCCTGAGCTAAAGTTAGATTGTGGTCCCCATAGCAACCTCGAACCATTGTACTTGTGAAGAAAAGTTCATTCATTGACTGTCTCTAACTCTGAATTGATGATGTAATTTCCCCCCCCCCCCCCTTAGGAAAAGAATGAATGCTGTGAAGTTGCTTGCACAATCCCCATGATGACTTCTCCCAAGGAGGAAGAAAGACTCATTGAAAGTTGTGCTAAGGTCTCAAGACTATTGTCTCTTTTATTGGAAGAACCTATTTTGTCCAAGATGACTGGTATTAACTAACTCCCTGAATCTTTTCTTAACAGCCAGTCGTGAAACTGCTGCATAACAGAAGCAACAACAAGTATTCCTACACCAGGTACGATGCTGCCTCTGTTCTCATTCAATCAAGTTAGATTGGCTTATTTGGATTCTTTTAAATTATTACTTTGAACTGTGTCTAGCATTTGTACAATAATACACCTTTCAGGAGATCATTCAAAGATGGTGGAAAATCAAAGTGATTCTGTAAGTTTTAATGCAAGGCCTATCTCTTAAAAAAACAAATTGGAAATGGGACACATTGTCAGCAGTTAACCTGCTATTTCTTGAGCAACAATCCTTCTCCCGGAGATGTTATTAAAGGGTTTTAAAAGTGGATAGCAGTTATTTTCCAAAAGAGTTAAATATTTTAAACTTTTTTTTCCACCCCACATATCAATTCATTCACTTCCTCTCTTCTCCCCACTCCTTCCTTCACCCCCCCAACAAATTATTTTTAACTTCTGTACCTCTCACTTTTCTTTAAAAAGCAATGCATTCGTCACAAATTGTTTAATACAATTAGCACTGAATGATAGTAATTTTCAGGGTGCTGGTTATTCAGGGAGAGAAACGCTTAAAAGCCAGGGTAACAAATTTGCTTGCAGCAGAAGAATGAAAAGTTTTGGATGTAATGCAAGTTCTTCATGATCTGTATTTAAATCATGGGCTTGATATCTTGACAGTTGAAGAATCATCTCATTTGTGGGTGTGTAAACATCCATTTCAAGTATTTGTTGCCAAAGGTTAGCCAAAGAACTGGGTTGTGGGGAAAAAGGATGTTAATTTAGTGAGTAAACGGAGAACCAAACAAGTAAAGGAAACCGGTCCCAATAAAAGCAGGACAATTTCCCCAGTAAAATGGGGAATAAAAGACATTTATGTACAAATAATGAATAACTGATTATCTAAAAAAAAATACTGGAACATTGTTGTTAATTATTGAAAACTACCAAGTCACACCTCTGCTCCTTGAGAAATGTATAAAGTTAGACAAAAAGTTATTCGCTTCAGTAGAAGGATCTCCAAGCAATAATCTCATTATTATTTAATTGCTTTACCTTTCAACCTTATTGGTTGCTGGTGCTCTGGGTTTTTTAATAATTAAATCCTAAATCAGAATGTCAAGATCTGTTTGGATCGATGGCTTGAGATGTATGCAGGCTGATTCAGATATTGATTTTGAACTTGATGTGTGGTCTCATGAAATAGATCTTAACAAACCACAAATGTAAAGCTTGGATGGGTTCCTGTTAACCTTCAAACCAGCATATGCTGTACATACAAATTTCTGAAAGTTCATAATCCTTTTGTTTCCAAACCTAATAATGAATATAAATTTAGTCTGCATTATAATGGTGCAGGTAGTCAATTTTGTTCATTTCTGATGGTTTAACAAAATTAAACCAAGATTCAAACCTTTATTATGCTTAATTTTGTATGTCAAAGACTGCAAAATAAATTTGTTTTGGTGGTTGTAACTTGAAATGCTCTCCGATTATCCAAACAAGGTTTCAAGATCTTCTGCATAATATAAAACTGCAGTGTTGCTGTGCTTTATATCCAATTATTTAACTTTAATTTTGATTATTCAGCAACTCTGATGACAATTTGTTGAAGAATGTTGAGCTATTTGACAAACTGTCCTTAAGATTTAATGGAAGAGTGCTTTTTATGAAAGATGTCTTGGGAGATGAGATTTGCTGCTGGTCGTTTTATGGGCAGGGCCGCAAGCTTGCTGAGGTTTGCTGCACCTCCATTGTGTATGCAACAGAAAAGAAACAAACCAAGGTATGTGAAAAATAACCATAGAAAGTAAACTTATAAAGTCTAACATTTTAAAGTGTTTGCTTAGTAGTATCCCAACATAGTAGGAGTAGATCATGTGCCCCATTGAGTCTTCATCACCATTCAATAAGATCTGGCTGTAGACTGAGCTCCATCTTCCTGTCTTTTCCATAACCCTTAATTTCCCCTAGTAAAAATATATCTGTGCCTTAAATATGTTTAATGAGGTAACCCCATCTGCAGTTGTTCGCAACCTTTTCTCTTCCCCTCCCCCCCCCACCCCCCACATACCACCTCAAGTGATCTCTTGCCATCCTCAGAGCACCTATGACATAGGAGGTCACAGACGCTCTGTGGTTAGTGAGGGATGGCTTAAGATGGTATCTGAGTGGAGAAGAAAGGTTGAGAACCATTGCCCTAATATTTCCTTGCTCAGGATTTGATGAATCCTGTCTCATACAAATGGTAGCAATAAGGCTTTCATTCATTGGGTTAAAATTATGTTGTGGTTGGATTATTTTGAAAAAGTTACAAATAATATTAAAGGTTTTCCTGGATGTATCCAAATGACATTTTGAGGCAAGATTTCAGCATTTTATATTAAAAGTTGGAGGTGGATCATCATATAGAAAAATTTAAAGGAATATTGCAAAATAGTCAATGGTTCGTTTCGCCTAACATGTTGATTCAACTCTAAGATGAGTCATTGAGAAAAAATATTATCCTCCCTGCCGAGTGTCCAGACAGATTAATGTGGAGTATTTTGTCGTCATGTTTGTATACCTGAAAGGAAATTTAAGATCATGTCACATTCTCCAGCTAGAAATTTCCAGCTTGAATGGTCATCTTTTTCTTGTGCAGGTGGAATTTCCTGAAGCAAGAATTTATGAAGAGACATTGAATGTCTTGCTTTATGAAACACCGCGAGTACCCGATAACTTGCTGCTGGAGGCTACTAGTCGTACATCTGTTCAAGGATCGCACAGTGAAGACGAGGAGGCGTTGGAAATTAGAGATCGTGTACGTAGAATACATGTGAAGAGGTACAGCTCGTATGATGACAGACCTCTTGGACACCAGCCTGCCTACAGAGACTAAAACTAACCAGATTCTCGGGTATGGCAAAACATGTACAATTTTTTCAAAATTGGTTCTAATGGTCGCCACTGTGCAGATAATCCTGGAATATGAAGAAAACTGACTGATGGCAGAGGGAAAGCTGTGTGCTTTTGTTTAATTTTCTTTCATTTGTTAAGTCAATTTTCGTCTGGGGGTGGGGGGGGGGGGGGGAGTTTTAGGTAGTGCTGAAATGCATCTTGTAGCTTGTGTATGAATATTCCTCAATTATAAACTATCCTGTTGATGTTCCTAAAAAAATCTAAGGAGATTTTAACTTGTTACAGCATTTGCTTCATCTTATGACAGTGGGAGTTCAATAGCTTTGAGTTGTTATTCTGTTTTAACCAGAGGTGGGTTAACACTACCATCATTCCCAGATAGTTGCTACACACTTTCTGAAGATTATGGAGGCTTTAGATCAAGTGCCCCTCCCCTTTTTTTAACCATTGTTACTCTATATTGAATTTTGTTCTTGTATCATGGAGAAGTCCAAATGTGTGCCTGATCTGAAATAGCTGTGAATTTCATACTTTGCTCTCGTTCTTGTTGGTTTTACATCAGTATCGCATTCCAAGGCTGTTGAGGAAGAGTTAAATTATACCTTTTGGAATATTTCAGTCAAATGTTGCTACATTACATTTTTTTTAAAAATGAGGGGGGAGTGAACTGGAGAGAATGAGATGTAATTTTCATTTCTTCATCTCTTCCTAAGTATTCTTTCAGGTTATTGCCATTGCAAAAGTAATACTTCAGACACCTAACTTTGTTTTGTGCAGTTTACAACATCTGGGATTGAAGTGTGTTCACAAACTTAAGAATTTTCCTTTGTTACAAACTTTGTAGAATTCTGGTGAGATATTTCGTGTTTTTAATCCAGTTCAGTTTTTTTGTTAACATGCAGTGTGGAATTATTCTTATTTTCTCCCTGTAAAATAAAGGTAACATAGATTTGCATGTATAAGTTTGCTTTGATTGGACTGAATGTTAAATTTAGTGTTTATATTTGTGTACCCGCTGTTTTTCTTCTGAACTGGATTGCTTCAAACTAGTTTCTCTCATTTAGGGCAGAATAGTGATGTCTCTGGTATTTGCCTGAAGTAAACCTGCAGTTTGTTTAATGCAATTTTTTAATGAATTTATATTTAAATGTGTAAGTGATTCAAGCAAACAAAGGTTTGACTTTCAACCAGAACAGTTTTCAGTTGGTATTTTAGAACTGCTTGTTAACATATGGTAGAGTCCTTCTGTGCACCGATACTGTCTTTGGGTCAGAAGTAGTATGAAGAGTTTATACCTTTTCTACCATTTCCCATCTTTCCTAGGTTTTGTAGAGTCAGAAAGGAAACTGCTGACAGGAGAACCAATCGTTGTCCTGATGTGTGGCTGAGATATAATTGAGTCTAAATCAGGTCATGTGAATAATAACAGAAGCAAAGGTTTTATCTTGAGTGGTTTTGCCCCAAAAAGCACAAATGCATCATTTTTGGGGAACGACTTGCCCCAGCACCAGTAATGAGTTCACAAAAGCTCATCAAATTAACCACATGATGAATTTTCTAGGTATTTATACTTTAAGTTGGTCTTGCCCAAAGAGCTAGAATCGTTCCCAAACTGTGTAGATACGTCCACGACAGAAGCAACGTCTCCATGTAAAATGGTCTGGTATTCCAATCTTCCCAGTAGCCTGGGTTCTGTGAATTACTCACCAGTCTGAGAGGTCATAAACAGAGGACTTCGAAAACATCATTGTGCCTTTTGACCCTTGGTTTTCACAGAGAGACCTCCTTGATAGGTGCCCTAAAGACTCGTTAATGGACCAATACCTGCTACAATCTCTTCATTCCTGACCTTGCTGAGTCGATTCAGTTTTTCACAGGATTCCTGTCTTTCTGAATACTACAACATAGAAAATGAACTACTCTCTATTTTGATGTTTGAAATGGGTCATTTTCATGTTAAATAAGCAAGGGATGGAACAAAATTAATGTAATATAGCGACAGTAACATGGATAGCAGCCCAGCTAGGGAGTGAACTGAAAAGGCCATTCTAGTTCTAGTTATTTAATATCTACAACATCTGATGTGTTAGTTAAAGAAGCTGATGAACGTGGTTTGGTACAGTTAGCATTAGTAGTTAACACAACACTGTTGATAGCACCAGCAATTGGGACAGGGGTTCGAATCCCGTACAGTCTGTAAGTAGTTGATACGTTCTCCCGCGTGTCTCTCTGGGTTTTTCCCAGGAGCTCCGGTCTCCTCCCACCATTCAAAATGTACATGGGGTTGTAGGTTAATTGGATGTAATTGGGTGGCACAGTCTTGTGGGCTGAATGGGCCTGTACCATGCTGTATGTGTCTAATTTTAATTTAAATTTAACAGTGATGAATCAGCAAACAACCTCATAAAACAAACCTCTATATTCAAGTTGTACATAAAAGTAAAATTTCCATTTTCCCTGCATAGGATAGAGGGGGAATTTCATAACTTCAATGATATTCAAAAAAAAATTTAATCCCCCCCCCCCATTGTCATTAACTGAGCAGCACTCCATGATCGTGCTCGAAGATGGTACAACTTCTTTGTAAATGTCTTGCCCTAGGAATTATTATAATTCTCAAAAACCAATGGTATCATCCATAACCACACCAATAACATCCCTTTTAAAAATGGCCTCAGAAATCATCATTTTCCCTCCAAGCCCACAAGTGATGCTTCAATAACACATCGACCATATAGAGAAACTGTTTTGCAAAACTCTTAATTACGCCTCTTAATTTGGGGCATTCTCATGGTCTATGGTCTTGTGAGACATTCATTGATGCCTGCAGGTCTCATCTGAGTAAGATTTGATGCATATGCATTGGATCTTAATAAAAGTGCATTCATAAAATTTAATTGGGGACCAGATGTAAAACCCTTCATTGGATTTAATGCCACTTTTAAAACTAGTGACCCTAGAGCCTTTCTGAGGCAAACTAGCCCGATAGTTAATCCTTTATCCCTCCAATTAAAATTCCTGTGGCGAGAATATGACACCACTGTTAGATCTTCCAGCTAAACCCGCCTGAATTTAAATTTAGCATGATAACAGGCCCTTCTGGCCCACGGCCCACCCGTGCTGCCCAATTACACCCAATTGACTTGCAACCCAGGTATGTTTTGAACAGTGGGAGGAAAGCTGAGCTCCCAGAGAAAACCCACTCAGACACGGGAAGAATGTACAAACTCCTTGGAGCAGTGTGGGATTTGAACCCCTGTCCCGAACACTGGTGCTGTAAAGTTGTTGCGCTAACCACTATACCAACCGTGCCCAAGACTTTTTAAATGCAAATCTGTCCTCACAGACAGGATATGAGCAACATGATAATATTATCATTTACCCCCGTGAAACCTTCAAGTTTCCTTCTAATTGCGTCAATCATTTTAACTTAAATGTTCTGGGATGCCTTGTTTAAAATCGAGGAATAGTAAAATTGGGGTTCCCCCATTGAATTTTTTTTATTGAAATGTACTGGAAAACAGTGCAAAACCTATGATAATATTAAATAAAATCGGGAATGGGTTGGTCCAGTTCTGGACCTGGCTTTATCAGTAAAAGTCATTAAAATGTAGATTAGAGATGAGGGGACTATCAACCCCACCCACACCATGTGGCTTTAATAAGACTTATGGCCAATGGAGTTAATAGCATGGGCAAGAATCTTGATGAACTTCCTTAATAATATTGAGCCTTTAACAATTATTCTCTCTGATCAATAGTTTTTGATTTCATCTGCATCTGACTGCAGAACGAGGAGCACGCAGCTGGTTTTAATAATTGATGGAATTTGGCCACAATGAACCCAAGAGGCTTGTCACTCAAGGCCAAATGGTCATTAAAAAAAAAACCTGAGAAGTGCATCGGAAACTTTAGTCGTTCTTTAAAACAAGTTAATTATTAGAAACAAAAATGTAAGAAAAGGTTCCTTCATTCTGCCCTGTCATTCACTATGATCCTGGCTGCTTGTACTGTTTTCTGTTCAATCCCCATAACCCTCATCAGACAAATATCTCCACATCAAATAATCTGTCCTCCATTACCCTCAGTGTCAGAGAATGCCAGACATTCACTGCCCTCTGAGAGAAAAAATGTCTACACATCTCTATTTTAAATGGCTGGCCCCCTACTTTGTAGCTACATCCCATTGTAATGATCTCCCACTAGTGAAAACATTTCAACGTCTACCCTAAAGCTCCCTCAGGAACTTGCATTTGGATAAGGCACTGTTAATTCTACTCACAATTGTCAATTCTCTTACTAGAATAAAGCTTTGAAATGGTTGGTTTATCTCTGGTTGTTGGAAAAGTTTTGTTGGTTAACTAACTGGAATACTTGCATGCAACAGTTTTCTGTAATATAAATTTGCTCTTAACACTGTGGTGGATTTTTTTTTCCCATGATGTTGCTGTGTCGCACATATTCCAAACAAACTCAAGTAGTACTGCCTGAGGAAGAACTTTACAGAAGTGTATCCGATGCAGATCAGTGTTGCTTCTTTTAAAATGTTATTGAATACAAATGTTTATCAACCTTAATAAAATTTTGTGATGGTTGCTATGTGAGCTGTTTTTAACCACACTTTCAAGAATTGAATATGCAAATCAAGCAGTTGAATTAGTTTCTGTGGAGCATATTTGGCAGCACGGTTAGCGCAATGTTATTACAGTGGCAGTGACCCAAGTTCGAATCCGGCGCTGTCTGTAAGGAGTTTGCACGTTATCCCGATCTCTACATAGTTTCCCCAGGTGCTCAGGTTCCCTCTCCCTTCAAAATGTACAAGGTTTGTGGTTAATTTGGGTTTAAGTGGGCAGCCGGCGTTAAATGGAATCTGCTGTAATAAAGAAAAAGCTAACTCCTGGAGCAGCACAAGAACAGCAGATGCTGGAATCTTGAGTGAACAAAGAAAAACTGGAGGAGCTCAGCAGGTCGAGCAGTATCCATGGAGAGAAATTACAAGTCGATGTTTTTGGGTTAAAACCCTTTGTTCTTCAAACAAATTTCAGAAACCTGACTTCATACCAATTTGCTTCATGCAGAAGTGACTAGACTGCTCAAATAGAAATATTTTTGGTTTAATCATTTTTGATAAATTAATATTGGAATCGAAAACTTCAATGACCAATCTATCATTATCTCATGAAGTCAGAAGAGACTGCAGATGTTGGAATCTGTCCCTCGTCTTCTCTATGGAGAAGCCAAGGACAAATTGGAAAAACAACAATTTTTCTCCTGAGGTAGCACATACACATGAACCCTCTCTGGGGAAAAAATGTAGAAAAACTCTATATCAATGCAGTGGAAGTGGTGGATGCGGGCTCAATTTCAACAGTTAAGAGAAATTTGGATAGGTACGTGGATTGGAGAACTATTGTCCCATTGCGGGTCGATGGAACTCAGTGAAATAATAGTTTGGCCTGGATGAGATTGGCTGAAGGTGCCTGTTCTGTGCTGAAGTGTTCAGCGGTTCTACTTTGTATTAAACAAATTCCTTTTCCATCTCCTCGAATTCCACCAACTATTAAATTACATTTTTAATTCTATTTGTCTTTATTTATTGTGATCGTCCATCAGATAATGGCTAAAATCAGAAACTGAGAGCACGATTGCAAAGACTTGGATGTTGAAACTTGAATCCATGCATCAGAACTAACTGCTATTTCCCAGACGCTTCCAGGGAAGGGAGAAAAATAACAATTTAGGGAGTTAGAGCATCCATTTGTGTTCACTGTGTTAATAAGAAATTAATTTAATTATGAGGGCAATTGTATATGGGAAGTTTCCCTTTATTTCCTTGATGGACAAGGGAATTTCCTGTGCTATAGAAAGTAAAGAATGCTTATTTACACACAAGCAAGATTCTGAATGTGTAAGAAGTCTGAATTAAAAATTTGGAAATTTTCTTCAGGTTGGGCAGATTTAACATTTCTGAATAGTGTTTCAAGGGAAACTATGATTGGAGTTGATGATGGGGAGGTGGTCAGAATAGGAAAGGAACCACAACTCGTTAGATGTCTTGACCTGCCAAGGGTAGTGAGCGAGTCAAAGCCTCTGAAGCCATTTTATTGATTTTGTTTGTGAAATGGTAACTGAAGTTAATTGGAGAGAAATTGTATCTGTTGCATGGTGAATGCAATTTCTGTCTTTGGCCATTTCTGTCTTTGGCCATTTCTGTCTTTGGCCATTTCTGTCTTTGGCCATTTCTGTCTTTGGCCATTTCTGTCTTTGGCCATTTCTGTCTTTGGCCATTTCTGTCTTTGGCCATTCTTCTGTCTTTGGCCATTTCTTCGTTCCAGTTCAGTCTTTGAGCAGAAATATCTGTCTTGCCTTACTACATTAGCATTTCCTTGACACATAAAGTCAACAGACATCTTGAGATTCCAGAAGATTTAGCACTTTTTTAAAAGAGAAACAGCCAAATTAGCCAAGGTATGATGTGTAACCTTGCAATCACTTGAGTTCTTGATTATCAGGAGCTTATTCAATACCTTGGAAGGATGGCAAGGGGCCATAATAATGAATATTTTGATACCTCTTCCAGTGATTGATGCATTGTAGGGAAATGGGGAGAAATGGAGGCCTTAGTATGGAAACTGAGTCATGAGGAAAAATACAGGGCAACAACTACTGTAGTTGGGATCAGAGAAAGGCCATTCAAGATATCAATCGGAATTCAAAATCTGCAAGGAGGAAAATTGCAAGATGTGGGAATTCAATTAGCGAAGATTGGACTGCATGGACACAGCTGACAAAGACATCTTTGATTTAATGGTATTCTTTTGAATTGAAAATGGATCTGTTCTGACATTCAGCCAATTATCCTATTGCTGTTTGATGCTCAACTGCCCACCTTCCTGTTATGGAAAACAGGTGATATTCAAAGTCTAGAGAAGGTGAGCTTTTGAAGGGAGATTTGGTACCAAAGACTTTGGTACCAAAGACTCTCCAAAACTTTCTATAAGTGAGTATGCAATTCTGGCTGTTGGACCTCACTGCCACTTGCTTGCTCAGGACAAGAAAACTACAAAAAAAACTACAGAGTTAGTTCTACCTCGCCTGCAACAGACTCCATCCAGGACGTATTCTCAAGGACCCCCCGCCACTTCTGCTACTCTCGGGAAAAAGGTACAGAGCCTGAAGGAGAGCACTCAGCGCCCAAGCTACTTCCCCTCTTTAATCTTCTATTGAACCACAGACACGATCTTACTTTGTCTTTTTCTTGCACTATTTATTCCCCCCCCTCCACTGTCGTTGGACTCGGATAGAAGGGAACGATTGACTTGAATCTGAGTAAAGGACGTGGCGCTCCCAACACTGGCCTTTGAGGAGCGCTGGTAGGAAGGTGCTCCTTTGCTGGCGTCGGATCAAGATAGAAAAGTACTCTTGCAAAAAGCCGAGCATGCTCTTCCTTTTGAGGCAGTTTCCACTGCATCTTTGCAGGCTGCTGGTGTGTCGTTTTAACTGTACCCGTTTTATGATTCCTAACATTGTGGAGCTGGAAGGACAGCGTCATTCGGAGAGAAAAGAATACTAGAAATTCTGTTTGTTTTGGCTAAGCGCTGAGACTGACGTGGGTTGCTGCTTTGCTTTGCACGATTCCATACCCGAAAATAGACCTATTGATCACTCTGATGTATCATTAACATCGGGCAGCCAATTAAATGAATGGTATGGGCGCACATATTGTAAATCACTTCTTTATCTTCTAATAGATGCTCAGTTATGACCAGGAACTCTTTTCTTTTTATTCAGACCATTGAATGAATTTGGACCCCGGCCATTTCATAATACTATATACTCCGGACTGGGTGCAGGGGTAAAACAGGACGAACCAGCTGCTGACACGCGACACGGAGCCCAACAGGTTAAGGTTAGAGTGGTTGGAACAAAAAGAAAGCAGGTGGGCAGCGAGCGAGGCAAGGCCATTCCTCGGGGGGGGGGGGGGGTGTTGGTGCAGGAGAAGGTATAGATGGGACTGCCTGATTTTGTTTTGAATCCAAACCTATTAAATCTAGAGCCAATTCAAACGCCTTGATGAATGGTGCAAGCCAGAAAAGTTGGCGGCTATATATCTTTACATTGGCTACACACTGTTGCGTTTCTCCAGCGTTGTGTGTATTTTATGTATCTTTACATTGGCCACACTGTTGCGTTTCTCCACCATTGTGTGTGTTTTATGTATCTTTACATTGGCCACACTGTTGCGTTTCTCCAGCATAGTGTGTGTTTTATGTATCTTTACAGTGGCCACACTGTTGCGTTTCTCCAGCGTTGTCTATTTTGTGTATCTTTACAGTGGCCACACTGTTGCGCTTCTCCAGCATTGTGTGTGTTTTTTCTTTACTTCAAGATGTTCGTTTTTTACCACCGAATTCCAACGCAGCAAAGCCTTCATCCAACTTGCTCACTTCAGCCAAAATGTCCTGCCTGCGTGTAATTGGCCCATAGCCAGTTTAAAAAGAGCTCATTTACAACAGAGATGTGGAGACATTTCTTTAGCCAGAGAGTAGAGGATTTGTGGAATTCGTGGCCACATGCAGCTGTGGAGGCAGGATCTTGGGGGAATGTAATGAGGAAATTGGTAGGTATTTAATTAGGGTTATCTTGGGATATGGGGACAAGGCTGGAACTTGGAACTAGATGTGAGAACAGTTTAGCTCAGGGAGGCTTCATGGAGCAGACTCTGGGCCAAATGGCCTGCTTCTGTTCCTTTTTTTGTGATATCCCTCTAAACCCCCCCCCCCATTTATTTGTCCAAACTTTTCTTGAACATTGTATCTGCCTTCAAACCAATTCCGTTAGGAGCCATTTATGCAGTAGCTTCCAACTACAGGGTTGTCAACTCGGCCTGCGACATCACGGGCACTAGACTTCACTATCGAGGGCATCGACAAGAGGCGGTGTCTTATCAGCCTCTGTCCTCAAGGACCCCCACCACCCAGGCCATGCCCTCTTCATTCTACCACCATCGGAAGGAGGAACAGGAACCTCAGCTTCTTCCCCTCTGCCATCAGATTTCTGAATGGACAGTGAACCACAGACACTGCCTTCACTTTCTCCTATTTTTTTGAAATGTAATTTATATCAATGTTGGCCTTGTAACGCTGCTGCAAAACAACAAATTTTGTGACATGTTCATTACAATAAATTCCTATTCTTTATAATCACAGAGATCTTACTCTGAACCAATAGACTCTCAAGTAATCATTCTTGCCTCTCGCTACCCATTAGCATTTTTTATTGTTCGAGGTGTCCAGCCCTATCTTTTCATTCTCCTGTTTGCTGCTTAATGTATGAACCTAACTCTGAATCAATAGTGTTGAATGTTATTTCGCAACCTCCAACTTTTCTATATTTCAGACTGCTAAATGTCACCACATCCAAAATCCACTTCAGGCTATTACTCCGTGGTGTCCCCATGCCCAACCAAATAGAAATGGTTGGTTAATGTGTGGCATCTCAATAATTTAGTGACTAGTATCTGGAGATTAAAATGCGTGTATTCAAAGCTCAAACAAAGAACTTTGATGTCAAATCAGACATCATTGATTTAGATATAAGAGGTGAACGGGGCAGAACATGGCAAATGAAAATATATGTGGAAAAATATGAGGCCACCCACTTCGGTGGGAAAAAAAGAAAATCTTTGAAATGGTGAGAGTTTGTAATAGGACTGTGCCCTCAGGGAATTGGATGTTCTTCTACATGAATCATTGAAAATTAGCATATGGATATTGCAAGGAACTAAATGGTACATGGCCTTTGAGTAAGAGAGAATGGGTCAGATATCTTGTTGAAATGAAGTCCACACTGCCATTTTAAGAATATTATCTACAAGACTATATATACTTGCTACTGAGAGTTCAATTAATTTATTGTCAAAACATTTTTATGATTTTTACACACAAATAATGGCAAAATCCTTTTTTTTAAAAATGCATACTTATCTCCGGAATGGTCGCTTACAAAGGAAGCATGTTTACACTGACTTCCACTGTTGCGGAGATGTTGGAGGATAAATGTCCTATCCATTAACGCAGTTTCTTATGGAGTGCCTGTGGTCAATTTAGACTGCAGGTGTCATAAAAATGTCAAGGGGCCCTGGAGGAAAAATGACAGGATAGAATTTAGCAAAGAAATTCTGTCACAACATTTTCACACTGCCAGAGGAGTGGAAAATTTACAAAAGTTTAGATTGGCCATTCTCAATTGGGACCATTTGGCCCCACCCTGGGGAGGGGGGGGGTGGCACAGCACATTAAGGGGGACCACAGACTGAGATCATAAAATATTTTCATGTTTTTAATGTAGTCGGTTGGACCACTAAATTACTGCTTCACAGGGAATGGAGCCCATAAACCTTTGAGCAGAGTCCTAAGGAGGCCATAGGCAGAATAAGGTTGAGAAAGGCTGGTTTAGAAGAATTGAAAGGTGATCTCAATTAAACAGGCAAACTTCTTATAAGGCTTGGGAGGGTAGGAGTAGGAGTGATGTTTCGCCAATTGGGTAGTCGAGAAATATAAAACAATATGACAATTAGCTTAATATCTGTCATGGGGAACCAGTTAAAACTTTTTCTTGATTTCAGAGTACAGAAAAAGTCAAGTCAATCGAGCATGATTGTAGCTTTGAGGAAAATCATGTTTGCAACTATACAAGACCATAATTAGACCGCCACTTGCAATATCGTGTTCAAGCAATCCCTTACCTCATTACAGGAAGGATGTGAATACTGTGGAGAGAATGCAGAAGAGATTTACAAGGATACTGCCTAGAACGGAGAGGACGTCTTATGAGGATAAGTTGAGGGAACTTGGTCTTTCTCCCTGCAGCAGTGAAGGATGAATGACCTGATAGAGACGTACAAAATGATGAGAGGCATTGAATGTGTGGATGGCCAGAGACTTTTCCCAGGGCTGAAATGGCAACACAAGGAGGAATAATTTTAAGGTGCTTGTGAATAAATACAGGTGAGATGTAAGTGGTGCGTTTTTCACGCAGAGTTGTGGGAGCATGGGAATGTACTGCTTGCAGTGGTGGTGGGGCCAGGTACAGTTGGATCTTTTAGGAGACTATTAGGTACATGAAACTGAAAAGAGTGGAGGTTATGCAGAAGGGAATTTTCAGGCAGTTGTTAGAGTAGATTATTAAGATTGCAAAGCACTATGGACTGAACATATTTGTATGTTCTAATTTGTTAGAATTCATTAAAGTAGTAATATGCCCTATGGATAAAAAAGCAACCAGTGGATATTGTGGGAAGTTAGGGAAGAAATTACTGACCACTGGCAGAGATATTTTTAATATAATGGGTTGGCACAACATTATGGGTCAAAGGGCCTGTACTGTGCTATAATGTTCTTTTGTTAGCCATGAGTGAATGTTGGAAGGCAGAAGAGTTTTCTAATGTTGTTCTCTTATTTAAGGACTGCAAAGAAAGCCTGGTAACTCCAGACCATGGTGGGGTAAATTACCCAAGAGCATTGTGAAAGACAGGATCCACATGGATTTGGAAAGATAAAGATTGAATAAGCACAGACAGCATGGCTTTGTACTTGGGAAACTTAATTGAGTTTTTGAAGAGATTATCTAGAGGGTTGACAGGGGCAGGACAGTAGAGAAGTTGTCTACATAGACTTCAGCAAGGCCTTTGACAAAGTCCAACATGGTCCTGGTGTGATGACATAGAATCCAGGGAGAGCTGAGCAATTGGATATAACTGGCCTGTTCCTTGAAAATAATAATGCAGTCAAGTGGTGAAGAAGGCATTTGGCATGCTTGCCTTCATCAATGAGGCCATTGAGTTCAAGAGTTAGTCTTGCATGTTACAACTGTACAAGTCATTGGTGAGACCACATGAAGTCTTGTACCCAGTTCTGATCATCTAGCTATAAGAAGGATATCAGTAAGCTGGAAAAGGTGCACAAAGATGTGACCAGGAGTAGAGGGCTTGAGTTACAAGGAACAACTGAATAGGCAGAGGCTACTTTTTCACTGGAGGTAAGAAGGCTGAGGGTTGACCTTATTGGGGTATATAAAAGCCTGAAAGAGATGGACTAAGTCACCATTTTTTCCCCAGGGTCAGGGGAGTCTAAAATGAGAGGGCATAGGTTTAGACAGTGGTTTTCAAACGTTTCTTTCCACTCACATCCCACCTAAGCAATCCCTTACTAATCACAGAGCACCTGTGGCATAGTGAATCCTTAAGGTGGGATA